>NC_141063.1:40384885-40682385 GCF_041138505.1 Cibotium barometz
ATATGCCACAAACCTATCCACCTAAAGAAATGAAAGAAAACTAAATGTTCTGGGTTATTTGACACATTCGGAGTCTTGCCAAAAATTCAGTCTTTAAAATTTATGGGCATATCCGTCAACGAAATCCATACGCAAGAAAGGAAATCCCACACCTTCTTTGCCAACGAATATGAAATGAAAAGATGCGGGCATGTTTCCAAGCATAACACATAATTACCAGAGGCAATCCACCGCTTTTGCAAATTGGTCCCCCAATAGTAGGCCTTCAATTAGCACGTGGCATAGGAACACCTTCCCTTGATATGGAATCTTAGACCACCAGCCCTGTAAGATTACTTCTTTCCACCAGGTCCTAATTTTTTTGATGTTCTATACCCTATTAGTTTTCTCAGTGATCCAACGCTTATTTTCCACCATCATATGATACACTTGATTTGTTGTACGCTGGACAATGTCTTGAGGCTTTTGAAATGTCCAATCTAACCAAGGTTGTTGATCCTCCAACTCACGAATATCACAAAACAATGTAAGTCCTTCCCTCACCTTCTCCCATAACTGTATATATCCACATGGAACCTAATAATATTGATGGATTTTTTGAAAAGAAAATAAGCGGCCTCCAGGTGGCAACAAAGCATTCATAATTCTTACTAGTCCCAATTAAGCCATTATATTGAATTTGGCTGCTCAACAAGTTTGTCAGGCCAATCCAAAAGTTGTAAAGTCGCCAACACGTCACATGCCATAGAATTCAACTGTAATTGCTGATCTGAAGGCTTTCATTTAGTGTGTGCCAACACCTCCTTCCATAAGATCATCAAATGAGAAAGGAGAGGTGAAGCCGCCACTCGAACCTATTGGGAACCATTCACTACATCCCACCATATACCATCAATCTTGGTATTACCATGCACAAGTGTGACCTCCTCTATGAGGGCCTTAGCCATTTTACCACCCATGGCTCTTGACATACACACATATCTTGCAATAAAGGCCATCTCCTAGTGACCATATGTCATCTAACATCTAATAGGACTGCCCTCCACTCCTCTTTGGAGTAGTAACATGTTCCCAAGAAATCCATGTCTTCTTACCTTATTTCTTGTTGTTTTCCATAGCATAAAGCTAATTGGCTATCGTATCTGATGCAAAGCTTTGTCGGCTTTCATTTAGTGTGTGCCAACACCTCCTTCCATGAGATCATCAAATGAGAAAGGAGAGGTGAAGCCACCACTCGAACCTGTTGGGAACCATTCACTATATCCCACCATGTACCATCAATCCTCCTCTATGAGGGCCTTAGCCATTACCACCCATGGCTCTTGAGATACACACATATCTTGCAATGAAGGCCATCTCCTAGCGACCATATGTAATCTGATATCTAATAGGGATGCCCCTCCACTCCTCTTCGGAGTAGTAACATGTTCCCAAGAAATCCACGTCTGCCATAGCTTATTTCCTGATATTTTCCAGAGCATAAATCTAATTGGTTGTTGTATCTGATGCAAAGCTTTGCCCGTCCATGGAAATAAAGGCAAGAAAAAATATATCATGCTAATCATAATGGATTGTGTCACTTTGAGCCAAACATGCATAGGTCAGCCCTGAGATTTCCAATACACAAACTTATCATTTATCCTTGCAAAAATCCATGCCAACAAAGCTTGGGAATCAACATAAACTCCAATCGGATAACCCAAGTGGCGTGTGATGCATCCCCTTTGTATGACCTATCCATTCCATCCCAAACCAAGCAAATCACTCTCGGTACAACTTAACAGAGCAGATTTTTGCATATTAATGTATAACCCTGAAGCAAGACCAAAAGTATCCCAAATAGCCATAGCCTTCTAAACATTATATCTTTGAGCCTTAAGGAACATGAAAGAATCATCTGCCAATGCCTGGCCAACCATGTGCTCTCCTCTCTTGGAACATGAAAAAATCATCTCCTAATGCCTGGCCAACTATCTGATCTCCCTACAACTTCACCGTCCTCCACTAGCTTATCCAGTCGAGATAAGATTGGATGTGTAATAATTGCAAACAAGAGAGGGCTAAGTTGGCATCCATGCCTGACCGATCTCGTCAACGAGAGGGAGGGCCAAATAATGAGGGAGAGATGGTGAGATGGAGCGCGCAAGATAAAGAGGGGGGGAGGGAGGGATATATATATATATATATATATATAATATGTGTGTGTGTGTGTGTGTGTGTGTGTGTATAGAGAGAGAAATTGAGAGTGAGAAGGGGGAAGGGAGGGAGAGAGTGAGACACACACACACACACATACACATATATATAGAGAGAGAGAGAGATAGAGAGAGAGGGTGGGGGTGGGTGGGAGAGAGAGAGTAAGTTTTAATAAAAATATTTAAAATTTAAAATTTTTAAAAACTCCACTCCTCTCCCATCCCAAGTGGCAATCTCACCTATCGGGATGGGAGAGGGGTTAGGTTGATTTTTTTAATAATTTTTTTTCTAAACTTCTATTTTTTAAACTTACCTCTCTCTCTCTCTCTCTCTCTCTCTCTCTCTCTCTCTAAAAAAGGGGGATTTAAAAAATTAAAATTTTAAAAATAACCCACCCTCCCCCATCCCAACTGGGGAGCTCACCACTTGGGATGGTAGGGGAGGGGTGGGATTTTTTCACTTTGAATTTTTATTTTTTAATTATCTTTAAAATAATTACCTCTCTCTCTCTCTCTCTCTCTCTCTCTCTCCCTCTCTCTCAAATCTCTCTCTATTTTTAAAAAAGACATTTATGAACAAAATTAAAACTGACCCATCCCCCATCCCAACTCGCCACTTGGGACGGGAGACAGGTGGGATTTTTTAAAATTTAGAATTTTTACTTTTTAATTTTTTATTCCTTTTTTTTGTAAAACCTCTCCCTCCCTCCCTCCCTCTCTCTCTCTCTCTCTCTCTCTATCTCTCTCTCTCTCTCTCTATATATATATATATATATATATATATATGTATGTATATGTATATATGTATGTATGTATGTATGTATGTATGTGTGTGTGTGTGTGTGTATGTGTGTGTGTGTGTGTATGTGTGTGTGTGTGTGTGTGTGTGTGTGTGTGTAAACTTTTACTAGTCTTCAATGCTTCAATAAACTCTCGTGTGATAAACTTCCTTAAAAAGGTTTTCTTCATTGAGTTTTTACATTGTGATGAGTGAGAAAAGGAGAGGAGATTTGAATAATATTACTTTTATGCTATATTCAAGTGACTCTTTCAAATGTATTATTTTAGGCATATAAGGTTATCATAATTTGACATGTAAAAATTACGATTCCCATCCTCTCTCTCTCTCTCTCTCTCTAGGTGGGGGTGTCATGGGGGTTAGGTGATACCCCCAAAGTCCTTAATCACACATATGCTACTTGTAGCTAGATGGTTTATATATATATATATATATATATATATATATAGGCATTTACTCATTTTTGGGTATTTTTCTTTTATAAATTGGATTTATCTCCACCCCACACGTGGATTGATCCTATTGGCCCATAGGAATCTTAATTGGACCATAATCCAAAATTTTTAGAAAATCTAGATCCTTAGGCTAAGGTCCTTTATACCTATTTTCAAATAATTCCAATTACACATTGGAAAGTTCTTTTTGAATTTTTGTTTCAAGGGAAACCATTTTAGACACTAGGAGGATTTTTATATCCAAAAATATCTCAATTTTGGATTACCTTCCTCTAGACATTTTCTCTCTCCAGAGGCCAAAACAGGATCTTTCTTTTATTTCAGAGAGGGGAATAATTATAAGATCAGAAGGGGAGGTTCTTACACCTGTACACCTCAAAAGCTGTAGGGAGGAATCTTACAATCTAATAGAAGCTACAGATCACCTCTACCATATATAGATGTACACTGCTAGTCCATAACCTGGGAGGTGAGATTCTACCATAGATCTTAAACAAATATATGTGTATTATTAGGGATGGACACTATGCATTAGGGTAGCCTCTATGCATAGATCTGAAAGAAACATGACATGCATAGAGGGTAGCCTTAATGCAAAGAGGGCATCCCTTAGGGTTGCCCTTTATGCATGCCCATATGTAATGGCATGCATATGGGCATACATAGAGGGTAGGCTACCCTCTATGTAGGCCCATATGCAATGGCATGCATATGGGCATACATAGAGGGTAGCTTGCTGGGTGGCTCTAATGCAAAGAGGGTAGACCTCTATGCACTAGAGCTACCCGTGGAGGAAACCTCTACGTATGCCATATGCATGGCATGTATAGAGGGAAACCTGTGGGTAACCCTAATGCAAAGAGGGTACCCCTATGTGTGCATTAGGACTACTTGTGGGCAGCCCTCTAGAGGATATCGGTACAAAGTAGCCCTAATGCAAAGAGGGAAACCCTATATGCATTAGGGCTACCCAGGCACCCCTCTAGATATAGAGGGTAGCCCCAAGAGAGATACCCTGTGTGAGATCCCTACCCTCTCTGTGCATCAAACTCTAGAGTGCTGGCAACAGAAGTAGCAACCTCCCACGCAGGGCGGCAGAGCTTCCCACTCGGGGCCTCGCCCACAAATGTCTAGGCAAGGGACTAGTTCGGCGGCTCTCCCAAAACCAAAACCGGAAAAAAACTTTCCTCACCCAGAAAACATAGGTGATTCCTCTAGGAAAATCTTCTAATGTAGTCAAGGGCCTTAACTATCCTTTGTATTCTCACCGAACCCGCGGGTCACATGGCCGAATCAAAGGAGGAGCTTGCACTTGGTTCTTAGAGACCAACGCTTTTTTCAAAAGAGGCACAGCCGTTGATTCTTTTCCATAGAACAAGGATTATCTTGTGACTTACTTCAACTATCGTAACTTAACAGAATTGAATTTTATCATAGGAATCCATCGATCCAGCCTAATTCCATCCAATTCCATGGGTTAGCCAACCACCCAACCATTGTATTGATAGAATCCATTACAAAAAATTGGTTATGTTTTGCCCCGGGTACTGGGAAAAAGATTTCCCAGGCTCCCTAGCCGGCACTCATGCAAAATTTAAATAGACACACCACTTACGCACCTGATATATGAAATTATCTTTTCTTAGATTCACAATTTCCAAATAGCAAACCATGGTGTTTCCATCATATTCCTTAGTATTCCAGTTCCAAGTCCAATTTCCAATCATTCCTTCCTCGACGTACCTATGGCATCATTGGCAATCAGAACACTCACCACCTGCTCACTAAGGAGCCTTTTCAATAGTTCCTAGCCCATAGTACCCAGGAGTATAATCTCATAAAATCCATATGGACTCTCCGTTGAAGATCAGCTAGATCAACCAACAAGATCCATGTAAAAGAGCTATGAACTCCTTCGTTGAAGACCAGCAAGGCCAATCAACCAGATCCATGCCCGTGTTCAAAAAACAACAACTCATTTTTCTTCCTTGTCACACACGCGTGGGTATCCTGGGCAACCTAGAGCCCAAGCATCGTATGGCTAGCACCCTCTAGGCTCCTTCGCAGGTCACCTAGCGCTTCACTCATAGAATGCTTCCTTGGTCCCTCATCCACCGTACCGGAAGCTCACCATTTTAATCAAACCGAGGCTGGTCAAGACCTTGGCCGACCTTGCCACGCGAGACGTCCTTCTTTGACTCTCCGTCAGCTATTGCAACATTTTCACTTAGGTCCCCACGGCCTTATTCCACAAGATAGTCAAAATGCTTCCCCCAGCATTCTTGACATAAAACAATCCTTTAAAAAAATAGGTTTCATACACAAATAGAATTTCCAACAAAATTCCCATCTTTCCACAACATTCCACGTCATTTCTCATCATTCCACATTCTTCTACATCAATTCACATCACATCATTCCACATCCATTCACATCATTCCACATCCATTCACACCATCCCACATCATTCACATCATCCCACATCATTTCCACATTTATTCACATCATCCCACTTCATTTCCACATTTATTCACATCATTTCCACATTTATTCACATCATTTCTACACATTCATTCACATCATCCCACATCATATCTACATTACTCCACATCACTCCACATCAGCCCACTTTGTTCCCCATCAATCCACATTATTTCACACATCACCCACATCAATTCCAATTTTTACAAACAAGGTGTGCTTTGAGCGAATGAGGTTTTTTATTTTGGAAAAATTGAGGAAAGAATGTGAAAATATTCATAGGAATGCATCAAGAAAACATGGATAATTTTTAATCAGAAAGAGGTATTATGAACACATTTAACTTTTGGAATTATGAAGTATACGTCTAAATTCTCGAAAAAAAGAATCTTGGGGTACATTCTGAACGAGAAAAAGATTTCCTAGAAAATGACAAGAAACATGCTTAGTTGGATGAATGTAAATACTTATGTAGCTGACTTATTCCTAGATTCTGGAATTCTTGAAAGGATCAAGGATCCAAAATTGAAAGGAAATTTAGACTTAATTAAATTGAGTCAAGAAAAAGTTATCTTTAACTGAGCCAAGGAATGGCCGAGAGTTAGAAAGTCCTATCATTCAATATGAGAAAGAGAGTAACTATACTTTTAACCTGGTTGATTGTGGAACAAAAATTTTGATAACTAGATCAAGGAAAGTTGAAAAAAGAGAGATTTACAATTAAAAAACATTACTTTTAAGCATATAAGATTAACATTAATGCATTTAAACAACATAAATAAATAAAATCATGGTTTTAAGAAGAAACCATGGATTAAAATGCTTCCCAAGCATTAGAGAGGTTGGGAAGAAGATACCATTCAAGAAGAAAGTAAAACACCATTGTTTTAGGCTTACCCTTGGTTTTTGGTGGCTTGATTCTTTAGAGAGATGTGAAGCCCACAAGAAGATGCTTGGCCACCAAGAAGAAGAGGGTAATCTCCAAGAGAAGAAGAGGATTAGTGAAGCTCCAAAGCTTCACAATGGAGGGCAAGGTAGAGAGATAATAGAAATACACTAAACTAAAAATTACACTAGCATGTAAATACACTAAGATGAAAATACAAAGGAATGGGGTTCTATTTGTAAGTGAGGGAGGCCACCAACCAAGTCCAACTGGGATCTAGAGGCTTCCAGCTTCAGTTTGATCCAATTTGGACAAGTTTTGGACTAGTTAGGCCCAATTTTTTGATCCAGTTTGAAAGAGGAGAGATGAAATATCTCATTTTTTTGAATTAAAAATTGGGGGTAATGATGAAATTCTAGGTGCCTCCTTCATGAGCTTTTGAGGTGTCAAAATTGTAATTTTGTACTAATAAATCCTTATTTTTTTTACTATTAAGTACCTATACTGATCAACTCTTCATCTTATGTGAGAATTTACTCCTTTCTGGGGGATTTTCTTTTATTCTTGCATTTTTCTTATTCCAACACTTGCATTAACCCTATTGGCCCTTTAGAACACTCTTTGGACCTTAATCCATAATTTTCTGAAAATGTGGACCCTTAGGCTAAGGTGTCTAATGCACATATTCAATTAATTCCTAATGCATATTAGGAAACTCATTTTAAACTTCTGTTTCAGGGGAATTCATATTAAATAAAGGGGATAACTTTATATCCAAAAATATCTCAAAACTATATTACCTCTTTCTAGGCCAAAAACAAATGTTTTCTTGCATTTTGAAATAGGGGATGATTACAGGGGACTGAGAGGAGAACTTATACATCTTTTAGGGGCTGAGAAGGAACCTTACACCCTGCAAGCTACCCTCTATGCATACCATATGCATGGCATGCATAGAGGGTAGACCTAAGAGGGTTGTCCTCTATGCATTAGGGCTACCCACGGTACCATATACATGCTATATATATGGCATGTATATAGCATGCCCATATACATGCTATATGCATGATGCTATATGCATGGCATAGAGGGTAGCGTACAAGGTAGGCCTACAAATGCATGTACATGCTTTATGCATGGCATGCATAGAGGGCATCATGAAGCTAGGCATACAAATGCATAGAGAGAAGCATGCAGGGTAGACCTACTAATGTATAGATGGTTTCCATCCATACATTAGGGATATCCCCATATGGGTAGCCCTCTATGCATGCCATATGAATGGCATGCATATGGCATGTAGAGTAGCCCTAATGCAAAGAAGGCAACCCTTTATGAATTAGGGCTACCCATGGCATACAGACATCAGGGTAGCCGACGAGCATAGAGGGTTTCTCTCTATACATAGAGGGCTATACATTAGAACTTCTTGTGGCATACATGTGCTAGGGAAGAGCCAAAGCCCCACTGATGAGTATAGAAGGTTTGGAAGCCCTCTATGCATGCCCATATGCTAAGGGCTTCCCTCTTTGCATTAGGGCTACTGTGAAGGCTACCCTTTATGCATGGCATGCATATGGACATGCATTAGGGCTACTCTGTGTAGGCTGCCCTCTATGCATGGCATGCATATGGACATGCATTAGGGTTACTCTGTGTAGGCTGCCCTCTATGCATGACATGCATATCGGCATGCATTAGGGCTACTCTATAGGCTTCCCTCTATGCATGCCCATATTCATAGAGGGTAGCTTACCCTTAATGCAAAGAGAGCATCCCTCTATACATTGGGGCTACCTGGCATATATGCATTGGGGCAGCGCCCTCGCCCTCTCATTGATGAGTATACCAACAATGTTTCTAACATTATTGCTCTCAAATTAATGTTGGTTCACTGATGAGTATATAGACCAATGTTTCTAACATTATGGCTCACAAATTAATGTTGGTTATTTTTTTAGGACTCAACAATTCTACCAATGTTTTATGTCTGTCTGACCAACATCTTTACCAATGCATATTATGCATGTTGGAAAAAAGCATCGATATTTTTACTGACATTGGCAAATATGCCCCCCAAACCTTATTTTTACTGACATTAAGGCTTGCATGCAACCTTCGCCTGCTTTAGTTAATCTTGGGCTTCTGGAGTGGCCACCACGAGAGCATGCAACCTTCACCTGCTTCTTGAGTGGGTCTTCTTCGCCTGCTTCTAGAGTGGCCACGAAAGCAGCATGAGCGATTCTTCCGGATCTAGGTCTTCTGGAATGGTATTGCTATGGCAAGATGGTCTTCTTTGCATGCTTCTAGATCTCCTTCGTGGCCGCTCCACATCATTGCTCGTGCCACCTACGTTCTGGTGGATGCTCGTGTTGCCTATGCTCTGAAGGTTATACATGAAGCAATGTTTATGGTTCTTCTACCTATTTAACAAACGTGTTCATCTTTTTATTGTATCTCTTTGGTATCATAGTTGGTACAGTTGACTTCTCTATAGTTTGTGTGATCCTGTTCTGTCAAATGGATCCTAAAAGGAAAGCCATGAATGATATTACCAACTTTATGTGTGTTGATCATTGTCCTTCAACTTCGGCTTGTCTCATGAAGGACATCCCTCCGCCATGACAGTTTCCAGTGTCCTTTCTCGTCGTTCTAATGGATTTGCTACATGAATGCAAAATCTGGCATGAGCACCTCAAATTTCAGATTGCCCTACAGCATCTACTTTGCCTAGAGATCTCCATGTGGGGCCCCACATCACCACTCCACCAGATGGCCCTTCTACAGTCCGTAATCTTCGTGCGATCAAGAAAACAGCAAGATCCTCGGGTGGTATGTTAACCCGTTTCTAAACTTGATTTTGTTGTTGCTCGTTTATTTTCTGTTCTTATTTGCTCATTTGTTTTCTACCTCATTCATTGAATATTGTTTCTGTCCGCTATGCAAAAATGCATATTCTACAGTTAATAAGACTATAAAGCCTTTATGTTGTCTTGAAAATCAACCGCGATTTTCCATAAATGTGAATTTGGCATTGTAGTTGAATATCACCCGCGTTTTTCATTTATTTATTTACATTTTGGGGTCAATAAATAAATGTAGATAAGCGTTGCCTTTGTTTTTAAAATGTAGATAAGACTATAAAGCCTTTATGTTGTCCCCCATATCTCCTTTACATATAATGGTCTGTAATATTTGAAATGATAATATTTGAATTGATAATTTGCACAACATTTCAAGTGAAGAGATAACAAGAGGTAGACATCTATATGCTTTGTATGGCCAGGCAAACTTAAAAAATAAGGTCTGCCTCTCGCTTGTAAACTTATTTGAGAGAGTCTATGTATATATGGACAACTACATAGCTAATAAACTAGGATCCTCATTGCAAAGCACACTTTTGAAGATGGTGTGTACGGGTAAATACTACCCTGCTGCTTCATGGATCATTCCCAAAACTAGTTTCGGCATGAGTAGGCAAAGACTGGCTGAAAGTAATGAAACTACCTCACATCACCCAATGTATCGACATCGAAGAAATTTTCTTCTGCGAAGAACCTGCCGCACCAGAAGATATTTCAACGAGATGAATCCAACACCTCAAGCCCAACATGAAGATGAAGACAATGACAACACTGAGGAAGAATAATATGTGAACAACAACAACCTGGGAACTTTAAACAACCCGATTGTGGTTGATGATGATGTGCCAGAACAATCACAACAAGACTACAACACATCATTCCTTTCCGTGTGGGAAGGGATTGCAGACTTCGAAAGATCTATTGTGGAGGGACATAGTTTTGTACCTCTATCTCCTGAAGTATGTAAATATGTGGGCCTGAGTGAGGAAGATGGTGGTTTTCTGTAGCTCTCTGAGAAAAGTCAATTTCAAAGTATGCAATGTACAGTGCTCCTCTTGTAATTAAATCATTCCACTTGATGTATAATACAAGTCAACTTTTTTCCAAATCTTGCTTTTCTTTTTATTATCGAATATACTAATATTGTTCTAGCTATGACTGGATTCCAGTTACACTCTAAAACAACGCAATCCCTTTGTTAAATTGTGGATAAACAGCAAACCCCAAATCTTTACAAAACTTAAAGACACTAACTTTCCTAACCTTAGAGAAACTAATGTTCTTTGCATTTCGTGTTGACAGCACCCACAAAAAAATAAATTAATTCATTCGAGTGAATATGCACCCACAAAAAAGAATGGCAAATATGTCGATGTTTTTATTGATGAAAATATTGACACTGTGAACATTTGTCTTTAGAATGGGAGAGATTGGGCCAAAATGGCCTGAAACCTATCCCATTCTGCCACTTGTACCTAGCCTAGTGCTCATAGGAGATTAACCCTGGTATATACAGAGCAACTTACCGTAAAGACAAACATTACATGAAATAATATCAAATTTATTACTTTATGTGTGCAAAGAACTATACAAAAAATACGAGCTATGCTGTTATAAAAAACACAAGCATAGCTTGATAAATAAGTAAAAATGTATGTATAACCTCGAGGGGTGGCCTGCCTTGCTCATTTTTAGCATCCCCACCTTCTCCCTCGTTGCTTTCTAATTCACTTTCAAAGGGCCAAGTTCATAGATTTAAATTTCATACCATAATATTCCTCCAATGTATTACTAGCTATGCTATAATTATGGAAAAGGTAGATCTAGTAGAAGGGTGGTATAGGATAGCCAAACAAAGTTTTCTTCCTTTGCATGAATATCTCTCTAAACTAAATCATCTCCCTTATGTCTCCCATATAAAAAGTTTGTATGTCAAGATCCCTACCAATGTTTTCAACTGTTATGGAAAGGGAACTAAATCCCAATGGATATAGTACGACTTTTTTAAGTTACAGATATTTTTAAAGGGATTCCTTTATTACAAAGATTGAAGTCTTATATTCATTATCTTATGAGACTGCGTTAATTCTTAGGCAAGAGGAGATGCTCTATGGTCCCCATTGGAGTGTTTTATCCACCATGGAAATCTGAGATAATGACAGGACAAGTACTTTGATGTGTTTGTTATAATAAAAGAAGTAAGTTAGCTCTTGCCTCAGTGAAGGTCATATAGGGAATGCCAGAGTTGGCTGAAAGAACTATTGTGATTCGTGAATCCAACCCCTTAGATATAGTTTTCACTTATCTTGGGAGGTTATGAAGGAATATCTTTACCAAATATTTTTCCCTTCAGGATTTCAAGAAAATAAGATGAATAAAGTTTTAGAGATAACAACCCCTAGGATAAGAAGTCTTTAGAAGAGTATCATTAAACCTTTGCAGGACTTCTATGGTTTTCTCTTGATGAATGAGATCCCTCTTCTTAATCAGTTTGTTTGGATACCTAATCCACCCTTTGATTGCTTGGTCAAGAATACAAAGCCAGCCTTGATCTCTCAAGCTATGATCATGGCAAAAGATTTTGCCACTTATAGAAATGTGGATACTTTAGCTTTAGTGAATCCTATATGAGGAAATGTACTCAATATTCCCATGCTTAAAAGGAAGCATGGGCCAAGTGCCACATAGAGCACCAAGGATATTACCAATAGTTATGGTGACTCAAGTGCCCACAAATTACCAAAGTAAGGATTTTATGATTTTAATTAATTGTGGTAGTACCCATTAATGTCCCTTGGATGTATGTATAAATTAGATCAAAGGCAAGGAAAACCAATGCAAGTAAAACTTGCTCTAGTGGAAAGCTTATTTTCACTTGCCATGAGACAAAGAAGGTCCAAAAAATACTGGATGGGAACTCTTCCAAATGCAAATTCAAAGTCTCACCCTTAGGATTATATGGAGAATACTTGGAATGGATTGGCTCACTCAGAACCAAGACAACATCCATTATCACAAGGGAACCATTTCCTTTCTAGATATTAGTAGAAATAAAGTGCAAGGGATCAGGAAATCAAGATCTTCACCATTATAGTTGGTAAATCTTGCCAAATTGATGAAAGGTATCAAGAAAAAATAAGCAATATATGTTGTCAATTTAAACCCAGCATGCAAATACCAAGGAGCCAAAATGGTTAAGTGAGTACACATATGCATTTCTTATAGAATTAACCTAGATGCCACGCTCTGCTAAAAGCTTGGAGCTTAATCTATACAGCAAAGTGAGCTTATAAAGTGGATATGAATAGAATAAGAAGGCGGTGAGCTTAGTAAATCCACACATGTCCAAAGTGATGGATAATTACTTGAGGGGGAGTATAAGAAGAAGAAAATAATCATCCATCATCATTAGAGTGAACAAAGGATCAAAGGATCAAGGTAATATCCTACTTACATTCAGTACAAAGTAGATGTCAAGGGTAGCCACATTATACCTATAATCAAGGAGATGATTAAGGACAGAATACTAGACATTTCAATGATTTTCTAACTTCTCAAAGGCTTGAGTTTCTTTAGCCCTAGTGTCTTGTACTTGAAGCCTATTTAAGACCACCAATCTATGAATAGAGTACACTTTCTTATGCTAATCATTTATGTCATTAGTCTTAATCATTTCTCATTAGTTTAGCCCTTATTTATTAGTGTGTTTTACCATGCTTAAACACCATTTTTAAACATAATTTCAATCCACCCTAAGCTCTCCTAAATCACAACCACCCCAAAAGATGGGTTGCCAAATCATCGCTTGAGTCAATTCGTAAAGAGCTAGGGATGGAGGTTTCTTGACGATATTAATGTCTAGGAGGGAAATTTTTCTTATAAGTGGTTGGATTTCCAAATACAATATTAGATATATAGTACTCTCAAGTATTTTAGGGTTTTGTTGTTGGCCTCTCAAGGCTATATATTGTATATATGGTAGCACTCTGAGGAGTAGTATGGAGTATATATGGTAGCACTCTGAGGAGTAGTATGGAGTATATATGGTAGCACTATGAGGAGCAGTATGGAGATATTGACCTATTAATCTTAAAATGATATTTATATTTTAGGGTTTTGTTGTTGGCCTCTCAAGGCTATATATTGTATATATGGTAGCACTCTGAGGAGTAGTATGGAGTATATATGGTAGCACTATGAGGAGCAGTATGGAGATATTGACCTATTAATCTTAAAATGCTATTTATATTTTATTCTTATGGTTGTTTGCTATATGCCTTAGTGGTGCTTCAAATTGTGTTGGTAAGGAGTTTGAGTAATATAAAAAATCATTTCTCCAAAAATAAAAAAACAATGTAGAAAAGTAAGACAGTTGAGCTATTGCCACCACTCTTGGATAGTGCCAAATGAATGTGAAGCTTGCAAGCACAAGCATCACAAAAACATTGTTCCACAAGCGGCCAATTTTAGGTCCAAGGTTTCTCTTTAGGTCACAAAAATAATGTTTGTAGAAAGATGAATACATGAGACACAAAAATAATACCCTCTCTAAATTTTTTTATACATAAATCTCAAATAGTAGCAAAAGTGGTATATTTTGATGAAAATTTCTATAAGATGGAAGTATCTCGCTTATGGAATAAAGATTCAAATACATGCATGTGGGCAAGGTTGCATCATGTAAATTCCACGGCTAAGGTATCGAAAAAGGTATATTTATGGCATGCTTACTTAAAGTGGTCCTCTTACTCATATGTCAATAAATATATATAATGAATGGCATACACTTAGGAAGACTCCTTTCTAGAAGTCCTACATGGCAGCTAAGGCAAATTTTGCCATGTGTAAAGTGGAGGCTTAGTACAATTTACATTGGATGGTCTCTGAATTTAAACATGTATTATGCTACAATCTCCTCATGAGGTGTAAGAAGTAGCATGATGAGAGAAATGAGTGCTTGGAAATTTTTCTTATGAGATATAAGAAGTAGCATGAGGGGTAATGAGTGCTTGTGGAACCGTAAAAATGACTTCTTATGCTACAATATTCTCGTGAGGTATAAAAAGTAGCATGAGGAGCACAATGATGAATGGCACTTTTTCTTATGAGGTATAAGAAGTTGCATGTTGAGGGGTAATGAGTGCTTGTGGAACTTTAAATAATGACATGCAAAAATCTTATCAATTGCAAGATACTAGTAGCATAAGGGGGGTCAATGAGTGCTTTTGGCACTTAATGCTAAAATATGGTCATGAGGTGTATGAAGTTGTATGAGGATAAATGTTTTTAACTTCAAAAGTTATAAAACTCCATCCATAAAGAGTACTTATATAATCTCATAATTTATAGAAGGCATGTATACATATTATAAAAATCCATAAGTAGGGGCTAATTTAGGTACTATTATATGGGAATTTTACATAACATGGGAACCTCAAGGGATAAGAGTTCTTGGCACATAAAAAATACTTATGCTAAAATCTAGTTTAAGAAATAGCATGAGGGACAATGATTGCTTAAAAACTCCTTATGTAAAAATATTCTCATAAGGTGTAAGAAGTAACATGGGAGCCGCAGCAGCAGGGGTTAAGGGTTCTTGGCACAGAAAAAATAATTATGCTAAAATTTGATTCAATGACGTACAATGATTGCTTAAAAGCTGCTTATGTGTAGAAATATTCTCACAAGGTGTAAGAAGTAGCAGAAATCATTACTAGCACTTTAAAAATTACTTATGCATAAATCTCACAAGGTGTTAGAAGCTATTTAAAGAGGAAAGGTCCTTTTATTTTAAGAATTTTCTTTCAAGAAACAATAGATTTATGTCATAAGATGTAAGAAAAATGATAAGAATCTATGACAAGGGAGATTTTAAATTGTAAAAAGGAAGGGGGAGGGGATTTAATCTTTTTAAAAATATAACAAGAGTGGGCAGGCAGAGGGGGGAGAAGGGTATAAAAGGAGCCTTTCTCAAGGCTTCTTGAGATAGAATATTAGAAAGTGAAAAGATCTGAATGCCTCTATTTTATCTACTGTTGTGCAAGCCAAATACCCTCTTACCTTGTTATTGTCTCTTAAAACCCATGAAATAAAGGAAATGTTTTTTTTCTTATTTTTTTAATAAATGAATGTGACTACTCTAATTTTTCCATAATTGGTCTCATTTTGGAGAGTGAAACTTATGTTTTCTCTAATTATTGGGGTGACAATTCTCTAATTGCTCAGGTGGCACTTCTCTAATTGCTCAGGTGGCACTTCTCTAATTACTGGGGTGGCACTTCTCTAATTTCTCTAATTAGTAGGTTTGATACGTATTTTTATTTATATAATTAGAAAGTGGAACTTCTCTAGTTTATTTAACTAGTGACTAAAAATTCTTAAATTATAAATTTTAGGAAATTATTTGGGCTTGCATGGAGTGAAATGTGCTTGAATGCACTTTTGGGTTTGCATGGAGTGGAATGTTATGGGGGATTATTGACATATGTTAGGTCTATAAATCCAGTCCCACTTTGTTGGATTTGGTGAAGCATTCTATGAATAATTCTTATCTCAATATTAATGTACTACACAACAAGCTAGTATTACAATTGGCATTATATGCATGCTCCCAATGTCCATTTTCAACAAACTCGTTGCAAACCTACACAATAAGCCAATATTAAAATTGGCATAACTCTTACTCCCAATTTCCATTTTCTACAAAATTTAT
Source organism: Cibotium barometz (assembly GCF_041138505.1). Taxonomy (NCBI): domain Eukaryota; kingdom Viridiplantae; phylum Streptophyta; class Polypodiopsida; order Cyatheales; family Cibotiaceae; genus Cibotium; species Cibotium barometz. The sequence goes on from NC_141063.1 coordinate 40,401,278, forward strand.
ATCATTGCAAACTTACTTCAAGCCCCATCAATATATGTAATCAACGTTGCCAATTTATTAAGTTCCACAAGAAGTAATGAGACAATATTGTCTCTCTTAAACATAGCCCAAATTCCCAATGAATGTCTTTCCCCAAACCCTTATTGATTCTTTCCTATGTGTCCATCCATGTCATGTTGAGTAGAAAACTCTTTTTTCCAAAAAAGGATTACATTTCCCTTTTGGGGCCAAAAGGCTTTAACAAATCATGAATTCCCCGGCCTTTTATTCTCTATGTATATTACATGGAATTTCTTTGTGTTTATCCTTGTATAAATACTAAGCAAGGTGTAAGAGAGTGGATTATTATTTTTTTCATTAGGGGTGTCCTTTCAAATTGCCATGTTACAAGGAGTACATGGAATTTCTTTGTGTTTGTCCTTGTATAAATACTAAGCAAGGTGTAAGGGAGTGGATTATTATTTTTTTCATTAGGGGTGTCCTTTCAAATTGCCATGTTACAAGGAGTAAGGGATTGGATTAAATAATTTTCCATATAAGGTTTTTCCTTTGCAATTTCCATGGCTCATTATCTCATACACTAATCATTATTTATTTATCTCTTAATCTTTTTGATTTTAATTAAAAGGATTAATCCTTTTGATTTTAATTAAGCTAGAAATAGATTATGTCTCTAGTGGAGAATGCAAAAGGATTAATCCTTTTGATTTTAATTAAGCTAGAAATAGATTATGTCTCTAGTGGAGAATGCAAAAGATCTTTGGAGAGGTATATAATTCCCTCACATTGCAGCTCTAGCTAGCTAAGAGGACCCTCTATCTAGACTAATCGGATCTTTTATAGATGGTAGTATGATTTTAAAAGGTATTTAAGGATTACCATGCACACTTCACAATAAGTAATAAATATGCAAAGTTTTGGCTTGTTACATAGTTTGGTGCTTAGCATGGGAGTGAGATGGTTAGGTCTTTAATGGCTTGTATTCTTTGCCAAGCCCATTCAAATAGACACTTACCAAGTCATTGTCTTCCATTGAGACATTAATAGAAACAAGGGATTCAACAATACACTTGATCTTCAATGTATACTCATTAATGGACATGTTCTTCTTTTCCACTGTATGTAGCTCCTATTTAGCAACTTCCTTGCCTTTATGTTTGTCTAGAACATGTTCATGAGGTTTTACCATGCAACTGCTAGAGTGTTGGAACCTTGTATATTGGCTGATGTTATTCGACATTTTTGCTTGCAACAACCAGAAATCTACAAACAGACAATTTATGTATGCAACCTCCAACACATCTGTATATATTGTAACTCTTGTAATGGTACTTCTGCACAATTTGTATATCACCACATGTGAGTAGAGTACATGTACATACAATTACAATCAGCAATACATGTGTAATCACTATCTACATACCCAAAATGCACTGTTGCATTGCAATAATCACAGTTTAACAAAAGACAGTTCTAAACTAGAACTTCCCAGAAGTGCCTAAAAATGTTTTGTAGTGGCTAAATGGACTCCAAAGTGCAAATCTAGCCATAAAATTTCATTAACAAAGTACTATGCACCATACAAGTACCTCCACACACCTACGAAGATAGCTCCTCAATCGTAGATGTGTAGCTCCTAGAGCTACCTTGGTGGCTCCTAGAGCTACCAAGGTAATCTCGTATCAAAACAAGAAGGAAAAGAGAGGATGATGCTCTTCCTTTGCCTTTATGGCTTTATTTGTTTGCTGCTCATCAGTTACTTAACTTGAACCAGGCTCTTATATCATGAAAAGATTGGGGGAGGAGAGAGAGCTTAAGCTCTTGTAAGCACACACTCATAATGGATAAGGCACACACAAAGATGGAAGGCTGAAATCTTCTTCTTCGTGTTTCTCTCAAAAGAGGTCTACAAATAATAAGTAAAAACCAGCATAAGTACTAAAGTACTATGTACAAGTGGTCCATAATGAACATACTAAATAGGTGATCCAATAAGATAAGTATTCCATTGTATCAGCTACCAAATGCGTCAGTGGTGTAAAGGTGAAATGGCCATCTAGGGACGTCATGAGTGTTAGCCTTGTATTGAGCTCAACATATCAACATTTATGTGCTAGGCACGAGTTAGGCACATTTTATGTGCTAGAGGAACATGCTTTATGCAATGTATGAGTCATTAATGTATGAGTCATTAATGATCGAGTCTTAGATTTAGTTAGCTTGGAGCTTCCTATCATTTTTTCAAGTTGAAAGCAAAGATCCTACCATGAAGCAAAAACATGGAGAAGTTCTAACAAGTGCAATTGTGGAATGCTAAAGGTAAATGGGTCATTGATGGTTGGCTCTAGACGTGGAATAAAAAAGGAGACAACCTTATGGTAGTATCATTACAAAATGTTTCTCCACAAGGATTCCAATGTTAAGCATCTTTTTGGCTTAGCTATTATTGACTCTCTCTCTCCCTCTCTCCAGGTTAGCTTTAATTTCTCTAAAATAATTATTTTTTAAGATTTAGTTATTAACTAGAAGGCTTGTACATAGAAATAAACCAAGTAAGAGGTAAGCTTTAACATTTTTAAAACTAATTTTGTTGTTAAAGGCTTGTATAGTACACATAGCAATATTCCCTATGTATGACTTATAGTAGCTAGAATCCCAACTAAGAGGTAAGTTTCAACCTCTTCAACTAATTTGTTTGTTTAAGGCTACTCACATGCTAATTCTTTGAGTGAATTTTGAAAACGAGTTACAAAATATATTCACACTCAAGAGAGAAATTTTCCAATGACTGATTTATGTGGTTGTATAAAAAGAGCTTGGATTTTTTTAATGAGTAAATTTAAAAGTTTCTTATATCATTACCCAAATTTTATCATTTTTACTTTAAATTTTAGGAAAAATCCTCAAAAAATACACATATATATAGAGCTTTAATAATTTCCTTGAACATATATGTAGTAAAGATTTTCATTGTTTAATTTTCAAGAAACAATGATAGAGCCTATGCCAATCTACAATCTATACAATATTTTATCCTAAAGGCAACTACTCTCTCTCTCTCTCTCTCTCTCTCTCTCTCTCTCTCTCTCTCTCACACACACACACACACACACACACACACACACACACATCTGCACAAGTCTTTGGCCACTAGTATACTACTTTTAGCTAAATCACTTCTTGCCATTACTCAACCATAAATTACCATTGTACTCAACCACTTTTCTTTCATGTGCATATAGATAAAACTTGGGTTTCATCTATAAACGGGGCCTCTATCCCTCCATTTTAAGACCTTCTCAAAACTTCTAAGTAGAATAAAAGAAAAGTGAAAAATTATCAATGTCTCTAATTTATCTAGTGTTATGCAAGTAAAATACCCTCTTATGTTGTTATATTCTTTTAAATCCCATGAGATAAAGGAAATTCCATTTTCTCTCATTATCTAATTAGTGAGTGATAATGATCTTTGTATAGGTATATAATTCCCTCAAATTGTTCAAATGCTAACCATTTCTTTGCAGCTCTATCTAGCTATATGACGAGGGTTACCATTGGAAGGTTTTAGAAGTGATGGATACATGGAGTGATAGCTCTTTACATTTTTGGGTTATTGTCATGGGATGAGATGGTTAGGAAATCTTAGAACCACTATTTGAGATGGTTAGAAAAGCTTAGAACCACTGTTTGGATCCTTTAAAATGATAAATATGGAGATCTATCTATTGCCTAGCTATGATGGCTTTATTTAACTATGGATTTATTTAACTATGGTCCTTTTATTGGGCTTACCTTGAGAGAACATGAAGAGAAAGACCCTCTAAGATTACATTATCTGGGAGTGAGGTTTGAAAACTTAAATCTAAGGATAACCTAAGAGTAAATATAGCAATCAAAATAAAAATGATGCACTAAATGCAATAAGAAAGACCCGTTATTATTATTACAAGAGATATATACAAAAGGTAAAATTTTAGTGCTAAGGAAGCTCCAAGTACATAATCCTAAAAAGATTGAAGAGATCATGAATGTCTCATACATTTTGCACTCCATTGCACAACTCATGGCATGCCTAACTCATGTGCCTAGCACATAAAATGTGCCTAACTCATGTGCTGAGCACATAAACTATGGCTAGTTCTTTCAAATGCGCCTAACTCATGTGCTGAGCACATAAACTATGGCTAGTTCTTTCAAACGCCTCATAATTAAGCCTCTACCTTCATCCATTTATATTCACTAAGAACCCTTTAAAATCAACCTATGAGATGAAACTATACAATGAGATGAAACTATACCATTTGGCATTTCCTTGTAAGATTAAATCTCAACACTCCCTCTCAACCAATTATAAATTGAGGACACAAGAACAAAAAAAAAAGATAGCTTGTGATATCTATAAATGGTCATTTAGTGCTTGTACAAAAGCGGGTCTATCATTCTCTTATAGGAATTGTGAGGATATGAACCATTATAACCTTAAGAGACTTTATAGAACTTAAGGTTATGAACCATCATAACCTTAAGAGACCTTATTACTTATACATGTGGGAGGCATGTATAAGGAACATTGTTTCAACTCTTTAAAGAGCCAAGAAAATATGGTTTTATCTACCAACGGGGAATTTGATTGAGCCATGATATTTTTATATTGATTACGTAAATAACATCCAATAAAAAATGGCCATTTAGAAAAGGCTTTCTAGATGCCAATAAAGAATACAACAAAAAATTTGTGAATGAATCAACCCACAAACATATTAAAATGATGATTTTGTTTGTAGACATCATGCCAAACAACCTATGTGAATGTAATTAATTTAATCGTACTATATTGCAATTAACTTTTCACCTGGTCCTTGGATTCAACCGTTCACAATATTATGGCCTTCTTCTCCATTGCATTATAATTTTTATTACTACCTATAGTCATCTTTGAGGAAGGTTTGTAGAAAATGTTAAGAAGAGATAAATACATGTTGTAGGTCTTTGTGTGAATCTTTGTTTGAGGAAGTCATGCACATCATTTTTTCAAGCTCAAAGAAGATCCTCTACAATGAAGCAAAAACATAGACATGGGCTAATAAGTGCAATGGTGGTTGGACTTGGGATAAAAAAGTAGACAACCTTGTGGTGGTGTTGTTACAAAATGTTACTCTACAAGGATTCCAAGGTTGAGCATCTTTTTGGCTTGGCTATTATTGACTCTCTCTCTCTCTCTCTCTCTCTCTCTCTCTCTCTCTCTCTCTAGCTTCAATTATGTCCAACTAAGAGGCTTGGGGGTGCACTACTAGAAACCCTATGTATCACTTGCATTCAAGGGGTATTAAAAAAACCCCTTACCTATGATTTTTTTAATGAATAAAATGACCCCTTTTTCTTCATTGACTTACGGGTTTTTTTTTCAAAATTGATTAAAAAGACCCCTTTTGCAAATATATTTATGTAAATTTACCTTAAATTTTTGAATTAAAAAATCCCTTTATTTGAACTCACGTGCTATACTTACATATTTTTAAGTGAAACCCCCGAGCTAAGAGGTAAGCTTCAAATGTCTCCAACTAAGAGGTAAGCTTCAACCTTCTTAATAATTTTTATTTGTTAAAGGCTAATCGCATGCTAATTCTTAGCGTGAATTGTTGTAAAAAGAGTTACAAATGTATGGAGGGGAATAGGGATAGAGAGATGTGACCCAAATTTTTGTACTTATGGAATCATGATAACCTCATACTTTTACAATACTACATTTGAATGAGGATTACACAAGGTAGCATCAACAAAGTGGTATTCTCCATACATCTCTCCTCCCTCCTGTCACTATCACAATTTGAAGCTTAATGAAAAAAATTTAGCAAACAAAGCCTTCTACAAGACTATGTTTAGAGGCCAATATGGTAGCACAAGTCCATATCAAATAACCAATGCACTCTTGTTCCATTAATAAGAGCATGAAGCCATGGAATAGCTTTTATATAATAAAGAACTTGTAAACTCTAAAAATAATTTTAGAGTGGCATATAGTGGTGGTCAATTAAACATATCTGTTTAATTGAAGAGTTAAGGTGAGGAGAGATATCTGAAGGAAAAAAGGGGGGAGAGAGAAGGCGGTTCACGTGGAAAGAAGGGCTTAGGTGGTGGTTCAAGGGGAGCCTTGTTGTTGGAAGGTGGTGGAGGCCATGGAAGGCTCTTCTTAGCTGCAGTGACAGCCATATGGGCAATGGTTTTCTTCACATCGCCACGGCAAGGCAAGGGCTTGTTGCTGTGCTCCGAGGAAGCCATGGAAGCTTGAGGGAGTGTGTGGTGATGAGAGGGAGGGCCTGGATCAAATCCTCTATAAATATATATGTATATGGGCAAATCGATTTGCACGCAAAGTGGGTTGGTGGACCTCGACACAAACCAGCGGCGGCTGGAACACACTCACAAGTCATTCGCGTCTCCAGCTTCCACATGTTATTCGCTTCGCCTTTCAACTCACACCTTTTTTTACTTCTTTTTATACATCATGTCTCCACTAGTCTCACCTTCCTAACTATCGCACTAGTGCCGCAATCCGCACAATGTTGCATAGAAAGGAGTATTCTTTATGCCTATCCACGTCTCTCCATTCTAAATTATTGTCTACCAAGACACATTCACAACTTAATCTTCTCGATCAATGTAACTCTCCTCAAAACGAACTACAAGGCCTCCAATCTCCAATCATCAGTTTCCAATTTTGAATTCTGAAGAATCTTTGGAATACTCTTCTGCGGCTATATATATATATATATATTCCTGTTCTAATTCACAGAATGCTTGTAATCTACCAATCATTTGAATAGAGTGGGAGTACGTTCTTCATATCACAGATTTACTATTGTCTCGTTATATACATAACTAATATGTATGTGTATCAATCGAAGGACCCTAATATCTTAATAGATAGATCATGTTCCCTTTCACATTCAGGGAGCTGAGTAGCAGAAGGGGCAGACATAGCCAAGTGGATCAAGGCAATGGATTGCGGATCCATCACGCGCGGGTTCAATCCCCGTCGTTCGCCCATCCAATTAGATAACTCGTTCTTATTTCTTGAAATAGGAAAAGTTGTGAAAAAAGGTGGATAGGATACAGACTCCTAAAGGGGTGCACCACTGTGAGTCTCTACTGGTGGGGCTGGTTTGCAGCTGGGGTACCACATCTCTCGAGAGCATTCATCTTCAAGTCTATGGTTTACTTTATAGTGAAGAGTTATACTAGATCTTTTGATGTGATATGATGGGATATGAGTGGCTTTTGTGAAAAGTAGATTGGTGTATATGTAAGTGGGCAGTTTATAAATATTATGTTCCCAAAAAAAAAGAGCTACAAGGCATGATAACCACTTCATATGTTATAACTGGACCCTTTTCCAGAGTTTGACTTAAAATGGTTTTTATTTTATACTAAGTGTCTATTTCAAAATATTAGCCAAATACAAAATATATGCATTTAGTCTCTCTCTCTCTCTCTCTCTCTCTCTCTCTCTCTCTCTCTCTCTCGTCAAAAGGGGGGTTGTGTGTGGAGGTGGAGGTGGGTCATTCTATAAAAATCCATGTATCACGTGCATGTATATGCACGTATTTAAAATACGTTAAGTATCTAATTTTATATTTTTAAAACACAATTGTTTGAGTCCTCTTGTAAGTATAATGTCTATTTTCTAAATTCAAAATCCCCCCTGAACATTCACATAATTAACATATTCAATAACTATTTGGTTGGTCTCTTACATGTGTACATCATATAATTCCCTCAATTAAAAAAGGTTCCCTTTATGCACTAAGGTGTTATGTTACATTATGTAGAGCATTCTAATGATCGTTGTATGGTATTCATAACCGATCTCTAAATCTCTTTTATAGGGATGGACCTTAATCTCCAAAATCTCTCTCATTATCTTATGATAAGGAAAATATGTGAAGGCCTCGATAAAGATTAAATGTATCGACTAAATGCACCACAACAAGCATTATAATAAACTTCATCAACATAAGAAAAAAAACTATTTTAACAAACGAGAAAGAAAAATAAGAAAACTCATTGATCTCTCTCTCTCTCTCTCTCTCTCTCTCTCTAACAAGAAGGAAATACATGTCTCCACTAAAAAATAATACATGAATCCACTGAAAAATAATACATAATATATAAATAGTATCATCAAGGTCCATCATAATGTACAAGGACTATCAAGTAGTACGAACTCACGAATGTCATGTTCGATTTCGTACTAGAACATCTAATGAAATTCTCTCAAGTTCATGCCTATATTGAGAGAATAGCCTCTTATGCCAAGAATAGTTTATCAAAAGATCATCACCTCCATGCCAAGGCATAACATAGCCGCTACTGGTGTATATACTATTATTCTTTGATAAGGGCTACAAGGATCTCACCTTCCTCCAAGACCTATGGTGGGGGTGGGATAAAGGGGTGATTGGTTTGCGAGGTGGAAGGACTTGGTCCATTGAGGATGTCCATGTGAGAGAGGTTGGTGGTGGGGCTGTCTTGGGAGATGGTAGAGCCAGAGAGGCAAGTGGAGATATCCAGGGAGGAGTGGCAGGTGTTGAAGGAAGGCAAGGAGAGGTATAGCTGAGGTAGAGGGTTGGTTGAGGGGGAAAAGGAAACAAGGCTTTTTCCTTCTCTTTACTTTTGGCTGGCGTGCTTGAAGTAGGTATAGCAAAGAGGAGCGTCTTGATGGTGAATGGTCCTAGGAAGAATGTATGTTGGGACCACCTTTGTGTTGGGAAAAGCATAATGAGTGATGATAAAAGCTTAATGAGTTCATGGAGTGATGAAAGAGCTATGGTGGTTCAAGAAAACCCATGATGGTCACATGAACAAAAAGAGTGATTAACTAGTACTTAATCCAAGATTAAGAGAACATAATGACAGCACAATAAGGGGCATTACATAGCATATAAAATTCGTGTTTTTCTCATTAGGAGGGCCACCATTTTATAGCCAAAGAGTACATGTTTGAATGACATCATTGCTTACATATTATCAAAGGCATCCAAGGCCATCTCCCCCCACATGGCTCCCTAGAATATAGCCTCAAGGAATCTTCTGAAACTCGCCTACTTCAAGTGGGGTTTGACCCTTACATTCACCTGGATTCTCTTCACATTACGTGGTCCTTTTACATTTTATTGTGTGCTCTAACCTTAGACCATGACATTGATCATAAATTCCAACATATTCCAATACCCTCCCTTGATCATGGCATGGTATATTGCCCTCCCTTGATCCAAACATTACATGAAAAAAGCTTAACTCATAAGGAGTATAGCTCTACAGTACATAAAGGAAATTAGCATCGCTCATAGGGAGCATAGCTTCTACATTGCGAAAAGAAAATGACATGAAAAACATTCCTCTCCCATACCCCATCATCATCATAGCATCATCATTATCATATCCATGGGCATCATCATCATTATTTGTTGGTCATGGAGACCCAACTCCATGGGCATCATCATCATTATTTGTTGGTCATGGAGACCCAACTCCATTATTTGTTGGTCATGGAGACCCAACTCCCCATCAATCCCCCCTTGAGGGCTACATGGCCTACTGAGAGATATTGTGAGCATCATAGAAACACATAACCTACATCATCGGTGGTTAGAGGTGTCCATACATAAACATTTGGGTAAGAGAGAGCATAAACATTGTTGGCTTTAGAAAGCCCATTCTGCATCTACCTCTGCATCAAAGGAGGTAGTAACATTGTTGCATGCTTGGATTGCTTCTGCGGAATCATTCGAAATGCTTGCCATATTTGCCTGGTTGGTGTAACATTTGTCGGCGAGATGACCTGGCTTTCCACATTTGGTGCATATTCGCTTTGGCTTGTCTTTGTGGTAGCAATTCTTGGCAAGGTGTCCTGTCCTTCCACAATGTGTACATTGGAGTGATTTGCCGGTTTGCTTTTGAACAAGGTATGCCTGGTTTGAGACAAGATCAATGGCTCTACCTTTCAGCTTCTTCTCTTCTTCCAAGAGAACACTCTCTATTCCCTCCAAAGTGGGATCCTGCATATACTTTAAGGTCGGCATGAGTGTATCATACTCGGATGGCATTGACTTTAGGAGGATGGCTATGGCATCACTCTCCTTGACTGGTTCATTGATGGCTTCGAGCTGGGCCATCAAGCTCTTCATGGTGTTGATGTGAGATGCAAGTGTCTCATCAATCTTGTACTCTAGACTGTAAAAGTCTACTTTGAGACTGATTTTGCTGTGGAGGCCTTGAGCACCAAAAGATTTATCCAGTGAATTCCACGCAATTTGTGAAGATGTTCCATTACCAATGTAATGTATATAACTATCTTCAACTCCAAGGGCAATGAGAGCTAATGCTTTCTCATCCTTGGTTTGCCAAGAGATTTCTCCTTCTCGTGTGGCAGGTTTAGGTATAGTGCCATTGACTATGCCCCAAACTCCTTCTTTCATTAGTAAGAATCTCATTTTGACTTGCCAAGTGTGGAAGTCATGACCGTTGAATTTCTTGATGAAAGAAGATGATATGTAAGTTGACTCCATGATTGGAACTGAACAATGCAATAGATTAAAAGCTAGAATCCCCCTTCACCATATATATGCATGAAATTACTCAAGAATTCCCCAAACCCATAAGCTTTTGCATAGTGATAATAACGGGGCCTAGACTTGATCCTAGGTTTTCTAGTTTTGCTTTTGGGTTTTAATGATTTTTTGATATAATCTTCATTAGATGATTCAGCATCCAAATGCATGACTACAAAGAGATATTCAACTCAATATGCATATTAGAATGTCATCTCAATAGATAATTATATGATGATTAGTGGAGATGATTAATTAAAGAGAAAAAAACTGCCCCCAAAAATAGAGTGAGCTTTGAGCAATTGAATGAGGCTGTTCCCAAATGAGAAACATAAAATGCTTTAAACCAAGTGAGAACCAAGGTATTGGCTCTAATCTCAGCACTCAAACATGCCAAGATGTTGCTTCAATCTCTGTAAATCTGCTCTGCAACACAGCATATACTGTCACTGAGAAATTAGTTCAAACAGCAGCTACAGTGGACCATTGCTCATGAAAATCAACAAGGAGGAGCTTCATAGCATCAATGTAATGCTCATAAGAGGAATTTGTAAACCATGCTTTGTAGAGCTTCAATTTTACCAATTTCGCAGCGCAGAGGCGGGCTGCTGCAGAGAGAAATGCACCGCGTATACTTCGTGGGAGCTCCAATGGAGCTAGGTGTAGAAAGCGCCGGATGTTAGCTCTCTTTTGAATCAAAAATTTTGAGATTTGGTGGAGTATAGAGCTCACATGAGGCAAAAAACCAGCAGGGGGTGCAGTGAAGCTTTAATGGAAAGCTTGAAAAAAATGAAAAATTGATCAATGTGGTTAATTACTATGCCTAGGGGTAATCATGGCTCTGATACCATGTTGGGAAAAGCATAATGAGTGATGATAAAAGCTTAATGAGTTCATGGAGTGATGAAAGAGCTATGGTGGTTCAAGATAACCCATGATGGTCACATGAACAAAAAGAGTGATTAACTAGTACTTAATCCAAGATTAAGAGAACATAATGACAGCACAATAAGGGGCATTACATAGCATATAAAATTAGTGTTTTTCTCATTAGGAGGGCCACCATTTTATAGCCAAAGAGTACATGTTTGAATGACATCATTGCTTACATATTATCAAAGGCATCCAAGGCCATCTCCCCCCACATGGCTCCGTAGAATATAGCCTCCAGGAATCTTCTGAAACTCGCCTACTTCAAGTGGGGTTTGACCCTTACATTCACCTGGATTCTCTTCACATTACATGGTCCTTTTACATTTTATTGTGTGCTCTAACCTTAGACCATGACATTGATCATAAATTCCACTTTGCCTACGGGGGGCCTTATTTGGATAGGTCATTGTATCAACATCATTGTTGTCCTCCTTGGTGTCCTCTTCTTCATCCTTGACTTAAAGTGTAGGCTTCATCATGGACTGATAAAATTCTAGGTCCTCTCATCAGAAATGTCCTAGGAGTATGCCACATGAAATGTGTTGAAGAGGTGGTGTTTGATGTTGTGCATCAGATAAGCTGCTTCTAGATGTGATGGTATAGTACAAGGATTCCAATGGGGTTATAAGAAGTGTTTGCCTTGGTAGTGAGATGGTGATAGGCTTTGTCAATAGCATGCCAAGAACCGTGTGTGTGTATCCACTAGATTGCCTAGCTCATGATGTTAGTGGAGGCAGGGTATGGGCATAGCTCTTATGGGATAGGGAGTCAAAGTTGAGGACATGGCACTATGATTGGAGGTTTAGCCAAAGTACATGGTGAGGAAAGTGGAAGATGGCGGAGGCCTCTGTGAGGGAGATGAAATTTTAGAAGAGAAGCATGGCGAGGGTGGTGTGGGAACAACCTCTAGGGCTTGGACCTATAATTGTTGATGGCAATGTCCACATTCTTTTGGGTCTCTAGCTGGGCAAGGTTCGCATGCACTAAGAGGAGGGTTTACTGTGCCACATCCATTTGCTCCTTTTGTCAAGCCCTATGGTGTTCCCTAGTAGTTTCTAGAGAAGGGAGGAGAAGGTATTAGGGAAATCTGGCAGCAGCATAGTAGGTAGCCTTGGGAGTGGAATAGAGCCTCAGATCAGCTTTGAGGCTAGGTTATCTTTCTAGGTCAAACGGTGTGTCTCCATGATGTTATATGCCTCATGTGATGTGAAAAGGGGTCCATTGTTGAAGTGGAAGACTCTCTTGGCACTTTTAAGTATGCTAAATAGGGCTATCTTAGCATAGTCTCATGACTAGTACTTGGGGCATATGGAGCTAACCTAATGCAAGTATCCATGAGGTTGGTCTCTATAAAATCTACAAAAGTTTTTCTCGTTATGGCCTTCAGTTCTAGCTAATGTTTCTTGTTGGTCAAAGAGTTGACAAGGGAAGGAGTAATTGGGGTGGGGTGCAGAGGGGTTTTTCTTGGGGTGGTGCTGCTTTGGCAACTATAAGGCTTAGGGATCTCTTGCTTTTAGCCATCCCGACAGGGGCTAACGACAGCGTAGTAGAGAACTTTGGTGAGGATTGCTATCTACCCCAAACTTTCTAGCTGGGTTGATGCAGGTACTATTATGGAGCTCATGATGAAAGTGAGTTGACATCCTGACCCTGCTTGAGGCAAGCGAGAAGGGAGAGGTTCCAACACGGCTATACTTGTCCATCCAACATAGGTTTTTCAACATGTGGTAAGGTCATAGGTAGGGGCGTGTAGAGCTTCATAGGTGATATTTTACCACTTGACAACATCCTTGTTTACCGAGCCACCCCTAATGATGTCATAGACCATGCCCTATGTGCCATTGAGCTTTTGGTATGGTTTTGTATCCTGAGGCAAGTGTAAGGCCTCGTGGACCACGTTGATGGTGAGGGTTAGGGTTAGGTTGACACCTATGGCATCACCAACTATGCCTATACTAAGATGGGTATCATAGGAAGATATAAATAAAAAATAGGTGGTGAGGTTGGGGACCCAAGTGGGAAGAGAAGTTAGGCCTTTGAGTTTGAGCCTGTTAAGGTTGTGCTCCATGACCTCTGGGGTCCTTGTTGTTGCAACATGGTAGCACTCCTAAGGTATGGTAAGTGAGGTTGTGCTCAACCTTCCTATTCGACTAGATCTGGTTGTGGATTATGTAGCCGTCATCGCCTTCTCAAAGAAGCTCCATGCTTGGCGGGGGAGAAGTCGAAGGAGGCATTTGCTACTAGAGTTGATATTCGAACATCTTGGAAAATTTGGTGGACTTCCTCTTCTTGGTGGGAATAAGGAGCACTATGTCAGAAGAGGTCTCTAAGGCCTCAACTATAGATGGCAATATCAGAGGATGATGAGGGCAGGAAGGCAAGCAGAAGGCTCAAAAAAATTGGCAAATAGTTTGGCTAGGTGTGTAAAGAAAATAGTGGGGGAAATGAGAGGGGGCACTCTACTTTTATAGTATTTTACTTGGAAACGTGTGTATATAGTGGGTATGTGTAGCCATATTTGGTAGTGATGTGTGTGAACATACTAGGACTAGTCGAGGCACTTTTTCCCTCTTTAGGAGGTTTTTTACCCCGTGCTAGTATACACCTATCTTGGGGTATACTTATCATCTTTGTACAACACACATTTATTATCTATCTACTATCATCTCATTATGTGCTCTCTTGAGCTTCTCCACTGTGTGTGTGTGTGTGTGCGTGCATTCTTGCAACCCTATTTCCAACATTTGTGTGCTCTCTTGAGCATCTCATTGTGTGCTCACTTGAGCTTCTCCACTGTGTGTGTGTGTGTGTGTGTGTGTGTGTGTGTGTGTGTGTGTGTGTGTGCATTCATAGTGATATATGTGGTCTGATGAAGACACCATCTATCGGGGCTACCTCTATTTTGTGACATTCGTTGATGATTATTCCAGACATACCTGGGTTCCATTGCAATCAAGGGTTTTTATGTGCTTTAGGCACTTTGCTGCTATGGTTCAAAATGCTTCTACATACATAAGATTGGTACTTTGCGTACTGCTCAAGGGGAGGAGTATATGTCTAAGGAGTTTCATGCATACATGGTTGATCATGGGATAAAACACCGATGTATTGTGCCCTACACACCTAAGTAAAATGGTGTAGCTAAACGTAAAAATATGTCTCTCAAAGAGATGACACGTTGCATAGTCAAAAGTCAAGAGTTACCTCATGGTTTCTGGCTAGAAGTAGTCATGGTGCGCAACACATGTTTTCAATAGGTGTCCTACAAAGGCTTTGCATACAACTATGCCTTTTGACGTTTGGAATGCCAGAAAGCACTTTGTGGCTCACTTACGCATTTTTTATTGTCTTGCTTATGCAATTGTGCCTGAGAAACTTTGCGGTTACAAGCTTGATGATAAGGATGTTAAATGTATTTTTGTGGAATATTGCTTGAAAAGTAAGGGTTACCATCTCTATCATCCTACTACCAAGTGGATTCTTGTGAGTAGAGATGTATTTGTGGAAGATGCAATTGAGCCCTTGATTTCATGTAAAAAATAGCAAAATGTATGTTCACATGACATATCCGACACTCTCCTTCCATTGTTCAATGCATGACACATTGATATAGAGCATTTGGGTAGTCCAAGGAATGCTGAAAATTAGCCCATACATATTACAAACCAGCATGTTTTTCAGCCCACAGATCAGCCTATTGATGAGGTAAATGTGGATGATTCAGTTGATGAGGAAAGAAGGAAAATTGTGGAGTCAAAAAGTATGTCAAATGGCTGGTGCAAACACTACGTGATATCAAATTGGCCACTCCTTTGCCTAGTAGAACACATGCAGGTTCTCATCATGCATCTCATGTTGATGCAGGTTATACTCTTATTGCTTGTTTATGTGAAAAAGAGGAGCCTATCTTCTTTGATGAAGTAAAGGAATTTGAAAATTGGATGAGTGCCATGTAATATGAGTATGTTTTGATACTCAAAAATTATACACGGGATTTGGTAGACTTGCCTCTTGGCAAGAAGGCCATTGATATAAACAAAATGGGTTTACAAGCTTAAACATAGAGTAGATGGCAATGTTGAGCGATAGAAAGCTAGGCTTGTTTACAAAGGGTTATGCACAAGAGAAAGGCATTGACTATGGTGAAACCTTTGCACCCACATGTCGTATGATTAGCATGCAAATTATCATTGCACTTGCAGCACATAAAGGTTAGAATGTATGTTAGTTGGATATCAAAACTGCCTTCTTAAATGGAGATTTTCATGAGGAGGTATATGTATCTCAGCCTCGTGGTTTTGTTCAAAAAATTCAAGAATCAAAAGTATGCAGATTGAAGAAAGCTCTATATGGTCTTGAGCAGGCTCCCATAGCATGGTATGAAAAGATACTCGCATACTTGGTTGCACAGGGTTTCTGTAATAGCCCAACTAATAGTACCCTCTATATTAAGGAGACTAAGGATGTTTTATTGGTCATCATGTTATACGTTGATGACATGTTGCTCACAGGCCCTGATGATGATCCTATTTTAACTTTTATAGCTGATTTAGAGATCTTTTGAAATGTCACATCTTGGACCGTTGCACTATTATTTGGGCATTGAGTTTTTGGCAGCGTAATTATGGCATTGTTATGCTGCAGAGAAAATACATAGATACATTATTGAAGAGGTTCAATCTTGAAGAATCTAACCCTATGGTGGCTACACCTATGTAGCCATGTTTACGACTAGGTCTTGAAGATGCAGGTGACTCTTTTGATGTTGGCTTGTATGCCTTATCGTTTTGTGTAACACCAAGCTTGACATTCAATATGTGGTATCAATATTGAGTAGATTTATGCATAGCCCAAGCACACAACATTGGTAGTCTGTTAAATGAGTGTTTCGTAACCTAAAGGGAACTAAGAAATGTGGGTTATTTTATCCCAAGGGGGATAAATCACAGCTGAATGCATTTACAGACTCGGACTGGTTTGGATGTTATGATACACGAGTGTCCATATGGTTTTTATTTTCTCCTTGTTTGGTGATTCATGTATATCATGGCTTAGTAAGAAACAACCCACTGTGGCAACTTCTAGCTATGAAGGTGAGTACATGGCAGCATTTAAAGCTACAATTTAGTGTGCTTGGCTTAGGTTCCTTATTGTGCCAATTTGGGTATCATCGTCACTCAAAGTCAGAGCGCAAAGGAATCCAGCTTTTCATGCTTGCACAGAGCACATTGAGGTACACTATCATTATATAAAGGAGAGATGCTTTACAGGGAAAATTAGCTTAGCTTAAGTGGCAACACAGGACAACTTGGCAGATTTGTTCATGAAGGCTCTCCCACGAGAGAAGTTTTAAGCTTTTTGCAATGCTTTAAACTTACTACCCTTTGGGGACTAGTCTAGGCTCCCTGTTACAGTCCAAAGATCCTAACACATGTCTATACTTCTAGTGCTAGCTTTTCCCTTTTTCACATCATCACTCCGAGGAGGAATTTGTAGCCATATTTGGTAGTGATGTGTGTGAACACACTAGGACCATATTTGGTAGTGATGTGTGTGAACACACTAGGACCAGCTAGGGCACTTTTCCATCTTTAGGAGGTTTTTTTCCCTGTGCTAGTATACACCCATCTTGGGGTATACTTGTTATCTTTGTACATCACACATTCATTATCTATCTATCATCTCATTATATATACTGCTAATGTTGTCACAAAAAATGACAACTTGTCTATCCACTAATAGACCCAAATCTGTAAGTATCTTTCTCAACCAAGCTA
The DNA here is from genome assembly GCF_041138505.1 of Cibotium barometz. NCBI lineage: Eukaryota > Viridiplantae > Streptophyta > Polypodiopsida > Cyatheales > Cibotiaceae > Cibotium > Cibotium barometz. The sequence continues at coordinate 40,418,598 of NC_141063.1, forward strand.
CCTCACATGCTGCCACAGCAGCACCTCTGTACTCTGCCTCTGTACTCGATAGAGCAACCGTATGCTGCTTCTTGCTGCTCTCCAAGTCACAGCAGCACTCCCCAAAGAAAACATGAAGCCGCTAGTAGATCTTCTATCTAAGACCTAAGTGGAGAGGGTCTCCCACTTGTGAATTGAAGTCTTTTTTTTTTACAAGACCAATCACATGTTGTTCCCAAAGTTCACATAATAAACTTACACTAAAATACAAAGTTGTTAAGTTCACTTTACTGAATCCCAACAAGTCTATGTCATCTTCCTTTGGACTCTCCCATACTCTTTGCTCTCACCACTCGGACTCATCTTCTCATCACCCCGTGCATAGGACTCATGCTCATCATCCTTAGGGGCACTCTCCTCAACATCATCAACCCCTTCCCACTCTGGCTGTGACCCCTTTTTGGGTGTTGTTGTCATGGTCATGGGGATGATGGAGATGCATGTCAGGCCCACTTCTTGCCCTTTTCCTTGGGTCACTACTCAGTGGCCGGGTTCTTACCCTTTTCCTTAGGTTTCTACTCGGTGAGAGGCTTTTTTCCCTTCTTTTCTCCTGCATCCAGCACATATAGCAACTATAAAGTCCCTAAACAAACTTTAGAGTTCATACAAACATGCTATCCTACACAATGATACTTACTCTGAAACTTCTCAGCCTTACTAAGAGGAAACTCTCCCTCAGGGTACTCTATCCACCATAGGCACGATATTCATGTCTCCTTGCCATGTAGCTCGTCAATCCACTCCTCAAGGTACAATCCCATCTCCTCTCTCTCGGCAGACTGCATCCATGTGTCTAAAAGGTTCTTAGGAATACATATCCAATTACACACACAACGTCTCCACCACCTAATACAGAAACATTTAAATACTCTTTCAATTCAATAAACTAACAATAATATGAGACACATCGTATCAATTATGCTACTACAAACCTATACTAGAGGCGTCCTGCCCATGCAAAAAAAAATGTGGTTTTGCTGGTCAAGATCTAGGGTGGCATGCATTTGCCCTTTCCACCTCAAGAATGCCTTTTCAAAGTGTGTCTTCCTAAAAGCTTTCAAGGCATCTACGATACCCACCCTAGAGTCGAGTGTGGCTCTCTTGTGCATGCGAGGTAGGGTGGGTGAGCTCTTCTCCAACTTTGCATAGATCTGTAGCATGTACTTGGTCAATTGGAGCCAGTACTACACATGATTTGAAGAATGCTTTGTTGGAAGGGGGAATCTGGGCATCCCTCATTACAAACTCACCACTCATCTCACCAATATTTCAAGGAGCATGCATTTCTTGCATTATGAACCAACTTTATGTGTCTAGCTACATATCAAAAAAACTTTGACGCGTCGAGAGAAAATCTGTGATCTTACTCTACATTTGGAATATGCTGCCAATTGATCTTTGCTAGCTTGGGAGTAGTGAATCTGCTCATCTTTTCACCCCAACCTTAATAAGAGATCACCTTCTTGAAAAACTATTTACCATAGTTGGGGTTGGAAATATTTGTCATCTCATGTCCCCTCTTTGTATTTAGTGCCTCTGTCTCCTTCAGGGTGTCTTTGTAATTCTTATGAAACATTTCTACATTCTGAATGTATTCTCTACTCCCTCACTTATACAAGCCATTAACCTTTGCTTGGTATATGGCATCAAACTTAGAGTGCAATGCATTTATGTTTTGGAAACATCTTTGGAAATCAAAACGTGGCTTTATTGTAGTTTGAGTACAAGGCACGCACATACCTTAGCACCAATTGAGAGAGAAGTGCATTGGAAACTTCAGCCACTTTGATTTTTAGGTCCCCAATGCCTAAGAGCTTTCTCGGCCCATGCATGATCCTCGTTACTAAACTTTGACAACAATGACTATGGATCGGCAAGACCCACACACTGAATCATGAATATATCATATGTTGTTGGCACATGAATGGTAGTCACCCTAGAAATTTTGCATAATAAATTAGGTTAATGATCACATATAAGATGTTTGTTCATTTCAATCACAAAAAAACAATATACAAGTCCACTTGCTTGTTTATCATGTGCAACACCATTAGGAACTCAGCCTCCTCCTCGTACAAAAATCAAACCACCTTGCAACTCACCTTTGGAACCTTTTCTCTATTAACTTGAGTGGTTCTTTCCCGTTCTTGCCATGCTTTGAGTTGATGATTACAATCCCAGACAACAAACATCTTCCCGACCATCCTTATGTTTGCTCTAGTATCGTATCAAACTCTCCAGACAAAGATAGGTCATGATGATGACCAACTGCACTTTGATGATCGAATGGAAGGGGCTCTTGGCCTAGGAAACTCTCAAAGACAATGAACGCCACCATTTTCATCTGGTATGTGCTCTCTTCCATCCTTTTAATCAACCCTTTAATGCAATCCTCATTTTTACTATGGATTATAGGGTTTGCAAGAAGGTGACATAGAGGCACTCTAGGAAGGCGATGTTGATTATCAACCAAGTGATCCTCCACCTGATTCATGAAGATGTGTCGATCAACCACTTAGTTGAAACTCTTCTTTATGGACTCCTCTTCTTTGGCTAATGGCAATTGTCGCACCACTGTTGGCAACATGATTATTCTAGGGTGTTGTAGGAGTAGGCCAGCACCAACTATAATCCAAGTGTATTGGTGACCTTGCTTGATGTTGCAACTTGTAACACGCCCACATCCTGTGATATTGCAATCTTGTCTAGATTTTAGGTAAAGCTCTTGGATTGTAAACGCATCGAGGAGTCGTTATGTTTGGGGACGTGAGGGTTTGAGATAAAATAATTAAGGGGATCTAGATTATTTGAAAGGGTGAGAGGGAGAGAGTGGAAAGATTATGAGGGAAAGAGAGTGAGAGGGAGAGGAAGAGAGTGGAAAGAGTAAGAGGGAGAGAGGAAGAGAGTGGAAAGAGTAAAAGGGAGAGAGGGGGAGAGGGATAGAGGGGAGAAAGAGTGTGTGAGGGCATGTGAGGGGGGCTATAGATTTATGTAAGGGTGCTTGAGGGCGTGTGAGGGCTCAAGTGCACATCTGAGGTTGCTTGAGGGTGTTTGAGGGCTTAAGAGGATGTGTGAGGGGGTGCTGGAGGGCGTGTGAGGGAATTTGAGCGTAGGGGCCGGGTCGCTTTATGATATGAGGGGTAGTGGGATAAGTGAGCTATTACCATCATGTGTCTGACGGTGTGACTACCACTGTGGTGTGTGCCATGTGTATTGCTCGCATTTAGGTAATACACATGGCATTGCTAGCTGTAATGCCTTGACATGGCATTACACTTATATTGCCATGTGTATTTCCCATGTTGGGTAATACACATGGCACACAAGTACTGGTGCCACATGTAATGCCTGCGTTTGGGCATTACACTTGCCACACATATAATAGTGCCATGTGTAATGCCTCAACATGGCACTACACATCGTGTGCCATGTGTAATGCCACATCAAGGAATTACACATGGCACACCACGTGTAATGCCCATGTTCGGGCATTACATGTGGCATGCCATATGTAATGCCACGTCAAGGTATTACACATGGTATGTGCCATATGTAATGCCCATGTTCGGGCATTACACATGCCACACACATACTAGTGCCATGTGTAATGCCTCAACATGGCACTACACATTGTGTGCCATGTGCAATGCCACATCAATGCATTACACATGGCACACCACGTGTAATGCCCATGTTCGGGCATTACACATGGCATGCCATATGTAATGCCACATTGAGGTATTACACATGGCATGTGCCACATGTAATGCCCACATTTGGGCATTACACATGGCATGCCACGTGTATTGCAACAACGTTCTTAGAGTACACATGGCATGCTACGTGTAATGCCCGAATGTGGTCATTACACGTGGCACATGCCACGTACATATATATATATATGTGTGTGTGTGTGTGTGTGTCTATATATATAATATAATATAATATATATATATTCATCAGTCACATGGCCAAAGATTAGTTGCAAGGTAGAAATTTGTGAGTCCCCAATCTATTTGGCATCAATTGTGCCCATCCACATCATGCTCCTTCCACAATGGGAATCATTAGAGGGCATTTGAGCATAAAAAGGGCCTTGTAAGAATCCCTAATTTTAAGAAACTAAGACTAATTTTTTTGAGGTTCAAGGAGACAAAGTCATAATGAAGCCTACTTTCGGCCTTAAAAGTAGGGGATCTCTCTAGTTTTCCCTCTCTAGGATTTTCACTCTAGGATTCTATTTCTAGCCAGTAAAACTCTCGAAACATCATCAATCTCGTCCACATAGGGGCCCCAAAAATATTTTTTCTTACAATTCAAAATAATTGTCTCAAAACAACTTTCAATCACATTTACTGCACTTTCGTGGTGTTTTTGAAGTTCCCTCTATATTCCATATCAACAGTCATTAAAAGACAATCTCATTTAATACACTTTCATTGCGTTTTTGAAGTTCCCTCACAAATTCTAAATCAACAGTCATTAAAAGACAAGAAAAACTTACGTTTTTTTATTTTTTTCACTTTTAAATGCATAAAACATAAAAAGTTTAATTTAAATTTAAATTTTTGGATAGGCTAGCAACTTAAAATTTATATTTTATAGCAAACCCACCTAAAAACCGTTTTCTTCATTGATTACTATCACATCTCCTCTCTGTCCGACCCAACATCTAAAAGATTCTCTCTCTCTCTCTCTCTCTCTCTCTCTCTCTCTCTCTCTCTCTCTCTCTCTCTCTCCGTCGTTCCCAAGCCCTTCTCTCATTGCAGTAGGTCTCTCTTTCAAGCTTCTCTTTGGGATCCAAGCTACCTACCATCTTCCATTGTGTCTACTATGGCACTCACAGAAATAACAAATACCTCAAATTCATCACGAGTGAGGAAGGTAGACTTGCATATTCGCATCTTGAATGAATATGCACCTATCAGAAAAGAATGTCTAAACGCATAGGAGAAGCAAGAAAGAAGACCGCAGGGTCATTGTAATATGCACCTATCAGAAAAGAATGTCTAAACGCATAGGAGAAGACCGCAGGGTCATTGTTGTAATATGTGGATCTTTGGGTTGATGGGTATTTATATCCTAATGATCCTTCTTCAAATTTCTCTCCACCTTTCACAGACCTACCCTCATTCATTCATTTTGTTTTGGAGAGGGTGAGAATGGGATCCTTGGATATTGCAAACGCTTAAGTATATGTGATGCATGGAAGGTTCAATTTCTAAACTCACAAATTCATATCTTGCAAGTCACTTTGAGTAGTGTGCAATAAGCTCTCGAAATTGCACAGAATAATATTTTACAGCTACAGAGAGAGGGCAAAGAGAAAGAGGACCAAATCCTGAAGTTACATGATACAATATCACATATGAAGAGCACACCCATGGGAGCTGGAGAGCAAAAGAGGACAATGAACAACATTCAGACACTTGCAACTGGTGGTGGTGCTCTCAAGAGAAGAATTCATGCAGCAAGGTTTATTTTCTATTCATCTTTTTGGTTATAAGTTATTTTTATATTAGAGTGTATCTATTGTTTGATTTTTTTCAATAACTGTTAATTCATTATATAATATTGCTGCTATAAGTAATCTTTGTTAGTTCATTACAGGACCTTTCTTAAAGATGCATGTGGTGATAATGGTCCTTAAGATATTAGAGATATGTTACGTAGTTGCGTGAGAAAACATGACATTCTTTCCATAGTTCGAGATCCACGCTACAAGAAGGTACGACATATACTTGCAAATGATATAATGAAAGATATAACTAACATTTTAGGTATTGAGATAGTTCAGAATGTTGAGAGATGTAATCGCAGTGTTGTGTGTATGTGGGAAAGCACCCTAGAGGTGCAAGATATTGTGGCAAGATAAGAATGACACATGTAATATTGAATGGTGTGTGAGTGTTGACCAAAAGAGTGGAAAAGGGAGTGCCACATGGATGATGATGTGTAAAGTGGGATAAGGCTAGAGGGCCTATATCAGTGTATGGTTCATTGTGATATGCAATAGAATAGAGCTATTGTTGAGTGTGCAATCTCTCTCTCTCTCTCTCTCATGGAGTTCTTAGTGTGGTATAGCCCACCTTAATTATGTTGCTTGATCTATGTCCTTCACCATGATCAATCCCATTTTAGGATTGTTAACATGGTATCAGAGCCCAAGTGATGAACAGTAGCTAAAAACCTGCAAGCTCTGAGCGGTGTAGCAAAGTAGCCAAGAAGAAGCGAATGAGGACAATGGAAACTGCAGTAGCAAAACAAACGGATAATAGAGTGTCAAAGAGCAGCAAATCTACTACAGAAATAGTCGCTTGGGTGTTGGGAAGTTTGCCAGGGTGGTGCTGACGTGTCCATTTGTATGCGAAGAGAAGCAAAGGCGGCTGTTGTGGTGACCTCAGGTGACGTGTTTAAAGCTCACAATGAGCTTTGGCTATAACATAGCAAACCTCTACTATAGTGAAAAGTAGGAAAATAGCAAACAATTGGCAACTAGGGCGAAGAAGATAAGCTCACAAAGATGCTTCGGAGAAGCTGTACGAAGCAGCGCAAGAACCAGCAGGTCACAACATCATCATTGCCTAGAGAAGAGCTGGCAGGCTGGTAGAGAGAGAAGCGGAGCTGAAAAACTATAGCTAAGTGCAAGGTCCTCTAACAAATGAGAACAATTATACGCATGAAGAGACTCGGAGAATATGTGGACACAAAGCAAAAGAAACAATGGCCTGTATAGCATGGTAGAGCACTGTAGGATCAACCAAAGGGTAGCAAGGTTATCGGCATCGAAAGCATCCACACAGGCGACGAGCTGAATGGTGGTGATGACTTTAGCACAATCTCCAATTGTATGTGGTGCATGTGAAAATCTTAGAGATAAGGTTTTGAACCTTAGTGATAAAAGAATTGGTGTAAAGAATCCTCAATAAGAGGCTGTTCACATGCATTTGATATGAATGTGTGTGGTGAATTACATCTATGGTTAGTGGAGGCTTACTTGGACATATGAAAGTGTTCATAAAGAAGTGTATGCATGATTGAGATCTTCTTCAACTTTCTTTAACCAAGGCAAGCTCGAGACATGATTATGAAATACAATGCCCATGATGAGGCATATGAAGGTCAATGATGGGAGTTAGTTTTTGGTGGTTATTGCATTCTATTTTTCTCTCACCCAAATTTATGAGGTTTCCTTGCCAGAGCTCACCTAGAAGCTCGAAATGGTTATTGCGTGATGTGTGCATGAGTGAGTGATGCACGTGTGAGGTGCATGCGCATGGGTTGGTTCCCACCCGAACTTCCATGTTCAAATCGGACTCAGTGGTTTCGATGTGAGCGAGTCTCTTTTCTTTAATAAAATATCCATTATTTCAATTTTACCAAGAATTCTACTTTTACCATTTAAATGATTGAATTCCAAATGTCATGGGAATTCCTCTTTTATCATTTAAATTTTTTCATGCATAAATTAAATTTATCTAAAATTCCTCTTCAAATTTAAATAAAAATATCCATTAATTCAAATATGCCAAGAATTCCACTTTTATATTTAAATGATTGAATTCCAAATGTCATGGGAATTCCTCTTTTATCATTTAAAATTTCTCATGCATAAAATAAATTTATCTAAATTTTCTCTTTAAATAAAATATTCATTATTTTAATATACCAAAATTTTACTTTTTCCATTTAATTACATGGATCTCCATTATCATGGAAATTCTTCTTTTTGCATAAAATTAAAATTACAAAAATTAACTCTTTTCTTAATTACTTATTTAAGCATAAATACCAAAAATTAGTTTTTCCATGAATGTGATAAAAATCATTCTTTTAGCATAGGATGACGAATCCTAAAATATGGGAGGAAGTCCTCTTTTCACATTATGTACAAAAATGAATTATGTATTAATTTCTTAAAAATTTTACCATAGCCTCGCTGCTATTATTGATAATTTTTAATATTTTTAAAAAGAATAAGACTTTATAATATAAATATGATAGAATAACTATCATTCAATTTATGGAATTAAATCATAAGTTTACTATAATTTTATTAGCATAAAAGCATAAAAAAGCTATTTTCGAACCTCTAGCTTGACTAGCATAGAGTTTGATTTTTGAATTGAGAATTTATCAATGAGAAGCATCCATTTCAATAAGAATTAGTCATAGGAATGACCATTCTTTTGGGGAGAGAGAGATATACATAAAAAGCATCCTAATTAGGCATAAATATAAACTTTTTGTGATTAATCATTAGAATTCTTATAAAAAGCTTAATTTGCATTGAAAAACAATTCATTTGAAACTTCTCAAGCTTGAGAGGGGTTGAGAAGTGAAACCATTGAGAATATTAAAGAAAACCATGAAATTACACCTTACCTCTTGATTTTTCTTGCTTCTTTATCTTAGAAGGAATCCCCCAACCAATCAATTGGTTTTGTATGTTGAGAGGAAAGCTCCAAGGATTGTTGAAGAGAGAGAAGCTCCAATCTCTCCAAAAGTAGAGGATTTTAAGGGATAATAGAAAATATGCTTATTTTAATGTAATACTGGCATGGTCTAGCTCACAGTTGAGAATACAAAAGAATGAGGGTCTATTTATAGGTGAGGGAGACCACTAACTGAGTCCAACTAATTTCTAGAATTTTTTAGCTTCAGCTTGGCTGAATTTGGATAAGATTTGGACCAGTTTAGCTCCCATTTTGATCTAGTTTGATTCAAGAGAGAGGAGAGATAAAAATATCTTAATATTTTTGAATTAAAAAGCCTCCCACACATGTGAAGCAGGCGCCTACCTCAAAGGTCTCCCCTTCCTTACCAAGGTGTCAAAAATTTATCATTCCTCCAAAATATCTCATTTTTTTAGTAATATCTCATAATTTTTAACTGATAAACCTTGTACACAGTCAACTCTTCATCTTATGTGAGCATTTACTCATTTTTTGGTATTTTCTTTTATTCATTGGATTTATCTCATCCCAACACTTGGATTAATCTTAATTTTTTAAGTGTTCAAGATAGGCTATTACAAACAATACCTCTCAATGTTGTACGAGAATGAAAAATAGGACGAGATCCACAGTTCACAAAGTTGGACAAGCCTCAACTTCCCATACTCAAAGGGCACAAAGACTAGCTACCGATGGAGTCTTAGAACATGCTAGAGTCACCCTTAAACCCAAAAGACAAAGGTCTAAGAAGATAGGACAAGGGGAAGTACTACATGATAGTTTGAGAGGGTTTGGGTGAGGATACAGCTTCTTGTGTCCCTTCATCCTCTTCCAAGGAGGAATTGAATCCTTGGCCAAGAAGATCTGGCCATATACCCTAACAACCTTCCTAAAAAGTTGGTAGAATATCCCAATACAATTGAGAAGAAAATTGAGAAGAAAAGCAAGCTAGAAGAAGCTCAAGAATTGGTAAGGGCATGCCAAGTGTAATTGGATTGGGATATTAACATTAAGTTTTATTTTCTAATTTCTCAATTACTCACACTTCTAGGTTTTGCATGATGCTCAACTTATTATATTTCTCTTTCTAACTCCAATGTGCAAGGGTAGTGCACATGTGCACAAGGAATTGGGCTATTAACATTAAGTTTTATTTTATAATTTTTCAATTAATCACACTTCCAAGTTAGGATGCTCAACTTATTAAAATCTCACATTCTCTCACCAGAATACACCCCCACTTGAAGATTTGAGATGTCCTCATCTTGTAAACTGGGGATAATTCTTACTGAACTTTTTCTCTTTCTTCCAAGTAGCATCCTCAATTGAACAAAACTTCCATTTGATTAAATATTCTTTAAGATCTTGTTCCCAAGGGGCTTTTCTCTAACATCCCAAATCCCCTTTGGTTCCAATTCCATGTGACCTTGGGTGGGAAAAGCAACCTGCTCATCATCCAATATATGACTTGAATCTGGGACATATTTCTTCAATAAAATCACATGAAACACATTGTGGACCTTTAAGTATGGATGAAGTAAAAATTCATAAGCTTGATCTCACATATGGTCCACAATATTTGTGTGATAGATTCTTGTACTTTCCCAAGGAGAGAGAACTTCTCTTGGGTCATATACAAAGAAAAACCATCTCACCTTCATCAAACTCTTTGGTAGTCCACCCTAGATCATCATACTACTTTTTCCTACCCTAACCAAATGTCCTTCTTTATAGTCTGCATTTGATGATCCATTTCATCTAGAATTTTCTTCAACACTCACTCAAATCAGTGGATCTAACTAATTTAATAGTGTTATAAAATCTTGTCCCCATAAAGTGTCTTAAACGGGCTCATCCCTATATAATCTTATCCTTAAAGTACCTTATGTGGCCTCATACCTATAATTTGATAATGAGATGCATTATAAACAAATTCTACTAAATGTATATAGCTCATCTGGAATCTCTTGGGCTCTTGTCCATAGAACAAAAAGAATACCACTCAAAGAATATCTTTGATCACCTAGTTACCCTATCTATATGGCCACAATGGTTTTTGCCACTAAGACAAGTGATAATACATGAAAGCATGTGTGTACACAATGTTGTTTATTTCCATGGACTACTATCATTGCTAATTTTTTACAAAGATGCCATAAAGAGATGAAACTTTCATTATATTCCAAAGCAAAATTACAATACTACAGTATATTATGACGCACATGTACGAGATGTTGAACACAAGAAACAATACATAAAAGTATGTGGGACCTTACCTTAAGTATCATCGTAGCCTTCTCTTACTACCCTAAATTTGCACAATGAAGGTGGCAACTGATCCTCGAAGAGGAACCTCTTTTGCCTCTTCAATGATTCTAAAGGCTCTCCGCATCCCAATGGCTAGTGCTGCTTTCACCTCTAGCATGTTCTTGTATGCAAGGTCTACCACCTTCTCTGTTTGTGAGCTTCTTTTAAAGCTCTTTCACTTCAAACATTACTGTCCATGCTTCCATAAGGTCATCCGATCTTGGTTCTTTTTCTTTGAGGTACATGAAAGATGCAAGAGTTTTACTTAAGATGATTTCAAACATCATATTATTAGAGGGATCGGTGGATGAACCCATGGCAATCTCTATTCTATTTATAAGGTTTCAAAAATTTAATATAAAAGTAGCTTTTGAAAGCATATAAAAATATTAAATCCCTATGCACATGACTTACAGCATATAAAGACATCAACACAGTCTCCCTCTCACTCAGACTTTCTCTCTTTCACTCACACACACACTCTCTCTCTCTCTCTCTCCCTCTCTATATCTATCCAATTTTCTCTGTCTCTCTCTATTAGTAATTAAATTATCTAAAAGTTTACAAAAAAACCAAAAATAATGTCATAGATATAATTTAAGTGTACAAAAGTGCATCACAATAATGTATAAATCAATATATTTTTATCATTACAAGAGATGGAATAGATCAAAAAGGGTGCCACAACTGTTGATGGAAGAAGGAAGGTGGTTGCATATAGGGAGCTCTACCAAATGGAAGAAGGAAGGTGGAATAGATAAAAAAGGGTGCCACAACTGTTGATGGAAGAAGGAAGGTGGTTGCATATAGGGAGCTCTACCAAATGGAAGAAGGAAGGTGGAATAGATCAAAAAGGGTGCCACAACTGTTGATGGAAGAAGGAAGGTGGTTGCATATAGGGAGCTCTACCAAATGGTGCAAGTGTAAGTGGGAATAATGGCCTCGCAAGTTTGGGACGTTCTGCCCATAATGAGGGCATTGTAAAAGAAGCCAAGGGGGATATATATGGCATAACAAGTCCAAATGGGGGGCCCCTTGGAACACCGAGTGGCCATGATGAGGCACTTGACTTTGTTGGGTTCATGGCTATCAGGGCGGGTGGAGGAGAGTCTCAAGAGAGTGGTGAGGAACATGTGGAGACGATGTCCCCACGTCCCTCTACTACTCCCATCGAGCATAGTCACTAATGTAACCCTTGAAATATTGTTGCCCTAAATCTTTGGAAACATGCAAAAGTGGTCGTATACAAGAATTAAAGCATACCTCATCCCACTCCATGCTGATGCAATGCCGATGTAGTCCCTTGCATGCTCTAACAAGGGTCCCAGTTCTAGCTAAGTAATCTAGGACTGCATCCCCTTGATTGGTGAACGTCTCGAGTAAACACCTACCATACACGCTTCTTTCATTAACGCACAATGCTTACATTACTTGAAATTAATTGTAATGAAGTGAGTGCTCTACTTACGTTGTGAAATCCTCGCTATGGTCCAACAACATATCGAATGGGATTCCCATCCACACCCAACATGTATGGCTGGGTTCCCTCTTGTAGTTTTCGTTCTATGAAGATATCATCATCCACCTCAAAACATGGATTATCAATAGCTACCTCACCTCCCCACCTATCATACTTTGGTCGACTGGACGTACTCTAATGGGTGTGCATAGAGATAATGATGACCAAAACATTGGCCTACATGTACACACATGTAAGTATACTAGTAGGGAAATCATGGTTGTTCACTTAAAAAAAATCATGGTTGTTCACTTAAAAAAAATCCCTCTTTCACTCCCCTCTCCTCGCTCATCTTCTGACATGTCAAGATACATATATTGTGGGACGCGCAAGAACAAAGACCTATGCAATGTAAAGTCGCAAGTTTCTACCTCTTACACAACAATCCCCAAGTTCTCTTCACATAGAGTACAAACCATAGTGCCATTAACATGTAGAAACTCTGCAGGGAGTACAAAGGCTGACTCCACAAGCCCCTCCCTAAATACATTCCATCGGGAACCACATCCTTGGTCTTGGAGAGAGAAATATTTGTCACAAAATCTTCCCACACCAAGCGCAAGCCTCCAAGGCCATCTTACGCGTCCATCGTTCCCAACCTCATCATTGATCCCATGAATCATTGAAAAAGCAAGATTCTGGGAACAACATAACCTATAATTAGATTGCAAACTATATAACCACGAGACGTATGGAGAGAGTGATTGGCATGGGTAAGAGACCATACTTGTGTTTTCTCTTTCCCAAAAGTGCTAGACAGAGGTGATCAATGTTGGAGTTGAGACCTAAGTGGAGAGGGTCTCCCACTTGTGAATTGAAGTCTTTTTTTTTACAAGACCAATCACATGTTGTTCCCAAAGTTCACATAATAAACTTATGCTAAAATACAAAGTTGTTAAGTTCACTTTACTGAATCCCAACAGGTCTATGTCATCTTTCGACTCTCCCATACTCTTTGCTCTCACCACTCGGACTCATCTTCTCATCACCCCGTGCATAGGACTCATGCTCATCATCCTTAGGGGCACTCTCCTCAACATCATCAACCCCTTCCCACTCTGGCCGCCGTGACCCCTTTTTGGGTGTTGCTGTCATGGTCATGGGGATGATGGAGATGCATGTCAGGCCCACTTCTTGCCCTTTTCCTTGGGTCACTACTCGGTGGCTGGGTTCTTACCCTTTTCCTTTGGTTTCTAATCGGTGAGAGGCTTTTTCCCCTTCTTTTCTCCTGCATCCAGCACATATAGCAACTATAAAGTCCCTAAACAAACTTTAGAGTTCATACAAACATGCTATCCTACACAATGATACTTACTCTGAAACTTCTCAGCCTTACTAAGAGGAAACTCTCCCTCAGGGTACTCTATCCACCATAGGCACGATATTCATGTCTCCTTGCCATGTAGCTCGTCAATCCACTCCTCAAGGTACAATCCCATCTCCTCTCTCTTGGGCAGACTACATCCATGTGTCTAAAAGGTTCTTAGGAATACATATCCAATTACACACACAACGTCTCCACCACCTAATACAGAAACATTTAAATACTCTTTCAATTCAATAAACTAACAATAATATGAGACACATCGTATCAATTGTGCTACTACAAACCTATACTAGAGGCGTCCTGCCCGTGCAAAAAAAATGTGGTTTTGCTGGTCAAGATCTAGGGTGGCATGCATTGGCCCTTTCCACCTCAGGAATGCCTTTTCAAAGTGTGTCTTCCGAAAAGCTTTCAAGGCATCTACAATACCCACTCTAGAGTCAAGTGTGGCTCTCTTGTGCATGCGAGGTAGGGTGGGTGAGCTTTTCTCCAACTTTGCATAGATCTGTAGCATGTACTTGGTCAATTGGAGCCAGTACTACACATGATTTGAAGAATGCTTTGTTGTTGGAAGGAGGAATCTGGGCATCCCTCATTACAAACTCACCACTCATCTCGCCAATATTTCAAGGAGCATGCATTTCTTGCATTATAAACCAACTTTATGTGTCTAGCTACATATCAAAAAAACTTTGACGCGTCGAGAGAAAATTTGTGATCTTACTCTACATTTGGAATATGCTGCCAATTGATCTTTGCTAGCTTGGGAGTAGTGAATCTGCTCATCTTTTCACCCCAACCCTACTAAGAGATCACCTTCTTGAAAAACTATTTACCGTAGTTGGGGTTGGAAATATTTGTCATCTCATGTCCCCTCTTTGTAATTAGTGCCTCTGTCTCCTTCAGGGTGTCTTTGTAATTCTTATCAAACATTTCTACATTCTGAGTGTATTCTCTACTCCCTCACTTATACAAGCCATTAACCTTTGCTTGGTATATGGCATCAAACTCAGAGTGCAATGCATTTATGTTTTGGAAACATCTTTGGAAATCAAAACGTGGCTTTATTGTAGTTTGAGTACAAGGCACGCACATACCTTAGCACCAATTGAGAGAGAAGTGCATTGGAAACTTCAGCCACTTTGATTTTTAGGTCCCCAATGCCTAAGAGCTTTCTCGGCCCATGCATGATCCTCGTTATTAAACTTTGACAACAATGACTATGGATCGGCAAGACCCACACACTGAATCATGAATATATCATATGTTGTTGGCACATGAATGGTAGTCACCCTAGAAATTTTGCATAATAAATTAGGTTAATGATCACATATAAGATGTTTGTTCATTTCAATCACAAAAAAACAATATACAAGTCCACTTGCTTGTTTATCATGTGCAACACCATTAGGAACTCAGCCTCCTCCTCGTACAAAAATCAAACCACCTTGCAACTCACCTTTGGAACCTTTTCTCTATTAACTTGAGTGGTTCTTTCCCGTTCTTGCCATGCTTTGAGTTGATGATTACAATCCCAGACAACAAACATCTTCCCGACCATCCTTATGTTTGCTCTAGTATCGTATCAAACTCTCCGGACAAAGATAGGTCATGATGATGACCAACTGCACTTTGATGATCGAATGGAAGGGGCTCTTGGCCTAGGAAACTCTCAAAGACAATGAACGCCACCATTTTCATCTGGTATGTGCTCTCTTCCATCCTTTTAATCAACCCTTTAATGCAATCCTCATTTTTACTATGGATTACAGGGTTTGCAAGAAGGTGACATAGAGGCACTCTAGGAAGGCGATGTTGATTATCAACCAAGTGATCCTCCACTTGATTCATGAAGATGTGTCGATCAACCACTTAGTTGAAACTCTTCTTTATGGACTCCTCTTCTTTGGCCAATGGAAATTGTCACACCACTGTTGGCAACATGATTATTCTAGGGTGTTGTAGGAGTAGGCCAGCACCAACTATAATCCAAGTGTATTGGTGACCTTGCTTGATGTTGCAACTTGTAACACGCCCACATCCTGTGATATTGCAATCTTGTCTAGATTTTAGGTAAAGCTCTTGGATTGTAAACGCTTCGAGGAGTCGTTATGTTTGGGGACATGAGGGTTTGAGATAAAATAATTAAGGGGATCTAGATTATTTGAAAGGGTGAGAGGGAGAGAGTGGAAAGATTATGAGGGAAAGAGAGTGAGAGGGAGAGGAAGAGAGTGGAAAGAGTAAGAGGGAGAGAGGAAGAGAGTGGAAAGAGTAAGAGGGAGAGAGGGGGAGAGGGATAGAGGGGAGAAAGAGTGTGTGAGGGTGCTTGAGGGCATGTGAGGGGGGCTATAGATTTATGTAAGGGTGCTTGAGGGCGTGTGAGGGCTCAAGTGCACATCTGAGGTTGCTTGAGAGCGTGTGAGGGTGCTTGAGGGTGTGTGAGGGCTTAAGAGGATGTGTGAGGGGGTGCTTGAGGGCGTGTGAGGGAATTTGAGCGTAGGGGCCGGGTCGCTTTATGATACGAGGTGTAGTGGAATAAGTGAGCTATTACCATCATGCGTCTGACGGTGTGACTACCACTGTGGTAGGTGCCATGTGTATTGCTCGCATTTAGGTAATACACATGGCATTGCCACCTGTAATGCCTTGACATGGCATTACACTTATATTGCCATGTGTATTTTCCATGTTGGGTAATACACATGGCGGCACACAAGTACTGGTGCCACATGTAATGCCTGCGTTTGGGCATTACACTTGCCACACATATAATAGTGCCATGTGTAATGCCTCAACATGGCACTACACATCGTGTGCCATGTGTAAGGCCATGTCAAGGAATTACACATGGCACACCACGTGTAATGCCCATGTTCGGGCATTACATGTGGCATGCCATATGTAATGCCACGTCAAGGTATTACACATGGTATGTGCCATGTGTAATGCCCATGTTCGGGCATTACACATGCCACACACATACTAGTGCCATGTGTAATGCCTCAACATGGCACTACACATTGTGTGCCATGTGCAATGCCACATCAATGCATTACACATGGCACACCACGTGTAATGCCCATGTTCGGGCATTACACATGGCATGCCATATGTAATGCCACATTGAGGTATTACACATGGCATGTGCCACATGTAATGCCCACATTTGGGCATTACACATGACATGCCACGTGTATTGCAACAACGTTCTTAGAGTACACATGGCATGCTATGTGTAATGCCCGAATGTGGTCATTACACGTGGCACATGCCACGTACATATATATATATATATATATATATATGTGTGTGTGTGTGTGTGTGTGTCTATATATATAATATAATATAATATATATATATATATACATATATATATACATGTACACACACACACACATATATATATATATGTGTGTGTGTACATATATATATATATATATATATTTACACACACACACACATGTACATGAGTCTAGTCATTTTAATTTATTTTTATGAAAAAGAAATAGAAGCACTAAATCATTTGTGGGGAGATTTTTTAATCACCTTATGAGAGTGCATTGAGCTCACATGAAGAAACCCCTATATGCTATAGAAAACCATTTAAGTCAAGCACCAACCATAATCAAAATCTCTTTTTCTTAGCATTAAAGCATTACCTCTTTTTCTTAAGATTATGAATCATCCCAAACTTATAAATAATTTCATCTCATTTTAACATAAGATGCTTTTCAAACATAATGCAACCTATTGAACAATCCTAGCATAAGATGCTCTTCCAACATATTCAAAAGCATGTGACAAGCTTTCTATTGAAGCTTACCTACTCATCATGAGAAGAGCTATAATAAAATCATACCGGAATGCTTGGACATGCATTAACTTCATCCTACCTTTATATGAATAGGGAAAAATATTTGAGGGCATAAATATTAATATATAATATACATTTGTGTATACTATATATATATATATATTCATTAATTTTGATTTTAAGAAAAAATCTAATATTATTTTAAAAATAATAATTACATTAAATTGGTTAATTAAAAAATGTCCACATTATTTAAAAGGTGTGTTAATCAGCATTCGTTTGTTGGTGTGTACTTTGTGATAGTATTTTTTGTTCTTGTGTAGTTATATTTGTTCCTCTTTACAATGAGTTACACAATCTTCTTCCCATCTTTCTAAAAAGAATATATGTTTCACCAATGGTGAGTTCTTGTGAGTGCAAAAGAACAAGTAGCCCCCATGTCATTCTATAGATTGCAAGCAATAGTAATTATTTGTTTGTTTTGCAAAAGTAGATTACACCTCTCCCACTCTTATAAAAAAAAGAGATAAGCTCCATAGCACATTGTCAATCACCATTTACAATTTAGCTAATCCTTGTTAGTAGAGTACACCATCCACAACCCTCCTTCATATTGTTTGTGATGGCATTATCAAATGTTAGCATTAAAGTTGTTGCTACGCATATCACGAGGGAGGCCACCAATGTGGAGGTCAAGAAAAAGAGCATAGATGGTGCACAAGCATGGAAAGGTCTCACATCCTTACCACTTCCTGGTAGTGATGATAATATTTCTCAAGTGAAGGCCAAACTGATGGGATTAAGTGATATGGCAAACCCATGGTTTTATTAATGATGTGTCCAAACATCTCTTGCTTGAGAAAGTGCGGAAGGGAACACACGTCATTCGCTTACTTTGTGCCTTCACCCTAGAGGACAAGTGAAGCCCATGGAAGTAAACAAGATGGTGTACAACAGTTCTAACTAAAGAGTTATATTTGGAAGTTATATGTGATGAATGAACTTGGTTATATTTTCACTTGGAAGCAATAACTCGATCTAGAGGATGTAATGTTGTCATGTATTTCTCTCTCATTCCCTCTCTCTCTCTCTCTCTCTCTCTCTCAAATAATGTTGTCATTTCTCTCTCTTCCACTCTTCTCATCCCTCTCTTCCTTGATGGAGGGGAGAGGGAATCTTTTTGGAATCTTCTTCCCCAATTCCAAAAAAGCACTCGCTGGAAAATGCTACCAAAAATCCCCAACTGTGACTACATTCTCTTTTCTTGACCTACGTTGTTTTCAAATTTACATTCTTGTGTCATTTGCATCCATGTTCTTTTCCTCATGTTAAGATCATTTTGACTAAAAATCCACTTCAAGATCTTATGCCAAAGTGTGAAATTTTTCCTGAGAAGACAGTGTTGCACAAAGCTTCAAGGCGTGCACTTTTGCAAGAAACTGTAGGTTTGTTATAGACATCATAGTTCCTTTGATGAGGTCTTAACTTCTAAGGATCCTATGCTATGGGGTGTTGCTACTGCATTAGGATTCATCCAACAATGAATCCACATGCATTAGGATTCATCCAACAATGAATCCACATGCATCAATGATGACTTCAAACGGTTCCTAGATTCTAGTAGCTTCAGGACATTATTTGTTACTAAAGCAACCTTAAGCTTATCAAAGGTACTCTGACACATTAAAGACCATTAAAATGGAATATCTTTCTTGAGAAGTGATTTCAAAGGAGAAGCAAACTTGGCATATTTGGGAGATCTGATATCACTTTGTCAATCCCAAGAATCCTATGACTTCCTTTAGCATCTTTAATATTTTGGCCAATCAATAATAGCTTGTACATTTGCAAGATCAGCTGATATTCCATCCCTTGACACTACAAAACCTAGATTGTTAATATTCTCAAATGATTGCACTTCTCAACCCCTCCCAAGCTTGAGAAGTTTCTAATTAGTTTTTTTAATGCAAATCAAGCTTTTTCTAAGAAGTTTAATGATTAATCACAAAAAGTTAATTTTTATGCTCATTTAGAATGCTTTTTATGTATATCTCTCTCTCCCAAAAGAATAGTCATTCCTATGGCTAATTCTTTAGAAAAAGAATGCTTCTCATTGATAAATTCTTAATTCAAAACAAAACTCTAAGCTTGTTAAGCTAGAGGTTAAGAAAATGATATTTTTATGCTTTTATGATAACAAAATAATGGTAAATTTTTTTAGATTATTATAAGTAGTTAAAAAACTACTTTAATTGATTTTAAATGTGAAAGAGATAAATCCTATCATTTTGGAAAAAGAAGAATAGTAGAAATAGCTTAATCTAGTAGAAAAATCATAATTAAGTTTATGATTATGACTAAACTTATGATTTAATTTCATAATTTAGATTTAAGTTTAAGGATATATCTTCTATCATTATTGTATTGCAATGTCTTATTGTTTTTTAGAAAATTTAAAAATTATCAATAATAGCAGCGAAGCTATGGCACATTTTTTAGAAAATAATGCATATCTTATTTTTATGCATAATGATAAAAGAGGAATTCCCATGACATTTGGAATTCAATCATTTAAATGGTAAAAGTGGAATTCTTGGCATATTTGAAATAATAAATATTTTTATTCAATTTAAAGAGAAATTTTAGATAAATTTATTTTATGCATGAGAAATTTTTAAATGATAAAAGATGAATTCCCATGACATTTGGAATTCAATCATTTAAATGGTAAAAGTGGAATTCTTGGCATATTTAAAATAATGGATATTTTTATTTAATTTAAATTTTAGATAAATTTATTTTATGCATGAGAAATTTTTAAATGATAAAAGAGGAATTTCCATGACATTCGGAATTCAATCATTTAAGTATCACTAAACTCATGTGCTATACTAGATGTATCACTAATCGAATGCACACTGTCCTCTAAAATGCTCCCACAATCAACTAATGTATCCACATTATCTTTCGGAAGGAAGATAGGCATTGAAGTATCAATGCTCGGTGCGCGTGTTGCCATCTTTGCCCTCGAGATCATACCCACATGATCCAACTCATAGACATCACTATCACATACATCATCATCATGTACATATGTGGCAATAGCATCATGTGCATGTGTATCACTATGATCATGTGCATGTGTATCAATATCATGTGTGTGTGTGTGTGTGTGTGTGGTACATCAATATGTGTGTTTATGAGATACATAATTGTAGGTATGTGGGTGTGATACATCATCATCATCTGAATCTGAGTCTTCAATGTGCAGTCCACGTCCTTAGGGACATAATCATAACAGCTCAAGAGTCACTATGTAGGACACTCATGTAAGACACCCGAGGAAGAATATTTTCATGATGCGAACAATGCCAAATCATTCATGTGGAGGTAGTCAAGCAATGAAACAATGAGATCCCCATGTGCGGACCATCTGGCACAAACATCCACCTCATCAAACTTATGCCTTGAGACAAGGAATCAATCCCTCGAGATTGAAAAACCACCCGTGGCATGAATATGCTTCCTCATCATAGCATGAAGCCGATGGATGAGGGTCTAAAGGCCTAAACCTCAAAGTGCCAAAAGTATATGTGAATGCAGCAAAAGAAATATGATCCATGACATGAAATGGTAGCTCGTGATATAACGAGCATAAATCCATGAAGACTAAGGGGGTGGGACTCCATTAGTGTCCATTCTCATGGGCAATGCCAAGTAATTAAGCTCAAAGTTGCTGGCAAATCTCACTCACCCTTCAGATGTTGAGGGGTGGTCTCTACTTTTGATGTCAAGTCATACAAAATCTATTGATATGTAGTGGTGCTTAGGACATACATCTTGAGGATATTCACATGCTTGAATGTGATTATTCATCCGTTCACACATGAATATATCATGTGTGATTATGGGGGCTTGTATTGAGTTTTGGTTGGCCTTGTTGGTGCTTTATTTGTGATTGTTCACACGTGGTGCTGTTGGTATTGTTCACACATGCTTTAAACATTATTTGTGTTGTTCACACAATTAATGCTTTGTGAGTGTGTTTTCACATTTTTTTGTGCTTTGTGGAGTGTTCACACATTTAGGGGTACCTTGTGGAAAGTGTTCACACATTATTATGGGTTTTTCTTACTATTTTTACCCCTCATTTGATCAACACTCTACACCCCATCATCATCATCATCATCGATATCACTTAGTCTATGTTCCATCTCAAATCCTAATCTAAGGAGGGTTGTTGTGCCCAAACATTGTGAAAGATCCCTCCCCCTCCGCGCAACGAAATCGGGGGTGCTAGTAGCAGAAGTAGCACTTCTTGCATGGGGCAGCGCTTCTCACTCGGGGCCTCATCCACTGATATCTGGACAAGAGACTAATCCCTCGGTTCTTCCAAAACCAAACCCAAAAAAAACTTCCCCCACCTGGAAAGCACCGGCGATCCCTCCAGGATAATTTTATTCTAACGTAGTCAAGAGCCGTAATTAATCAACTGATCCGACCGAACCTGTAAGTCACATGGTTAGATCAAAGAAAAAACTTGCACTTGGATCATAGAGACCAACGCTTTTTTCCTCATCGAGAGGCACAGCCGTTGATTCTTTTCCATAGAACAAAGACTATCCAGAATTTACTTCATCTATCGTACCATAACAGAATTGAGTCTCATTTTAGGGATCCATCAGTCCAGCCTAACCCCATCGAGTCCCTTGGGTTAGCCAAGTGCCCAACCACTGTAGTGATGGGATCCATTTAGAAATTTGGTTAGGTTTTTCCGCGGGTGTACTAGGGAAAAGAGTTCCCAGGCCCCCTAGCCAGATCTTCATGCAAACTTCAAGCAAATCACACCACTTACACACCCAATATGATGTGCATGTTTCACAGATTCAGTTGCCTTTAAAACAATCTTTTAATGAAACCATAGAATTAGTGATCATAATTCTCCAAAATATCCGATTGAATTTCAATTTTCATTCATTCCTTCATCGGTGTACCTATTGTTGAGATATCGAGCTCGTCTAGTGAGGCGGTGGACACTGATAACCCGCCTGGGTGATAGGCCCCACACTTACACCACTGGGCATGGTTGGTGAGATCTTGGGTGATATGCGGCCAGTGGGATGACAGGCTGTGTGACAGCCATTCTAGAGACTGGCATAGTTATAGCGCCAGCTCATTTAGTCGGGTTCACACTATAGAGAACCCGTGTATGTATTTGGTTGAGTACCTTTCATATTGTGTGTACTCTTATTCTTGTATATGGTGTGTTGAGTGTTGAGTGAAGAACAAGAAGATTTTCAGCCTCTCACCTTGTGTGTTCTCTATTAGGGTTTTGTGAGTGTGTGTGTGCTTGCAAGAGCTCAAGCTCTCTTCCCCCCTGCATCTTTTCATGGTATCAGAGCCTGGTTCGTGCTAAGGGCTGAGCTGCAAGCAAGAGAACCACAGGAAGCGGTACGAGGGTAAGAGCTTCAACTACTCTTCCCTATTTGTGTTGGTGACTACACCCTTGTCGGGAGCTCTACGGGAGGCACCGGCAACGATCTCTGATTGAGGAGCTTTCTTCGCGGGAGTAAAGCTATAGGGCAACTATACTGTCCTATTGGATAACATTTTCTGGGCCGAAAACGCGTTTCGGGCGTGTTTGAACCTCCGTTTTTTAGAAAGCAGGCGATTTCGACGAGCACTGCGGGTAAGTCATCGATTCTCTGCAGAACTCTGTTTTAAGAACTGTAGGAAGACAGATTGACTGTGCAGACACTGTGGGTGCTACAAAGAGGTCTACAATTGCCATTGGGTGTATGTATGCACATTGAAGTTCACTGGTTGTGACATTTGAGAGTACTACAGTACCGCTGTGCAGAAAATACAACAGTTTGTGCAGAAAAATCAGAGTGTAGTTTCTGGTAAAATTGTGTGTTTAGCAAGATGTCAAATGATGGGATAACCCAGATTGTGGCTGAGAAGCTTGATAAGAATAATTTCCATGCTTGGAGGTTCAGGTTGACGAATTTCCTGATGGGAAAAGGCTATTGGGACTACATAGAAGGTGAGCATGAAGAGGCACCGGAGATACCGGTGGATATAAATCCGACTGCTGCAGATGTGAAAGAGTTTAAAGACTGGAATCAAGGAGCCAGGAAGGTTATGTATTGGCTCTCCATTAGTATACAGGACACCATGATTGGGCACATTCAGGATGCCAAGTCCCCCAAGGAGGCGTGGGACACCTTGGTAAAGCTCTATGAAACAAATACCAAGGCACGCAAGATACAGTTGAAGAATGAACTTCATACTGTGGAGAAAAAGAGCATGTCTGTGAATGACTATGCGCTGAAGATAAAGAGTATTGTGGAATCCCTTGCATCTATTGGTGTGTCAGTAGATGATGATGATAAGGTGGAAGTCTGTCTACGTGGTCTCGGGCCAGAATATAAGGCGTTCAAGACGTCTATTCAGACTCGGGAAAACATTCCCAACTTTACAGATTTGGTTTCTATGCTGATTATCGAAGAGAAGAACTTGGGTGAAGACCAACAGTCTTCACAAAGCAAAAACAGTTCAGAGCAACAGGCCTTCTACACAAGTTTAGGAAGAGGATGAGGTAGAGGAGGCCGTGGACGCGGTCAAGGAGGTGGCCGAACAGGTAATCAGAATTATGGCTAGCAGCAACAACAACAACAACAGTCCCAGAATCAACAACAACAACAACAACACGCAGGTGGAAGAGGCAAATTCAGAGGCAGGGGGAGTCAAAGAGGCCGTGGAAATTGGCAAAGGCAGTATAATGATGCACGTGAATGCTATTATTGTGGTAAGCCTGGACATGTGTAGGCAGAATATTATAAGAAGCAGGCTGACATGCAAAATGGGAAAGTGCAGCAAAACAACTATGCATCCTCAAGCAGAAATAATGAGGATAATGAAAGGTTGTTTGTTATGCAGCATGTCGTGAATGCCATGTCTGAAAATGTTGATGCAGCACAAAAAGATAATGTATGGTATGTGGATTCAGGTGCTTCGAACCACATGACAAGTCATGGGGAGTGGTTCAAGGAGATGAAAAACTCGAAAAGACCAGGTTTTGTGGAAACAGGGGATGACACTGCTCATCCAATTGCCCATGTTGGAGATGTGCCATTGTCTATGCAGGATGGCAAAGTGAAGTACCTTGCAGATGTACTTCATGTGCCGAACATAACAAAGAATCTGGTTTCAGTTGGCCAGATGATTGAGCAGGGTTTGCAGGTTCGGTTTAACCCTGATGGTTGTTATGTTGAAGACTTTAAAGACAAGTGCAGGTTGGTTGCAAAAGGCAATAGAGTAGGCAGAATGTTTACATTGAATGTAGACATGCCTGAAATGAGTGCTGCGATGTTTGCAAATGGTTCAGGAATTGTTGCAGACACAGACATTTGGCATAAAAGGATTGGACATGTAAATGTGCAGAGATTGAAGTCTATGCAGACAAAAGGAATTGTGACAGGGCTGCCAAAATTTAAAGTGGAAGGTATGCAGAAAATATGTGAAGCATGCCAATTTGGGAAGCAAACAAAGCATGTGTTTACACGTAATAGATATGTGAGCAGAAATGCACTAGATGTTGTGCATTCAGATGTATGGGGTCCTACGAAGACCATATCTATGGGAGGCTACAGGTATTATGTGACTTTCATTGATGACCACACAAGAAAAGTGTGGGTATATTTCATGAAGGAGAAGAGTGAGGTGTTCACTCACTTTCAGAATTTCAGAGTTTTGGTTGAAAAGCAAACAGGGAAATATGTAAAGTGCCTAAGGTCAGATGGAGAGAGAGAGTACTTCTCCAATGAGTTCTCTGAATTTTTGAAGAAGAATGGTATTCGGAGATAGTTTACATGCAGATACACCCCGCAGCAAAATGGAGTTGCTGAGCGGAAAAACAGGCACATTGCTGAGATTGCGCGAGCATTGATGGAAGAGAAGAATATGCCGCATAGCTATTGGACTGAGGCTGTTTCTACAACAGTATACATCATGAACAGGACTCCAACTGTAGCCATACATGATGTAACTCCAGAGGAGAGGTTTACTGGAAGAAAACCAGATTTGCCTCATCTGAAAGTCTTTGGATGCATTGCATATGTGCATGTGCCAGATGAGCTGAGAACTAAGCTGGATCCAAAAGCTGAAAAATGTGTGTTTATTGGATACTCCCTTGAGCAAAAGGGATACAGGTGTTATAACCCTGCTACACATGAGTTGAGGGTAAGCAGGGATGTTGTCTTTGATGAGATGAGCAGCTGGTATGCTGCTGAAAAAGAAGCTGTTGGGGCTGATGTGAGTGGAAGTGTGGTTGCACAGAATGCAGGTCAGCAATCACAGTCTTTGAGTGGACCAGGAGAGTCCTCATCTAGTGGGTCTGTTGATAGACCATGGAGTGGCAGGTTGCATCATAATACCAGTCCTGCAAATGTGATTAGTACATCACGTAAAGGAAAAGAGAAAGTGGTTGAGCCCCTTGGTATGCCTGACATTTCTGCAGGGCATTCTCATGTTGATGGAGAGTCTAGTGGCTCAGATATGAGCCTTGATGAGGAGCTTGGGATCCCAGCTATGAGAACACCTGGTGTAAAGAAGGCTATGGAAGCCATGAATGAAAGGCTGCGAAGATCAGGGAGAGTGAAGAACCCTGTGCAGAGATTTACATATGATGGTTATGTGGCACATCACTATGCATATATGAGATGGATGCACTATATGGAAATGAAACTTGGGATTTAGTGCAATTGCCTGAAGGCAAGAAAGCCATTGGATGCAAGTGGGTGCACAAAGTTAAACATAACAGTGATGGAAGCATAAACAGGTACAAGGCTAGATTGGTAGCCAAAGGATATGCGCAGACATATGGGATTGATTATGAGGAAACTTTCAGCCCAGTTGCCAAGATGGCAATGGTGAGAGTTGTGATAGCAGTGGCTGCGTCAAAGCAATGGTCTTTACATCAGATGGATGTAAAGAATGCATTCTTGCATGGGGATTTGCAAGAAGAGGTGTATATGTTGCAGCCACCTGGTTATGAGGATGTGGGTCACCCCGAGCATGTTTGCAGGTTGAAGAAAGCCTTGTATGGCTTAAAGCAAGCACCAAGAGCATGGTCTGACAAGATTTTTGAATATCTTGTCACTATTGGCTTTCATGTAGCCAATGCAGATTTCTCGCTGTATGTGAGACATGGTGATAGAGGAGTTGTGCTTGTTGTCATCTATGTAGATGACTTGATCATTACGGGGGACCATGATGCAGAGATCTTTGATGTAAAGATCTTGCTTAGACAAAAGTTCGAGATGAAGGATCTGGGGAAGCTCAGATATTTCTTGGGCATTGAGGTGATTAGGTCACCACATGGTATTGGATTACTGCAGAGACAGTATGGCTTGGACATGTTGTCCAAGTATGGTATGACAGGCTGTAAGCCTATTTCTGTGCCATTGGATCAGAATGGCAAGTTGAGTGCAGATTCAGGAGAGATCTTGGAGGATCCTACTATGTACAGGCGCATAGTAGGAAGTTTGATCTACATGACGATCACCAGACCAGATTTGAGCTATGCTGTTGGGTTGGTGAGTCAGTTTATGCAGGTTCCACGGAAACCGCATTTGGATGCAGTGAGACGCATACTGAGGTATGTGAAGTCTACTTTGCATTGTGGACTATTCTATGAGACTGGGACAGAGATATGTGTACATGGGTACACAGATGCTGATTGGGCTGGTAGTATCTCAGATAGAAGATCTACTAGTGGATTCATGTTTTCTTTGGGGAGTGCTGCTATGACTTGGAGCAGCAAGAAGCAGCCTATGGTTGCTCTATCTAGTACAGAGGCCGAGTAGCTTTTTCTCGATGGATATTTTCATATTCTTTCACAAATTTCTCAAGTGAATATATTCAATATTCTACTTTTGGGTAAAAGAATTCATGGGATTTACAAAAATCAATTCTACCCATATTTCTCAATAATGCTCAAAATTTCACTTTTTGATAAATATTCATAAATTAAATTATACTAAAAATTTCTCTTTTTCCATTTAATTTCTTGGATCTCAAATATCATGGGAATTCCTCTTTTTGCATTTAATTAATTGCATTCCAAATGTCATGGGAATTCCTCTTTTATCATAAAATAAATTTATCTAAAATTTCTTTTTAAATTTAAATAAAATATCCAGTAATTCCAATATGCTAAGAATTCAACCTTTATCTAAAATAAAATATCCATTAATTCCAATATGCTAAGAATTCCACTTTTTCCATTTAAATGATTGAATTCCAAATGACATGGGAATTCCTCTTTTATCATTTAAATTTTTTCATGCATAAAATAAATTTATCTAAAATAAAATATCCATTAATTCCAATATGCTAAGAATTCCACCTTCCCATTTAAATGATTGAATTCTAAATGTCATGGGAATTCCTATTTTATCATTTAAATAAAATTACCATAATTTTCTCTTTTCTTAATTATTTAATTATGCTTAAACCTTAAAAATTACTTTTCCATTGAAAGTGATGAAAATCATTCTTTTAGCCAAGGATATTCAATCCCAGAATATGGTTACAAGTCCTCTTTTCACGTTATGCATAAGAATGAATTATGTATCAATTTCTTAAAAATTTTACCATAGCTCCGATGCTGCTGCTATTACTGATAATTTTTAATATTTTTGAAAAGAATAACCTTAGTAATACAATTATGATAGTATAACTATCTTCTAAACTTAAATCCAATTTATGGATTTAAATCATAAGATTATCATAATTTTAGAAGCATAAAAGTATAAAAGCCATTTTCTTAACCTCTAGCTTCACAAGCCTAGAGTTTGATTTGTGAATTGAGATTTTATCAATGAGAAGCATCATTTGAATAGAGAATTGGTCATAGGAATGACCATTCTTTTGGGGAGAGAGAGATAAACATAAAAACACATTATAAATTGAGCATAAAGATAAATTTTTCTTAATTATTCATTACAACTCTTTAGAAAAGCTTGATTTGCATTATAACCACTTAATTAGAAACTTCTCAAGCTTGAGAGGGGTTGAGAAGTGAAAAACATTGAGAATAGTAGAGAAGAACCATGAAATTACACCTTACCTCTTGATTTTGCTTGCTTCTCTATCTTAGGAGAGGCCCCCAACCAATCAATTGGTTAGGGTGTTGAAAGGAAAGCTCCAAGGATGGTTTAAGAGAGAGAGAGAGGCTCCACTCTCTCCAAAAGTAGAGGATTTTTAAGGGATAATAGAAAATATCATTATTTTAATGTAATATTGGCATGGTATAGCTCAAAAATGAAAGTATAAAAGAATGAGGGTCTATTTATAGGTGAGAGAGGCCACTAACTAAGTCCAACTAAGTTCTAGAATTTTCCAGCTTCAGTTTGGCTGAATTTGAACTAGATTTGGACCAATTTAGCTCCCTTTTTTATTTGGTTTGATCCAGGAGAGAGGAGAGATAAAAATATCTTAATATCTTGGAATTAAAAACTCATTCACATGTGTGAAATAGGCACCTCCTTGAAGTCTCCCCCCTCCTTACCAAGGTGTCAAAATGTATCATTATACCAAAATATCTCATTTTTTAAGTAATATCTCATAGTTTTTAACTAATAAACCTTGTACTCAGTCAACTCTTTATCTTATATGAGCATTTACACATTTTTGGATATTTTCTTTTATTCTTTGGATTTATCTCATCCCCACACTTGGATTAATCTTATTGGTCCATAGGAACCTTAATTGGACAATAATCCAAAATTTTTTGTTGAAAATCTTGACCCTTAGGCTAAGGTCCTTTACACACACTTTTAATTAATTCAAATTGCACATTGGAAAGTTCTTTTTGAATTTTTGTTTTAGAGGAAACCATTTTAGACACTAGGAGGATTTTTATATCCAAAAATATCTCAATTTTGGATTACCTATCTCTAGACATTTTCTCTCTCCAGGCCAAAATAGGGTAAAACAAGATCTTTCTTCTATTTCAGAGAGGGAAATAATTACAAGAACAAAAGGGGAGGTTCTTACATGTTTACACCACCTTAAAAGCTGGAGGGAGGAATCTTACATTCTACCCCACTTAAAAAAATGCGAGATGTCCTCATCTCGCAACTGGAGGACAAACTCTTTCCCTTAAGATCCAACTGATTCTGGGGTTCCTTATAGTCTGGTCAACTCAACAGAATCTTGGGATAAAGATCCCTTCATATAGAACTCATTATCAGATAAAAATTCATTCAGAACATATCATTCATATCCTTAACACAATAATGGTCCATTATACCGAAAATTTCATCTGAACATTCTTCCATGAGAATTTCAGTTATGCAGGTTTTCAATTTGTCATCCCTTAATTTGAGCCACTAGGTCAAAGGTTAACAGTAGAAATCTATCAGTACAATCCACTGATCTCATAGTGATTCGCTGAAATCATTATCGCCATTCTAGTTATTAACATCATTACTGGGATTTGTTCCATTCATCCTCATTGTGGCTTTATTCAACTTATCTTCTTTCAACCAGAATTCAGGAATCATTATCTTTTAATCAAAATCCAAATCAACTCATCAATTCTCAACCAGAATTCTAAAATCATATCAACCAACATTCAAATTCATCATCTGGATAGAATTTTTGCTTATAATTTCAAGGTCTTAGATTTACTCATATATACTGCCAGTAAAGAACTGTAGTTATACCCTCAGTATATACGGGTAGTCACGGTCCTTAGAATTATAAGGTAAATACCATCATGTCTAGGCCTCAAGCAAGTCAGGGATTCCATACAATTGCAGTACTTCCATCTGAAGACCCAATAACCTATTTATGAATCTTCATTCTAAATATCAATTTGTATGAATTTCATCACACAATTACAATCTTTTACTAATACTTCATTAATTCTTGACATTTCTTGCTTTTTGGTTGATCCACTTTAGCTAATTTGCTCTGATACTACTAGCTGAAAGATCCCTGCCCCCTTTGCGCAACGAAATCGCGGGTGCTAGCAGCGGAAGTAGCACTTCTTGCGTGGGGCAAAGCCTCTCAATCGGGGCCTCATCCATGGATATCCGAATAAGAGACTAATCCCTCGGTTCTTCCAAAACCGAACCCCCCGCCTGGAAAGCATGGGCGATCCCTCCAGGATAATTTTATTCTAACGTAGTCAAGAGCCTTAATTAATCAAATTGATCCAAACAAACCTATAAGTCACATGGTCAGATCAAGGGAAAGACTTGCACTTGGATCATAGAGACCAATGCTTTTTTCCTCATCGAGAGGCACAGCCGTTGATTCTTTTCCATAGAACAAAGACTATCCAGGATTTACTTCATCTATTGTACCATAATAAAATTGAGTCTCATTTTAGGGATCCATCATTCCAGTCTACCCCATCCAGTGCCATGGGTTAGCTAACCACCCAACCAGTGTAGTGATGGGATCCATTTAGAAATTTGGTTAGGTTTTGTCTCGGGTACCAGGGAAAAGAGTTCCTAGGCCCTTTAGCCGGATCTTCATGCAAACTTCAAACTTCAAGCTAGTCACACCATTTACACACCCAATATGAATTGCCTGTTTCACAGATTCAGCTGTCTTTAAAACAATCTTTTAATGAAACCATATAATCAGTGATCATAATCCTCCAAAATATCCAGTTGAATTCCAATTCCCATTCATTCCTTCATCGGTGTACCTATGGCATCATTGGCAACCAGAACGCTCACCACCTGTCCACTCAGGGGCCTTTTCAATAGTTCCTAGCTCATAGTACTCGAAAATATATTCACTTATAAAAATCAAAATGGACTCTCCGTTAAGATCAGCAAGATCAACCAACAGATCCATATAAAAGAGCCATGGACTCATCCGTTGAGGACCAGCAAGGTCAATCAACCAGATCCATGCCCGAGTTCAAAAAATAACTCTAACACCTTGTTCCATTTTCTTCCTCGATGCATGCATGGGTATCTTCAGTGACCCAGAGCCCGAGCACCGTATGTACAGCACCCTCTAGGATCCTTCGCAGGTCACCTAGCGCTTCACTCATAGGCCACCTCCTTGGTCCCTCATCCACTGTACAGGAAGCTCACCATTTAAATCAAACCTTGGTCAAGACCTCAGTTGACCTTGCTACGTGAGACGTCCTCCGTTGACTCTCCGTCAGCTATTGCAACTTGCAACTTTATCACTTTGGTCTCCACGACCTCATTCACAAGATGGTCAAAATCCTTCCCCAGCATTCTTGACATCTCATTTAAAAATAGATCATAAATACAGTTTCTAATGAACTCACATCTTTTCACCTTGTTCCACATCATTTCCCATTATTCCACATTTTCCTAAATCACTTCACTTTGCTTAATCCACATCCAATCATAGGTATTCCCATCGTCCTTCATCCATCTTCATCCAAACACATCATATTCTATCTCATCATATCTATCCACATCTATCCTCATCACATCTTATCCATTCTCATCTACCCATTTCCGCATCTCATCACATCGCATTCATTCACATTTCATCTGTTCATATCCACCCCGATCTACATCTCATTCATTCACATCTATCCCGATTCACATCACATCACATCACATCTCATCCATTCACATCATGTCTCATCCATACACATCTATCTCGATTCACATCTCATCACATCACATTCATTTCACATCACATCTCATTCATTCACGTCCGAAAGATCCCTGTGAAAAGATGCAGGGGAGAAGAGAGCTTGAGCTCTTGCAGCACACACATACTCACAAAACCCTAAAAGAGAACACACAAGGTGAGAGGCTGAAAATCTTCTTCTTCACACACAACACTCAACACACCATATACAAAGATAAGAGTACACACAATATGAAAGGTACTCAACCAAATACATACTAGGGTTCTCTATAGTGTGAACCCAACTAAATGAGCTAGCGCTATAGTGTGAACCCAACCAAATACATACTAGGGTTCTCTATAGTGTGAACCCAACTAAATGAGCTAGCGCTATATCTATGCCAGTCTCTCTAGAATGGCTTTCACACAGCCTGTCATCCCATTGGCCGCATATCACCCATGATCTCACCAACCATGCCAGTGGTGTAAGTGTGGGGCCTATCCCCCTGGCGGGTCATCATTGTCCACCGCCTACCTAGATGAGCTCGATATCTCAATACTCCCCCTCGAGCTCAACGCCATCTCATGTACACCAAGCGAAGCCCTGAATCTGTGGAGCTTCTCTGTACCCAATTCTTTAGTGAAGATGTTAGCGAGCTGATCCTGTGTGGTGCTGACATAAACAAGGTCAACGTCTCCTGCCAAAACCTTCTCTCTGACAAAATGGTAGTGGACCTCTATATGCTTCGTGCGAGCAGTGCAGTTGACATCATGTGGATGAAGGAGAGCCGTTGATTAGGGGTAGGGAGTGAGCGATGTAGTTAGGCCTTAAATGGCATTATCTTGAGTGTTAATGCCAAAGGGTTAGTAAACGTTGAGAGGAGAATACTTTGTCAGTACTACACACACACACACACACACACACACACATTTGCCACGAGAAAGAAAGGAAATGATAGACCCAAAGAAAGGGCCCCTGTCTCTTGTTGCTCTTTTTGTAGCCATACACCTAAAGCCTTGCACAGTGCCCCTCCCTCCCAAGCCCCTCCTTCCTCCTGTTGGCTGTCGCTTTCCTTGGAGACGTTGTGACCCCCCTTTGAATTCGTGGGCGACTTTTGTGAAGGTTTCTTGCTGAAGACAAACCTGGAAGGCGCACATTCGAACAGTTTTCTTTGGCGGGAATACCGAGCCGAGCCGAGCGCAGAAGCCGGTAAAGCTTGTGGTTGAAAAACTAGGTTCGTGGCCAACTGTATACTGCTAATGTTGTCACAGAAAATGACAACTTGTCTATCCACTGATAGACCCAAATCTGCAAGTAGCTTTCTCAACGAAGCTACCTCACATGCTGCCATAGCAGCACCTCTGTACTCGGCCTCTGTAGTACTGGATAGAGCAACCGTAGGCTACTTCTTGCTGCTCCAAGTCATAGCAGCACTCCCTAAAGAAAACATGAAGCCACTAGTAGATCTTCTATCTGAGATACTACCAACCCAATCAGCATCTGTGTACCCATGTACACATATCTCTGTGTCCCAATTTCATAAAATAGTCCACAATGCAAAGTAGACCTCACATACCTCAGTATGCGTCTCAATGCATCCAAATGCGGCTTCCGAGGAGCATGCATAAACTAACTCACCAACCCAACAGCATAGCTCAAATCTGGTCTGGTGATCGTCATGTAGATCAAGCTTCCTACTATGCGCCTATACATTGTAGGATCCTCCAAAATCTCTCCTGAATCTGCACTCAACTTGCCATTCTGATCCAATGGCACTGCGATAGGCTTACAGCCTGTCATACCATACTTAGACAACATGTCCAAGCCATACTGTCTCTGTAGTAATCCAAAATCTCTCCTGAATCTGCACTCAACTTGCCATTCTGATCCAATGGCACTGCGATAGGCTTACAGCCTGTCATACCATACTTAGACAACATGTCCAAGCCATACTGTCTCTGTAGTAATCCAATACCATGTGATGACCTAATCACCTCAATGCCCAAGAAATATCTAAGCTCCCCTAGATCTTTCATCTCAAACTTCTGTCTAAGCAAGATCTTTACATCAAAGATCTCTGCATCATGGTCCCCCATAATGATCAGGTCATCTACATAGATGACAACAAGCACAACCCCTCTATCACTGTGTCTCACATACAGCGAGAAATCTGCATTGGCTACATGAAAGCCAATAGTGACAAGATATTCAAAAATCTTGTCAGACCATGCTCTTGGTGCTTGTTTTAATCCATACAAGGCTTTCTTCAACCTACAAACATGCTCGGGGTGACTCACATCCTCATAACCAGGTGGCTGCAACATATACACCTCTTCTTGCAAATCCCCATGCAAGAATGCATTCTTTACATCCATCTGATGTAAAGACCATTGCTTTGACGCAGCCACTGCTATCACAACTCTCACTGTTGCCATCTTGGCAACTGGGCTGAAAGTTTCCTCATAATCAATGCCATATGTCTGCGCATATCCTTTGGCTACCAATCTAGCCTTGTACCTGATTATGCTTCCATCACTGTTATGTTTTACTTTGTACACCCACTTGCATCCAATGGCTTTCTTGCCTTCAGGCAATTGCACTAAATCCCAAGTCTCATTTCCATATAGTGCATTCATCTCCTCATCCATAGCTTTCTCCCAACACGTATTTCCAACAGCCTCATCAATGCATGTGGGCTCTACAACCTGTACAACTTTTTCCATGTATGCATAGTGATGTGCCACATAACCATCATAGGTAAACCTCTGCATAGGATTCTTTGCTCTCCCAGATCTTTGCAGCTTTGCATTCATGGTGGCTTCCATAGCCTTTTTTACACCAAGTGTTCTCATATCTAGTATCCCAAGATCCTCATCAAGGCTCATCTCTGAGCCACTAGACTCTCCATCAACATGAGAATGCCCTACAGAAATGTCAGGCATACTAAGGGGCTCAACCACTTTCTCTTTGCCTTTATGTGATGTACTAATCACATTTGCAGGACTGGTGTTATGATGCAGCCTGCCACTCCATGGTCTATCACCAACTGAACCACTGGATGAGGACTCTCCTGGTCCACTCAAAGACTGTGATTGCTAACTTGCATTCTGTGCAGCCACATTTCCACTCACATTAGCTCCAACAGCTTCTTTTTTAGCAGCATACCAGCTACTCATCTCATCAAAAACAACATCCCTGCTTACCCTCAACTCACATGTAACAGGGTTATAACACATGTATCCCTTTTGCTCAAGGGAATACCCAACAATAAACACACATTTTTCAGCTTTTGGATCCAGCTTAGTTCTCAACTCATCTGGCACATGCACATATGCAATGCATCCAAAGACTTTAAGATGAGACAAATCAAGTTTTCTGCCAGTAAACCTATCCTCTGGAGTTACATCATGTATGGCTACAGTTGGAGTCCTGTTCATGATGTAAACTACTGTAGAAACAGCCTCAGCCCAATAGCTATGCGGCATATTCTTCTCTCCCATCAATGCTCACGTAATCTCAGCAATGTGCCTGTTTTTCTGCTCAGCAACTCCATTTTGCTGCGCGAGTGTATCTGCATGTAAACTGTCTCCGAATACCATTCTTCTTCAAAAATTCAGAGAACTCATTGGAGAAGTACTCTCCCCCTCCATCTGACCTTAGGCACTTTACATATTTCCCTGTTTGCTTTTCAACCATAACTCTGAAATTCTGAAAATGAGTGAACACCTCACCCTTCTCCTTCATGAAGTATACCCACACTTTCCTTGTGTGGTCACGTCATCAATAAATGTCACATATATAATACCTGCAGCCTCCCATAGACATGGTCTTCGTAGGACCCCATACATCTGAATGCACAACATCTAGTGCATTTCTGCTCACATTTCTATCACGTGGAAATACATGCTTTGTTTGCTTTCCAAATTGGCATGCTTCACATATTTTCTGCATACCTTCAACTTTAAACTTTGGTAGCCCTGACAATCCCTTTAGTTTGCATAGACTTCATTCTCTGCACATTCACATGTCCAATTCTTTTATGCCAAATGTTTGTGTCTGCAACAATTCTTGAACCATTTTCAAACATCATAGCACTCACTTCAGGCATGTTTACATTCAATGTAAACATTCTACCCACTCTGTTACCTTTTGCAACCAACCTGCACTTGCCTTTAAAGTCTTCAACATAACAACCATCAGGGTTAAACCAAACCTGTAAACCCTGCTCAATCATCTGGCCAACTAAAACCAGATTCTTTGTTATGTTCAGAACATGAAGTACATCTGCAAGGTACTTCACTTTGCCATCCTGCATAGACAATGGTACATCTCCAACATGGGCAATTGGATGAGCAGTGTCATCCCCTATTTCCACAAAACCTGGTCTTTCACATCTCCTTGAACCACTCCCCATGACTTGTCATGTGGTTCCAAGTACCTGAATCAATGTACCATACATAATCTTTATGTGCTGCTTCAATATTTTCAGACATGGCATTAACAACATGCTGCATAACAAACAACCTTTCATTATTCTCATTGTTTCTGCTCAAGGATGCATAGTTGTTTTGCTGCAATTTCCCATTTTACATGTCATCCTGCTTCTTATAACAATCTGCCTGCACATGTCCAGGCTTACCACAATAAAAGCATCCACGTGTATCATTATACTGCCTTTGCCAATTTCCACGACCTCTTTGACTCCCCTTGCCTCTAAATTGGCCTCTTCCACTTGCGTGTTGTTGTTGTTGTGAATTCTGGGATTGTTGTTGTTGTTGCTGCTGGCCATAATTCTGATTACCTATTCGACCACCTCCTTGGCCGCATCCACGGCCTCCTCTACCTCGTCCTCTTCCTAAACTTGTGTAGAAGGCCTGTTGCTCTGAGCTGTTTTTGTTTTGTGAAGACTGTTGGTCTTCACCCAAGCTCTTCTCTTCTATAATCAACATAGACACCAAATCTGTGAAATTGGGAATGTTTTCCTGATCTAAATAGACGTTTTGAATGCCTTGTATTGTGGCCCGAGACCACGTAGACAGACTTTCACCTTATCATCATCATCTACTGAAACGCCAATAGATGCAAGGGATTCCACAATACCCTTGATCTTCAATGCATAGTCATTCATAGACATACTCTTTTTCTCCACAGTATGAAGTTCATTCTTTAACTGTATCTTTTGTGCTTTGGTATTCATTTCATAGAGTTTTACCAGGGTGTCCCACGCCTCCTTGGGAGACTTGGCATCCTGTATGTGCCCAATCATGGTGTCTTGTATGTGCCCAATCATGGTGTCCTGTATGTGCCCAATCATGGTGTCCTGTATACTGATAGAGAGCCAATACATAACTTTTTTGGCTCCTTGGTTCCAATCCTTGAACTCTTTCACATCTGCAACAGCCGGATTGATCTCCGGTATCTCCGGTGCCTCTTCATGCTCACCTTCTATATAGTCCCAGTAACCCTTTCCCATCAGGAAATTTGTCAGCCTGAACCTCCAAGCATGGAAGTTGTTCTTATCAATCTTCTCAGCAACAATCTGGTTTATGCCATCATTTGACATCTTGCCAGACACACAAATTTACCAGAAATAGCACTTTGGTTTGTCCTGCACAAATTGCTGTATTTTTTGCAGCGGTACTGTACTACACTCAAATGTCACAACCAGTGATCTCAATGTGCATACATACACCTAATGGCAACTGTTGACCTCCTTGCAGCACACACAATGTCTACACAACCAATTTGTCTTCCTGTAGTTCTTAAAACAGAGTTCTGCAGAGAATCAATGACTTACCCGCAGTGCTCGAAATCGCCCGCTTTCTAAAAAACGGAGGTCATAACATGCCCGAAACGCGTTTTCAGCCCGAGAATTTTTGTCCAATAGGACCCTATAGTTGCCCTACAGCTTTACTCCCACGAAGAAAGCTCCTCAATTAGAGATCATTTGCTGGTGCCTCCCGTAGAGCTCCCGACAAGGGTATAGTTGCCAACACAAATAAGAAAGAGTAGTTGAAGCTCTTACCCTCGTACCGCTTCCTGAGCTTCTCTTGCTTGCAGCTCAGCCCTTAGCATAAACCAGGCTCTGATACCATGAAAAGATGCAGGGGAGAAGAAAGCTTGTGCTCTTGCAAGCACACACACAATCACAAAACCCTAAAAGAGAACACAAAAGGTGAGAGGCTGAAAATCTTCTTCTTCTTCACACACAACACTCAACACACCATATACAAAGATAAGAGTACACACAATATGAAAGGTACTCAACCAAATACATACTGGGGTTCTCTATAGTGTGAACCCAACTAAATGAGCTGGCGCTATAACTATGCCAGTCTCTAGAATGGCTGTCACACAGCCTGCTGTCATCCCACTAGCTGCATATCACCCATGATCTCAGCAACAAAGCCAGTGGTGTAAGTGTGGGGCCTATTCCCCAGGCGGGTCATCAATGTCCACCGCCTCACTAGATGAGCTCGATATCTCAACACCCTGTCCCCTCCGAGCAACGAATTCTGGGGTGCTAGCAACAGAAGTAGCACTTCTTGCGCGAGGCAGGATCCGTCACACTCGGGGCCTCGCCCACATATATCCGGACAAGAGACTAATCCCTCGGTTCTTCCAAAACCGAACCCAGAAAAACTTCCCTCTCCCGAAAAGCATGGGCGATTCCTTCCGGATATTTTTACTCTAACGTGGTCAAGAGCCTTAGCTAACTGACTCTGATCTGACCGAACCCGTAAGTCCCATAGTCAGATCAAGGAAAAGACTTACACTTGGATCATAGAGACCAACGCTTCTTTCCTCATCAGAATTAAGTCTCGTTTTAGGGATCCATCAGTCCAGCCGTCCCGTGGCTTAGCCAACCTCCCAACCACTGTAGTGATAGGATCCATTTAAGAATTCAGTTAGGTTTTGTCTCGGGTACTAGGGAAAAGAGTTCCCAGGCCCCCTAGCCGGATATTCATGCAAACTTAAAACTAGTCACACCACTTACACACCCAATATGAAATTGCCTTTTTCATAGATTTAGCTGTCTTTAAAACAATCATTTAATGAAACTATAGTATCACTGATCATAATCCTCCAAAATATCGAGTTAAATCCTAATTTCCAATTGTTCCTTCATCGGTGTACCTATGGCATCATTGGCAACCAGAACGCTCACCACCTGTCCACTCAGGGGCCTTTTCGATAGTTCCTAGCTCATTGTACCCGGCAATATATTCACTTATAAAAATCAAAATGGAATCTCCATTGAAGATCAGCAAGATCAACCAACAGATCCATATAAAAGAGCCATGGACTCATCCATTGAGGACCAGCAAGATCAATCAACCAGATCCATGCCAAAATTCAGAAAACAACTCTTACTCCTTGTTCCAATATCTTCCACGACGTACGTGTGGGTCAACGACCCAGAGCCCGAGCACTGTATGGTCAGCACCCTCTAGGATCCTTCACAGTAACCTAGCGCTTCACTCATAGGCCGCTTCCTTAGTCCCTCATCCACCATACCGGAAGCTCACCATTTAAATCCAATTGAGACTGCTCAAGACCTCGGCTGACCTCGCTACGAGAGACGTCCTCCATTGACTCTCCGTCAGCTATTGCAACTTTATCAGTTAGTTCTCCACCACAATCTCATTCACAAGATGATCAAAATGCTTCCCCAGCATTCTGGACATAAAACAGTCATTTAAAAACAGGTCATAAATACAGTTTCTATAACGAACTCTTATCTTTCCACATTGTTTCACATCAATCCTCATTTATTTCATATGTATTCCCATTCTCATCACATCATTTTCCATCTCATCACATCTTTCCTCATTTATCCGCATCAGATCTCATCCACTCGCATCTACCCATATCCACATCTTATCACATCATATTCATTCACATCACATATCATCCATTCATATCTATCCCAATTTACATCACATCTCATTCACTCACATCCCGATTCACATGACATCACATCTCATTCATTCACATCCAGATTCACATCACATCACATCTATTCACGTCCATCACATTCATTTATTCAATTTACATCACATATCATACATTCACATCTATCCCAATTTACATCACATCTCATTCACTCACATCCCGGTTCACATGACATCACATCTCATTCATTCACATCCGGATTCACATCACATCACATCCATTTACATCCATCACATCACATTCATTCATATCCATCACATTCATTCATTCATATCCATCACATTCATTCTCATCACCATCCCAACACATACATTCTATCCACATTATATCACCACATCACTTTTATCCACATTATATCACATTCATACACATCTCATCTCATTCATCCACATTCATCCAATCGTTCACATATACGACTACCCACATCTATCCATACATTCATATCTATCACTTCACATCCACATATATTCATGTCACATCACATCACATTCTTTCACATACACATCCACATCCATTCTCACATACATCCACATCCATTCTTTCACATACTCATCCACATCCATTCTTCACATACACATCCACATCCATTCTTCACATACACATTCACATTCATTTTCACATACACATTCACATCCATTCACATCCCATATCATTCATTTACATCCCGATTCCCATGACATCACATCTCATTCATTCATATCTCGTTTCACATCACATTACATCTCATCCATTCATTCACATCTATCTGATTCACATGTCATCACATCTCATTCATTCACATCCCGATTCACATCACAGTACATCTCATCCATTCATTCACATCTATCTGATTCACATCACATCTCATTACATCTATTCACATCACATCCCATCCATCCATTCATTCACATCTATCTGATTCACATGACATCTCATCACATCTATTCACATCACATCCCATCCATCCATTCATTCACATCTATCTGATTCACATGACATCTCATCACATCTATTCACATCTATCTGATTCACATGACATCTCATCACATCTCATCACATCTCATCACATCTGATTCACATCTCATCACATCTCATCACATCTGATTCACATGACATCTCATCATATCTATTCACCTCACATCTCATCACATCTATTCACACGGGGACCGCTTCGTCGGCCCTCGCCCATCGTACCAGAAGCTCACCATTTTTCAACCATACAAAGGCTGGTCAAGACTAGGGTAGGCTTTGCCGCGTGAGCCGTTCTTTGAACACTCCCCGCCAGTTGATTGCAACGGAACTTCCCTTAGAAAAACATATACTAAATGCTCCCTCCCAGCATTCTGGCGTAAGACAGTCCTTTAAGAAAACATGGTTTCTATGCAAGTTTTCACTTTGATTTTCTTTTGAATACAAGGAGTATTTCTTGAATCAGTATCCCCAAAACTTCTTGATCAGAATTTTGAATTTCATACCAGAATTCCTCGAATTCTATAACCTTGATCCACAGATCAATTCGAAGGGTCTCAAACTTAGTTTCAGATTTGGTAGGAGTTTTGAGTGTATTTTTCTAAACTGGTCACACCTTCTTTCCTCGAAACTGACGAAAGAGTTTAGTCTTGTTCATAGTCTTATTCAAGGTTCGAGTCGGATAAGATTTTTCTTGAACTATCTTTCTCGAAAAGGTTTGGTAATTCAGTTACTATTTTACTGAATTTCTTTCTTTGAATATTCACTTAATTGATTTCTAAAAAAGTTACGAATTCCAATAAGGAATCAATTAATCATTTATCTGAATATTTCGATCTCGATAGATTTCTTGAATTTTCTTTTTACAATCCGTGTGAATATAAAACAATAGAAATTTCTCTCTTAGAGTATTTAATTATTCATTTATCAAATACTCATAGAATTTAAACATAGAATTTAAGAGAACTCTAATTTTGATATAAAATTCTTTACGCATCTATTTATGCATTAAAATAAACTTCAATGGGGATAACACTTTTATTTAAAAAAATCCTTTTATGCATCTATTTATGCATAAAATCAATTTTAATAGGAATAACACTTTTAAAATAAAAAGAATTTCTTTATGCATCTATTTATGCATAAAAATTAATTTTTATCAGAATAATACTTTTATAATTAAAATAATCCTTTACGCATCTTTCTATGCATAAAAATCAAATTTAATAAGAATAACACTTTTATAATAAAAAAATTTCCTTTATGCATGTTTCTATGCATAAAAATCAATTTAAATAAGAATAACACTTTTGTAATAAAAACAATTCCTTTATACATCTTCCTATGCATAGAAATCAAATTCAATAAGAATAAAAAAATTCCTTTATGCATCTTTCTATGCATAGAAATCAAATTTAATAAGAATAACACTTTGTAATAAAAAAAATTCCTTTATGCATCTTTCTATGCATAAAAATTAAATTTAATAAGAATAACACTTTGTATAATAAAAAAATTTCTTTATGCATCTTTCTATGCATAAAAATCAAATTTAATAAGAATAACACTTTTGTAATTTAAAAAATTCCTTTATGCATCTTTCTATGCAAAGAAATCAAATTTAATAAGAATAACACTTTGTAATTAAAAAAATTTCCTTTATGCATCTTTCTATGCATAAAAATCAAATTTAATAAGAATAACACTTTTGTAATTAAAAAAATTCCTTTATGCATCTTTCTATGCATAAAAATTTCCTTTATGCATATTTCTATGCATAAAAATCAATTTAATAAGAATAACACTTTGTAATTAAAAAAAATTCCTTTATGCATCTTTCTATGCATAAAAATCAAATTTAATAAGAATAACACTTTTGTAATTAAAAAAATTCCTTTATGCATTTTTCTATGCATAAAAATCAATTTAATAAGAATAACACTTTTGTAATAAAAAAATTTCCTTTATGCATCTTTCTATGCATAAAAATCAAATTTAATAATTAATATAAGTGATATCCATGCATATTCATAGGTGAATATGTACATGGAGTAATTAGAATATTTCTTTTAGATGCAAAAATGGTGGGAATTACTCTTTTGGAATTACGTAAAAATAAACTTTCTTTTTCGTAAAATTTTGGAAAATTTGGCCATAACCTCCTTTGTATGGCGGACCATTTCTCATTTTTATCTTTCTTCATTTATCTTAATTAACCCAATTTAGAATTATAGAACTCTAAATTATCTTAATTAACCCAATTTAGAATTATAGAATTATCTTAATTAACCCAATTTAGAATTATAGAACTCTAATCTACACAATTTTCTAAATTCAAGAGAGTAAACAATAAGAAGAGTGTAAT
Source organism: Cibotium barometz (assembly GCF_041138505.1). Classification (NCBI taxonomy): domain Eukaryota; kingdom Viridiplantae; phylum Streptophyta; class Polypodiopsida; order Cyatheales; family Cibotiaceae; genus Cibotium; species Cibotium barometz. Next base: position 40,461,973 of record NC_141063.1, read on the forward strand.
TAATCACTTAGTTAATCTTTCTAGGATTAAGAAAGGTTTGAATGTAAAGAAGAGAAGGGGGTGGCCTTTTCATCAAAGGCATAGCATTTGAATTTAATTCAATCATTTGCAAAACATAAAAATCAAGAAAACCATAGACTTTTCATTAAAATTCGTAAACAAAACAAGAAAATTAGCTTACATGAAGCTTGTGAGCTCTCCTTTGGCTTGAAGGATTGAGGGTTCTACTATTGTTTCAAGCAATAGTGGCCACCAATTCACTTTGGAGAGGATTAGGCCAAAAACAATTGAATTATTAAAAAATTCAATGTAGATGGCTCAGGGACAAGAGTAGAGTAACACTGCATAAGCACCATTAAGATTTTACAAAGGGAGAGGCTTCTATTTATAAGAAAAAGTGAGCCTCAAACCAAGCAAACTGATTCTAGAATTTTCCAGATCAGTTTGGCCAATTTTTGACCATTTTTGACCATTTTTGGGTCAGTTTAGCTTACTTTTTGGATCTAGTTTTGAAACAGGAGAGAGGAGAGATAAAAATATCTCATTTTATTGATTAAAAATTGGGAGTAATGATGAGAAAAAGGTGCCTACTTCATGAGGGAAGATCCTCACTCTGAGGTGTCAAAATTCAGTTTTTTAATTCTTTTCTTTGGTCCTTAGTCCACTCTTCATCTTATGTGAGCATGCACTCATTTTTGCGGGGTTTTTCTTTTGTTCTTCAATTTATCTCCTCCCTACATTTGGATTAATCTTATTGGTCCATAGGAACCTTAATTGGATCATAATCCAAAAAGTTTTAAAAATCTAGACCCTTAGGCTAAGGTCCTTTATACTTATTTTTAATTAATTCCAATTGCACATTGGAAAGTGCTTTTCGAGTTTCTGTTTCAAGGGAAACCATTTTAGATACTAGGAGGATTTTTATATCCAAAAATATCTCAATTTTAAATTACCTCTCTCTAGATATTTTCTCTCTCTAGGCCAAAACAAGGTAAAATAGGATCTGTCTTTTATTTCAGAGGGGAATAATTATAAGATCAGAAGGGGAGGTTCTTACACCTGCACACCTCAAAAGCTGGAGAGAGGAATCTTACATCCTACCCCACTTAAAAAACGCGAGATGTCCTCATCTTGCAAACTAGAGGACAACTCTTTCCCTTAAGATCCAACTCATTATGGGGTTCCTTATAGTCTGGTGAACCCAACAGAATCCTGGGGGATAAAGATCCCTTATATAGAAGTCATCATCAGATAACAATTCATTCAGATCATATCATTCATATCCTTAACACAATAATGGTCCATTAGATCGAAATTTCCATCTGAACATTCCTCCAAGGGAATTTCAATTATACAGGTTTTTAATTTGTCATCCCTTAACTTGATCCATTGGGTCAAGTGTTAACAGTAGCAATCTATCAGCACAATCCACTAATGTCATAGTAATTTACTGAAGTCATTATCGTCATTCCAATTATGAACATCATCATAGGAGGGACTCATCCCATTCATCCTCATTGTGGTTTTGCTCAGCTTATCACTTTTCAACCAAAATTCAGGAATCATCATTTTTCAATCAGATTCCAAATCAACTCATCAGTTCTCAACCACAATTTTAAAATCATATCAACCACATTCGAATTCATCATCTGGATAGCATTTTTACTTATAATTTCAAGGTCTTAGATTTATTCGTTAAAGAGCAGCAGTTATACCCTCGGTATATACAAGTAGGCACAGTCCTTGGAATTTTAAGGTAAATATCATCATGTCTAGGCCTCAAGCAAGTCAGGGATTACATACAATTACGGTACTTCCATTTGAATACCCAATTACCTATTTATGAATCTTCATTCTGAATATCAATTTGTATGAATTTCATCACACAATTAAAACCTTTCACTCTTCATAAATTTTTGACATTTTTGGTTTCTCGATTGATCCACTTTAGCCACTTTGCTCTGATACCAGCTGAAACATCCCTGTACCCTCCGCGCAACGAATTCTGGGGTGCTAACAACGAAAGTAGCACTTCTTGCATGGGGCAGGGTCCCTCACTTGGGGCCTCGCCCACGTATATCCGGACAAGAGACTAATCCCTCGGTTCTTCCAAAATCGAACCCAGAAAAACTTCCCTCACCCGGAAAGCATGGGCGATTCCTCTAGGATATTTTTACTCTAACATAGTCACAAGAGCCTTAGCTAACTAAAGTGATCTGGTGTCCCATAGGAACCTTAATTGGACCATAATCTAAAAATTTCTAAAAATCTAGACCCTTAGGCTAAGGTCCTTTTTACCTATTTTTAATTAATTCCAATTGCACATTGAAAATTTCTTTTTGAATTTCGATTTTAGGGGAAACCATTTTAGACACTAGGAGGATTTTTATATCCAAAAATATCTCAATTTTTAATTACCTCCCTCTAGACATTTTCTCTCTCTAGGCCAAAACATGGTAAAATAGAATCTTTCTTTTATTTCAGAGAGGGGAATAATTATAAGATTAGAAGGGGAGGTTCTTACACATGCACACCTCAAAAGCTGGAGGGAGGAATCTTATAACGTCTATCCTGATTCACATCACATCACATCCACTCACATCACGTCTCTTCCATTCATATCTATCCCAACTCACATCACATCACATCCACTCACATCACATCTATCGTAACTCACATCCACTTACATCACATCTCTTCCATTCACATCCCATCTCACCCATTCACATCTACCCCGATCCACATCACATCCATTCTCACCCATTCACTTGTCCCGACTCACATCACATCATATCTCATCCATTCTCATCTACCCCAATTCACATCACATCACATCACATCACATCCATTGACATCTATCCCGATTTACATCACATCACATCCATTCACATCTATCCTGATTCACATCCATTCACATCTATCCTGATTCACATCACATCCATTCACATCTATCATGATCCACATCACATCCATTCTCATCACATCTCACCCATTCACACTTATCTAGACTCACATCACATCACATCGCATCCATTCTCATCACATCTCACCCGTTCACACTTATCCTGACTCACATCACATCATATCTCATCCATTCTCGTCTACCCCGATTCACATCACATGCATTCTATCCACATTACATCCCATCCACATCCATCAATATCTCAACACATCCATACACATTCCATCTCATTCATCCATATCCATCCAGTCATTCACATGCACATCTATCCACATCCATCCATTCATCACATTCACATCCATATATATTCACATCACATCCCAGTTCATCCACATCTCATCACATTCATATCCACATCCCTTTACATCACATCACATCTCATCCACATCCACATCCACATCCATTTACATCACATCACATCCTTTCACATATCCTCACATCTAATTCTCATCTCTTCATTCACATCTGCATCCATTTATATCACATCCTTTCACATATCCTCACATCTCATTCTCATCTCTTCATTCACATCCACATCCACTTATATCTCATCCTTTCACATATCCTCACATCTCATTCTCATCTCTCCGTTCACATCCACATCCATTTACACCACCTCACATCCCATCCACATTCATTTACTTCACACCATGTCTTATCACATCCACTCACATCTTATCGCATCCCACTCACATCTTATCGCATCCTATTCACATCTTATCACATCCATTCACATCCTATCACATCTCATTCACATCTTCTCACATCCATTCACATCCTATCACATCGCATTCACATCTTATCACATCCATTCACATCCTATCACATTTCATTCATTTTTAGTAGCTTTTTCTTGATGGATATTTTCATATTCTTTCACAAATTTCTCAAGTGAATATATTCAATATTCTACTTTTGAGTAAAAGAATTCATGGGATTTACAAAAATCAATTCTACCCATATTTCTCAATAATGCTCAAAATTCCACTTTTTGATAAATATTCATAAATTGAATTATACTAAAAGTTTCTCTTTTTTCATTTTTTTTGCATTTAATTAATTGCATTCCAAATGTCATGGGAATTTCTCTTTTATCATAAAATAAATTTATCTAAAATTCCTCTTTAAATTTAAATACAGTATCTAGTAATTCCAATATGCTAAGAATTTCACTTTTTCCATTTAAATGATTGAATTCCAAATGTCATTGGAATTCCTCTTTTATCATTTAAATTTTTTCATGCTTAAAATAAATTTATCTAAAATAAAATATCCATTAATTCCAATATGCTCTAAGATTAGTTTCGGTAGTCTATTCTTTGGATTTAGTAACTGGAATTGGTCACGAAGTTTTTGTCTAATTCAGATCGAGAGAAGGACAATTAGGTTTACTCTCCGTCCCTCACATAGTCTAACCAAATTCATTCGGTTTAGTTCTACAAGGATTCTAGATTTTGGGTAAATATCAATTTAGTGATTTTACCAATTAAAATATCCAAAGATATTCTTTATGCCATATAATTTCTCAGCCTTAATTCATTAGGTAGACTTATGGTGGAAATTCATCTTTTGAAACTAAAATTTAATTCAAATCCGTCTTTTCTTAAATATCATAAAAATTCTTCTTTTAACAAAAATATCAATACCTATTTTTTTGAATAAACTTGAAAATGCTTCTTTTTCTCATTTCAATGAGTGCAATCCAATTATTGTGGGAACTCCTCTTTTACCATAAATTAAATCTACTTAAAATTCTTCTTAAAAATTACATAAAATATCCATTAATTCCATTAAGCTAAAAATTTCACTTTTCTCATTTAAACATTTGAATTCCAATATGGTGGGAATTCCTTTCATCATTTAAATTTATCTATACAAAAAGATAAATTTAACTAAATTTTCTCTTAAAATTTAAATAAAAATCTCCATTAATTCCTTTACACTAGGAATTACACTTTCCTCATTTAAATATTTGAATTCCAATATGGGGGGAATTCCTCTTTCATCATTTCAATTTATCTATACAAAAAGATAAATTAAACTAAATTTTCTCTAAAAATTTAAATAAAAATCTCCATTAATTCCTTTACACTAGGAATTACAATTTTCTCATTTAAATATTTTAATTCCACTATGGTGGGAATTCCTCTTTCATCATTTAAATTTATCTATACAAAAAGATAAATTTAACTAAATTTTCTCTTAAAATTTAAATAAAATATACATTATTTGAGCATCACAATTTTTCTCTTACTTCATTGGAATACATGGATTTCCATTGTCATGGGGATTACTCTTTTAACAAAAAAATAGATTACTAAAAATTTCTCTTTTTCGTAATTAACTATTTATGCATAAACATAAAAATCAATTTTTCATGATTATAATGAGAATCATTCAATTACTCTAGGATGATTAATCCTAGAATATGGTAGGAAGTCCTCTTTTCATATTATGAATGAAAATGATTTATGTGTTAATTTTACAAAAATTTTACCATAGCTCTGCTGCTATTAACACCATATTAGAGAATTTGGGAATCTCCCAATTTCCATTTTTGAATACTAAAAAAGGGGGACATGGATAACATGTTTATAAGTTTCTCAAAGCCCTATCATGTGACCTATCATTGGAAAGCGCTTGAAAAATGGGATCTAAAGAGCCATAAACCACTCCTTTTGGATTAATGGTGTTCAAGTTATGGAAAATCCAAAGTTTTGACCACATGTCCCAAACTTATGGGAAATTCTCATATTCCCCAATATGGTGTTTATTACTGGTAATTCTCAATAAATTTAAAAGAATAAAGTTTAGTATTATTCATGTGGTTAGAATAACCACTAATTGGATCATAAGTTATTAGAATAACTTATGGATTGATTCTTAAATAGCATAAAAGTATTAAAAAGCCATTATTTTGGCCTCCAATTAGACAAGCATAGAAATTACTTTTAGATTAGAGAAATGCTTCATGAGAAGCTTCATTCAAATTGAGAATAGGTCATAGGAATGACCTATTCTTTGGGGGAGAGAGAGAAATGCTTAAAAACCATTATAAATTAAGCATAAATGAAATTATGTGTTTCTTCATTACAATACATTAAAGAACTTCAATAGTATTCAAAAGCCATTCAAATTAATGCTTCTCAAGCTTGAGAGTGGTTGAGAAGAGAAACATTTGGAGATTTAAGAAAAATAAGACAATAATCCGTACTTTACCTCCTAAATTACTTGATTCTTTGATCATAGTAGAGGCCCCCAACCAATCAATTGGTTTGGTATGTTGTTGGAGTCTCCAAGGAAGATTGAAGAGAGAGAGAAGCTCCAATCTCTTCAATTTGTAGAGGGTTTTTAGAGGATAATAGAAAATAAGCTTAACTTAGAGTAATACCGGCATAGTTTAGTTTACACATGAGAATACAAAGGAATGAGGGTTTATACGTGAGGAAGGCCACTAATTGAGTCCAACTGAGTCCTAGAATTTTCCAGCTTGAGTTTGGCTAAATTTGGACAAGTTTTGGACCATTTTGGCTCCCTTTTTGATTTGGTTTGATTTAGGGGAGAGGAGAGATAAAAATATCCTATTATTTTTGAGTTAAAAACTCATCCACACATGTGAAATAGGCGCCTCCTTGAAGGGCCCCCTTTTCCTTACCCATGTGTCAAAAATGAATGATTACTCCAAAATATCTCATTTTATTAATACTTCATAATTTTTAACTAGTAAACCTAGTACTTAGTCAACTCTTCATCTTATGTGGGCATTTACTCATTTTTGGATATTTTCTTTTATTCTTTGGATTTATCTTATCCCAACACTTGGATTAATCTTATTGGTCCATAGGAACCTTAATTGGACCATAATAAAAAAAATTCAAAAATCTTGACTCTTAGGCTAAGGTCTTCTAAATCAATTTTTATTAATTCCAATTGCACCTTGGAAAATCTATTTTAATTTTCTATTTCAGGAAAATATTTTTTTGATATCTGTAGAATTTATTTATCCAGAAATATCCCAATATTGATTTACCACTCTCTAGAATTTTTTTATCTCACTAGGCAAAACAAGGAAAATAATATTTTCTTGTATTCAGAAACATAGAATGATTACAAGAGATTGAAGTAGAGGCTTAATCAATATTCAGCCCGAGGAGGAATCTTACATACACAAAAGCACTCAAGGATGTTACACATCAAGAGGCCTACTCTGGTATGAAACCTTTAGAACATTTGGCTGGGAATGTTCTATGCATATTCCAAATGCATCCGGGACCAAGCTAGATGCCAAAAGCAAAAAGTGTATCTTTCTTGGATATAGTCAAGAGTCGAAGGAATATCGGCTCTATAATACAGAGGCAATGAAGATTGTGGCCAGCCGAGATGTATTTGCAAAACAACCACACTCGGTGGAGGAAGGAGGTCCATCCACTCTATCATCAGCCGGAGAAATAGTTCACCATGAGCCCAACCCACTAGTTAGATTTCCTCTCAAGGAGGAGGAGTTTTCAAAGGATGAAGACTCTCACACATCACAATAGCCTACTACTACACCACAAGGAAAGCCACTTCCAAAGTGGGCACAATAGCTCTTTGATGAGCGTAATCCAGCTCTTTGATCAAGGAGAATAGGCGAGCAGAGAAGAGCATCTGATCTCATTGTCAATATGGCCTTGATGGTGGCTGAGATAATGTGAATAGTGAAGGACCCAGCCACCTTAGATCCTTAGCAAATCCAAAGTGGAAAGTTGCAATGCAGTCTGAGTATGATAGCATCGTAAAGAGCAACACCTGGGAGCTAGTTGACCGACCACCAAACAGAAAGGTAATTTGGTACCAAATGGGTTTGGAAAGCTAAGTATAAGGCTGATGGCTCACTTGAAAAATACAAAGTGTTAAAACCCTAAGATCTCTCTAGATAATTGTTATGCATAAACATACATAAATCAGGCATAAACTCAACCACCCAACCACCCCCGAGCCCAAGGGATGCACACATGAATTATAAATGAAATACATCATACCTCTACCTTGATGTCCCATACCATCAAGAGGTATAACTCCAATCCAATAGCATGTAGCTATAGTGTGAAATGGTAGATGAGTAGATATGGACCTCTACACAAGAGACCATAGCATAAGCCTCCAAGCCCCCAAAAATCGACAGAAATTTGATAGCATACCCGCGGGTAAAAATGTATAAAAAATACATTTTTAATCATAAAAATGCTCAAAATATTTCTTAAAATTTAGGAAAAAATTTCTAAATTTTTAGAAATTTAGGGAATCCATTCTACCAAAATAATCCACCATAAAATATGTGGTATTTTTATAAAAAATTAAAACCATAAAAAAATAGAAAAAAATAGCATTAAACTCACGAAATTCCCCCGCAACGTCGATTCGTCCATTGAATTGTAGTAACACGCATTCCAATTGCCATATCGATGATCCACATGAAATTCATCAACATAAATCAACAAAATAACATTTTTATTAGTAAATATTAAAATTTACTAAAAAAAATTCAACAACAATTAAATAGAGATTACTCTGATACCACTGTTAAAACCCTAAGATCTCTCTAGATAATTGTTATGCATAAACATGCATAAATCAGGCATAAACTCAACCACCCAACCACCCCCGAGCCCAAGGGATGCACACATGAATTATAAATGAAATACATCATACCTCTACCTTGATGTTCCAAGAGGTATAACTCCAATCCAATAGCATGTAGCTATAGTGTGAAATGGTAGATGAGTAGATATGGACCTCTACACAAGAGACCATAGCATAAGCCTCCACCAAGCCCCCAAGCCCCCCTTGAGTGAGCCCCATGCCCCTATTATATAGGAGGACCCTCAAGTGACTCTTGACTTTCCATTTCCCATGTGTGACCCTTGGATGCCTGACCCTAACCTTAACCCTTAAGGCTAGTCCTAACCCATGCTCCACTAGCCTAATGTGGGTTAGCCTCCTAGTATATGCACACATAATGTGCATATAACATAGCACACATAATGTACATATAACACAAAGCTAGGTTGGTTGCACAGGGATTTGCATAGGTAGAGGGTTTTGACTTTGGTTAAAACTTTTGCTCCCATAGTTTGTATGACAATTATCAGGGCGGTACTTGCCTTGGCTGCTCACAAAAAGTGGCCAATCTTTCACATGGATGTCAAATCAGCATTTCTCAATGGCCATCTCAAGGAGGAGGTATATGTAGCTCAGCCACCAAGTTTTGAGATGCCTAGATTAGAAAACAAAGTTTGACGAAGGCATTGTAGGGCTGAAACAAGCCCCAAAGGCATGGTATCACAGGATAGACCAATTTTTCAAAAAGATTGGGTTTATTGTTTTGGTTGTCGTGTATGTAGATGACTTAAACATTTCAGGTGACAATGAAGAGATGATCCAGAAGACAATGGATATGCTGAGCCATGAGTTTGAGATGACAGACTTGGGTCTTATGCATTTCTATTTGGGGATTGAGGTGTGGCAAGTGTCAGGTAAAATCTTCATTTCACAACAAAAGTATGCTTGGGAGATTCTCAAAGCATTTGGGATGACATACTGCAAGCATGTGTCTATGCCAATGAAAGTGAACATGAAGCTTTTTGCAAATGATTCTTCATCACTTGTTCACATCAGGAAGTACAACAAGTTTGTGGGGAGTTTGATTTCTCACTAACACTAGACCTGATAGCAGCTTCACAGTTGGTGTGTTGAGTAGGTTTTCCAACAAGCCACAAGAGAGTCATTGGAAGGAAGGGATGAGGGTACTTAGGTACATTAGAGGTACTCTTGAGTATGGCATCACTTACAGCATGGGTGACACTCTGACAAGTTATTGTGACTTAGATTGGAAAGGAGATTGTGATTCTAGGAAATCAGTTTTTGGATATTGTTTTTCGCTTGGTTTCGGTGCTTTCTCTAACAACAAAAAGCAACCTATAGTGGCACTTTGTTCCACAAAGGTTAAGTATAAGGCAGATTGCTTTGCTTCATGTGAGATAGTATGACTGAGGAGAATCTTGGTTGACATGGGAGTTTAGATTAGGGAGGCTATAGTCTTGTGGTGCGACAATCAGAGTTGCATGGCTATCTCCAAGAACTCTGTGTTTCATGCTTGCACGAAGCACATTGAGATTCACTTTCATTATGTGCAGGAGATGATAGAGGATAAGATAGTAGAGCTGGAGTATCGCTCTATAGAGAAAAATGTTGAGATATTGAGCTCATCTAGCTCGGCGGTGGACACTGATGACCCGCCTGGGGGATAGGCCCCACACTTACACCACTGGCATGGTTGGTGAGATCATGGGTGATATGCGGCCAGTGGGATGACAGGCTGTGTGACAGCCATTCTAGAGACTGGCATAGTTATAGCGCCAGCTCATTTAGTTGGGTTCACACTATAGAGAACCCTAGTATGTATTTGGTTGAGTACCTTTTCATAGTGTGTACTCTTATCTTTGTATATGGAGTGTTGAGTGTTGTGTGAAGAAGAAGAAGATTTTCAGCCTCTCACCTTGTGTGCTCTCTTTTAGGGTTTTGTGAGTGTGTGTGTGCTTGTAAGAGCTCAAGCTCTCTTCTCCCCTGAATCTTTTCATGGTATCAAAGCTTGGTTCATGCTAAGGGCTGAGCTACAAGCAAGAGAAGCACAGGAAGCGGTATGAGGGTTGGAACCAAGGAGCCAGAAAAGTTATGTATTGGCTCTCTATCAGTACACAGATAGTGATTGGGCTGGTAGTATCTCAGATCTACTAGTGGCTTCATGTTTTCTTTGGGGAGTGCTGCTGTGACTTGGAGTAGCAAGAAGCAGCCTACAGTTACTGTATCTAGTACTACAGAGGCCGAGTACAGAGGTGCTGCTATGACAGCATGTGAGGTAGCTTGGTTGAGAAAGCTACTTGCAGATTTGGGTCTATTAGTGGATAGACAAGTTGTCATTTTCTATGACAACATTAGCAGTATACAGTTGGCCAGGAACCCAGTTTTTCATGCTCGCACGAAGCATATAGAGGTCCACTACCATTTTGTTAGAGAGAAGGTTTTGGCAGGAGACATTGACCTTGTTTATGTCAGCACATAGGATCAGGTGGCTATCTTCACCAAAGCATTGGGTACAGAGAAGCTCCGCAGATTCAGGGCTTTGCTTGGTGTACATGAGATGGAGTTGAGCTCGAGGGGGAGTGTTGAGCTATCGAGCTCATCTAGCTCGGCGGTGGACACGGCGGTGGACACTGATGACCCGCCTGGGGGATAGGCCCCACACTTACACCACTGGCATGGTTGGTGAGATCATGGGTGATATGCGGCCAATGGGATGACATGCTGTGTGACAGCCATTCTAGAGACTGGCATAGTTATAGCACCAACTCATTTAGTTGGGTTCACACTATAGAGAACCTAAGTATGTATTTGGTTGAGTACCTTTTCATAGTGTGTACTCTTATCTTTGTATATGGACTGTTGAGTGTTTTGTGCTCTCTTTTAGGGTTTTCTGAGTGTGTGTGTGCTTATTGAGGGGGGGTGTTATTATACACTCAATTCCCGCCTCTCAACATGTATCTCACTTTGATCTATAATCCACATTTGTTAGGCCCCCATGTTAGGCCCCCATTATGAGGAGTAGCCATGGTGCATATGTCTTTAGGCGGGAACCCGGGCTTAGACGTTGATGGGATAATTATTGTGACCATTGATGATGGTTAGGAGAGATGGTTGGAGGTACGAGCGGTATGAGGAATATTCCCTCGAATACTAGGTCCATCATTAGTGGTGGGTGGTGTCAGTGGGACGCGTTCTTAATACGCGGGCAGTGACTGTGTCTATGCAGTGTAACCGCCCTCATTGTATATGCATCTACCACACCGCCTACAGTACTATATATGGACATGGTTGCCATGAGCTAAGGCATCCAATGCTTGTGTGAGTATCCACCCCCTTCTACACTTTGTACATACTCCATCCAGATTCTGTCTAGATCACCATCTATGCTCTACTTTGAGAGTGCACAGGTGGACATCACCATCACTTGTACCTCTTTGGTATAATCAGAATTTTAAATTCTCTCCATTGTGTATCTATTGCATTGTCTATTGTGCTTTGTCGTGCTATCACTTTCCGTTGTGCCATATTCTTATAAGTTCACCTATAAATAACACATTGTGTAGCCTTGTGAAGACTGGGCAAATGCTCAATGTCATTGTTAAATCTAATGCTTCTTTGATGAGTCTTGAAAGCCTTTTTAAAGTACTTTCTTTGATCATGACATACTCTATGTGCACATTGTCATTAGGAAGCCTCACTCTATCTACATTACGTATGTCATGCAACAATGATAGCCCCAATTTGGAGATTTGAAGCCAATAAACAAACATGTGCAACCAATCTCGTATCTTCCTACTATGAGGTGTGTATAAGAGATTAGGAATTGTCAAGCATCCCCACCACAAGAAAGTATTTATCTTCATCTTTAATGTAAGAAGCCAGCAAATCGTGTTCAATTTCTCCTTTGTGGCAATGTTTTTGCTTGGCTCATGCCAAGGCAAAGAAAGGACAGCATGCCAGAAACACTCACCATTGCAAGGATCTGCAAGTCTTGCATACATCCATGCTTTTCCTCTATACAACATCTCCACCTCTCTTATGACCTTTTGTTTGGCCTCATCATCCATGCCCTTTGTCTTTTCATCCACTTTTTGTTCTATTTCATCCTTTGATAGAAAACAATATAATAAAACAAGAACAGTTAACGTAAATTCATGTTTTCACTTTGCAAATAGAAGATATATATGTAATCTGACATTTTCAGAAATGCAAGTTACGAGTAGGAAATTACCTTGAAAACAAGTTGTGTGAGTATCTGAATTGGAATCTTGTACCAACGCATTTTTCCTCTTTCATTAACTATCTTGCTCAACTCTATTTCAATCCATTTCTTATCCTCTTCATCAAATTCAGTAATAAGAATAGTAAGGTCTGATTCCCCGAGTTTCCTAATCTAAAAAATCTTATCTCCAAATATATTGGGATCATACCCAAACTCATTGATCCTACAACACAAGACAACATTTCAATCAACTACCCAAAATGCACATTGGTAAATTAGATGAGAGAATAAATAAGTTCAATAGAGAGAGAGAGAGAAATTTCTTACTTGTTCAATCGGGTGAGGGAAAACTAGAGTTTCCCAACATCATCATTCTTAAATGAAACAAAATCACAAACAACACTAAAGTGCATCGATAAATTATTTTGGTATTCTACAGTGCTCATCAAGAACACAATTATAAATAAGTTAAAGACAAGATTTAACCATCGACATAAACAATTATAATATAATACTCACCTCTTTTGATGTAATCCATGAATGCTTTGTGGTGATTGTTTCCATCAAGTATGTGGATCATTTTGCCCCTAAGGTATGGATCCCACTCTGCGTTTGTGTTTGAGAGTTGCTCAAACCTATCATTCATAGTCTTCCATGCATCACTCCAAGAATCCCTCCTCTCATCTGCCAGGGGTGTCTCCTTCCCCCTCTAAGTCAAGGATGGAAACAATGAAGGACCCCTTACTTTACAAGTAACCACCCATCTTCATAAAAGACCTTGGTAGAGTTTTCTCTATTGATAAACTTAATTTTCTGATTGCTTTTGTCAGAATGAGCCTACATAGAGGGATTTTTGGAGGTGGTGTCATAAAATTCACCCTAATTGTCTCTAGGAAAGCTTGAGGTGTACTAGTTTTCAAAAGCTTACAAAATATCTCTATCTTCCTCTTACCCACAATTTTCGGCACATTTGTCTCATGTGCACTTTCTTGTTGAGCACTTAATTCTTCAACAGATTCCCCTCCTTCCTGATTTCCCCCTTCAATACCTTGTGCAGTCTCTTCTTCACCCCCCTCATCATTTACCTTCTTCACTCCCTCCTTCATGAGATTCATTATCCCCTTCAATATAAACTCCTTCCATCTCTCCTTCCCCTTCTTTCTCTTCTTCCCTATCCCCTTCACCTTCTCTCTTACCTTTGTTCCCTTCCTCACCTTCTCTATTACCTCCTTCTGTCACTTCCCCTTCTTTAACAAGAGGTTGCTCTTCAATGTCGATTTCTCTAAGCTTGAACAAACCCCCCGGGGGGTGTACTACCCTATGTATCACGTGCGTTCAAGGGCTATTAAAAAAACCCCTTATCTATGATTTTTTCATGAATAAAATGACCCCGTTTCTATATGAACTTACGGTTTTTTTTTCAAAATCAATTAAAAAACCCATTCTATAAATATATTTCTATAAATTTAACTTAAAATTTTGAATTAAAAAACCATCTCATTTGAACTCATGTGCTATACTTACATATTTTTAGGTAAACCCCCTGAGGTAAAAGTAGTGGATGAACCTTCTGTTGTTGCTGCTTCACCCTGATGCACTTGCACAATAATTTTTTTCTTACAGTTAGGTCTTGGACTTTTAACCTCTATGTTTATTAAAATGAAAATTTCTTTTTTTTTTCTAAATCTTCTGAGATGGGGAAATCATTTCGTCTCACTAAGCGAGTGATAACAAATATCCATACATGTATCTCAAAATTGCATCCACGACCTTGGTACTTGTGAGGTGAAAAAAAGAAAAAAGACCACTGTCTCTATAGCCCTTCACCTCCCAAACTTGGAAAATAACAACACAACGGCACCAGCCTCCACCGGATGGAACACTTCTCACACTTCACCACCCACCCACACCATAAAGATAGCTCAAAACCACGATAAACAGATGGTCATTCAGCAAAACACACAGCACCATCCACATTTCAAACAAACCCAGCAATTACACCAAAAACCAGGACTCTGGCTAGGATTTACTGCCAAGGAAATTCACCCTTGCGTCTGACAACCAAGTCTCTGTCTCCCGGTCTCTGCTCTCTTCAGACGGCGCCCCACCAGCAACCCTCCTTCACTTCCTCTGCCATCAGCCCTCTACCCTTATGGTACCGACCCTTCTCACCTGTCTTAGCACTACCAGCCACCTCTGCAGAGCTGCTTTACGTTCCAGTGACACTTGAGACGGCTTCCAACTCTGCACTACGCTCAAGGCTCTCTCTCTGGTCAGCATCCACTCTCTCTCTGGTCAGCATCCACTCTCTGCCTACAGTGGTCGCCCACACAAAACCAGCCACTCTTCTCACCAGAGGGCGCCCCACCAGCTAACCCTCAACTCAGCAGCTCTCACTCTCTGTGTATCGTGACCAACAGCTTCACCAACCACCAGAGCCTTGTAGCTTCCCTTGCTTGTCAGCCTCTGCACAATCTCTTCAGCACCCTTCGCTTCACACAGGCGGCTCCCACGTGGCCCACACCAGCCCTCGTAGATCACCCGCCAGCCACTGCATCTAGCTTTCTTCAGAATCACCAGAGCGACCCAGCACCTCTGGCCTGCAAGGTGGCAACTCTCTGTGCCTGCAGCTCTTCTCTCTGCTGCTCTAGTCACACGACCACCAGTGCCACCAGCATCTCATTGGCGGCCTCTACTCGCTCTCCTCAGTCACTCCAGAGGCCCCCTGCGCCCTTGACCCTAGCTGCGCTGTCCCTTCGCTGCTATCACTAGGGCGCCTGCACATCCACACGGCGGTAACTCCACCCGACTGTGCCTTTTCACGTACACAAGGCCGCTGCTCCACCACTATGCGCCTGCAGATCACCCAAGCGACTCACCAAGCTTTTTACCCTTTGCCTCTCACTATCGTGGCGACCTCCAGCACCAGGCGGCCCTCTTCACCTGTACGCTTTGCGGCCCTCTTTACATGATCTCGTCTCTCCACCACTCTGCACCTGCGCCACTTTCAGCTGTTCTCGCCAACCTTCGAGAGGTGGTACGCTGGCAGCCCAATAAAGCTCCATGTGGCTATTCCCAAGCTGGCCACTTAGTATATATATTATTTATTTTTTTAAAGCCTCAAAGCCTCAAGGATGGCCACATTCATCCTCTCATTACCTTGCTTTCCTTATGCTTTGGATCATCATGCCGCGCCCACGACCTTCAGATACATATCTGCCCCAGCTCTTCAATTAGCAGCATCATTATTACCAAAACATGACAATTGCCATCGGTGCCCTGCATTTGGCAACCACCCGCACACCATACCATTGCAATAAAAAAAACTTCCAAATCTCCAGCATCTGCTCCAAAAAAACACGTGCATATACCAGCTCACTGCAAAACCACCCGCTCTATACATTTGCCAGGGCATTCAGAGCAAAGTTTATTCATAAACCATGCATCCCATATGTACACAGACCCAAAACACCTTTCAGATTTTCACCTGACATACTTTGCCCAACCCCTAGCCTGCTGAATCATTCATGATCAGCAGCAAAAAGCATATGACCACGTTTCCCTCCATCAATCCTTTGAGCATCATACAAGGTAACCAACACATCTCTATTCCATGTGATCAGAGAAACACTGTCATCTTCCAAAGGCATAATTTGCCATCCCACTTCCCACAACGGTACATCAGAACTTCTGGAAACAAAGCTTCTGACATATATACCATCCTGCCTCATCTCAATTCCAAAATCACTGATATGATCAACACCAATATTGGAGAACCAGTGAAGCAATTCCTGCTGAGGGTAAGAACTAATGAAAGCTTCATCAAGAAAGACCTGTTGTGCCATAACATTGTCTTGTCCATCAACATAAGAAGCATCACCATCAAAGCCAACCACTATAGGCAAAACAAACTCTCCTTCAAAAGGCACCATTGCCAAAGCATCCACCTCAGTTCTTGTATGCTCATCTTCATCAAGGCCAACAAGAAATTCATCTATCACAGCATCCATAATCTCATCCATAGCATCAACATCATTCATAGACTTCTAGTGTTGCTCTTCCTTCATAGCCTCAATTCTGCTTGTAGCTTTCTTAACATTGATGCTCATCTGGTCATCCAACTCCAACTCATGTTCATCATCCTGCAGACTTTCTATATCCCACTCATCCCACAAAGGTTCATTATCCAAAGACTTTAAAGCAGACTCTTTCACATCACATGCATACCTTTGCTCATGATTCACTTGTACCTCCTCGCATTCTTCCTATATGGCCTCTTCTTGTTCGGCAACCTCATCACCAATCACTTCCTCATCAATAACCAGGGCATCCATCTCTGCATCCTTCTCACTGGATGAAGTATCCTCTGTTCCCTCACTAGTAGTGGTGCTACTAGTCGTATCATCAACACTCGAATCAGCTTCACTTTCCTCTTCATCATGAATAGGCTTCTGGTTATCCATATTAAACTGCTTTTTATCCCCTCTCCTGTCATACAGAGTAATGACTCCTTTCCTCCAATCTTGAACAGCCTTCACCGCTCTCAGCCATGGTCTTCCCAGAATGATGGGGAATGCACCCATTCCTGCAGGCATAACATGACAATCCACAAGCACCCATTCCTGCAGGCATAACACAATGCACCCATTCCTGCAGGCATAACATGACAATCCACAAGCACCTTTACATCAAAAGCCTGCAATTCCAACTCCGAATACGAAAACCAGACGCTTCAGTAAAATTAAGACCAAGCCTCTCCACAGCTGCTAATGTGATTACACAAATTTGTGCACCACCATCTATGTATGCCTCTCCCAGATTCTTCCCTTTGTACCAAACATTCACCACAGGACATATATCAGGCAACTCCTGAACAGATAAAACAGTCACTATCCCTTTGGCAGGCTCCTTCTCTCTCGGATTCACAAGTCTTTTCCACTGACACTTCAAGTTGGGAGCTAACTCTATCCAAAAGTAATATTAGCTTTCCTTCCAGCCATGTCCTCCTGTAAATTGTAGCTATCCTACCCAACCCCTAGTGGAAAATCAGTTACCTGAAACTTCCTACGAGACTTCCTCTTCTGCTTGACCTTTACATCCCCTCCTTCCTTCACTTTACCTTTCTTCTTACTAGGCCCTGCAGCATCCCTGCTTTCCCTTTCCTGTGGCATCCGTTTCCCCAAAGGCATCACATCAGCTTCTGTCTCCTTCATCTTCTCAAGGGTGACCACATCTATCACCTTAGTTTTTCCCTTCTCTTCATTTGTCAATCCACTGGTCCCTGCTGTTGAAAATACAAGTGAATAGGGTGTGTGCGGGAACAAGCCCTTGGTTAGAGGCTGTAAAAGAGATGTAATTGTGAAAGAACCTGTGAAAAGGTGAGAAGAATCTACTGGGAGAGAATAAAGGGTAGCATGAGAGAATTTAGGAGTGTGGAGTTATTCTGGGAGATATTCAGGGAAAAGAGAAGAGGTGGAGAGAATCAGGCAAGAGGTGGAGATATTCTAGGAGTGAATCATGGAGAAATCAATGGGATTTGATGCTTGATGTAAATTCTATAAATTGAGGCATAGCCCTAATGAGAATTTGCTGGTTTTTGAGTATCCATGCCTACATTAATCTATTTGCTAATTACCCACTAATTACGTCTTAATTATTTCTTAATCACTTTGTTAATGATGTTGATTCTAGTATTTGATCCACCATAGCTCATCATTATGTTCAAATTTCAACATGGTATCAGAGCCATGCCTAGAATCAATTAGGTTTATGAGTCCATTAGTTAATTAATTAGGATTAGTAGATAATTAGCAAATAATCAAATTTTTAGTTAGTTTTTCACTTCCCCCTTCACCCCCCAGCCAGTGGAGGACTCCATTCTCCTTGCACACATAACATTAGGCTAAGCCATTTTAGGTACTCATAGTAGACTCATGTGATACAAACCTGAACTCAAGTAGGTGCTTTTCTACAAGAAGAGTTTCTTGAAGTGAATACAGTGGGGGATAGAGGGCTACACACACCTCAAAGCATGTGGGCCAATTCAGTGCAGAACGTCGGCGGGAGCTCGATTTGCAGGCACTGTTTTTCTGAAGGGAATTGAAGATTTCTTCTTGCTAAAATTAAATGTTTCTAATTCCTCCTAGCCCAAGGTGTATTCAGGCATGCTCTACAAGCTGGTGAAGACAGAATTCAATTTCATCAAGTCTACAGTGAGCTCCAAGCTCTTCATCAAATCTGCAGGTGACTTTGGTAAAACAGAGATTAAGCTTTCAATATTAGGTCAAATCTTATGTTTCTTGGCTTAATCCTCTACTAGACTCATTGCTATTGATGCCTTTGAAAGCATTTGAGCTCATTTGAAGTGGAAGGCACCAGATCTGGACTCCTCGCATACTCTATTTTCTGCACACAAAACAGAGCATTAATTTGCTAATCAATTAATCAGTACTAATCACTATATTTTGGTGCAATTGAGGGTTCAAATTAACCATTAGGTATCTGATACAGATCCCTATAGCTTCAGATTGCAAATCGGAGTTGGTTTGATACTCCAACCATCCCGTACAAATTGGTTACCCTTGATTTAATGTAATTTCTAGTAAAATTGTGCTGATAAATTTGTGAAAATCATCATTTTGCATTTAACCTTTGGTTAATGCCTGTAAATCTCACTCAAATACAAGATTATTCACAGCCAGAGTTGCATTTGGAATGTGCATGAGAATGAATGCTATACGCATTATGTATTGGGCACATTACATCAGTGTAAAAATGGGAACAGACACTGCCCTTGTCCAGAATAAGGCAAGAGGTAAGACCTCCCGCATAATTTTGGGTTTGCATTGCATAATGATACTAGATAAACATCAAAAACCCAAAGGAACTGTCAGCAAAACATTTAAATATGTTGCTCACATGGAGCAAAAAGACCTGATGGACAAGCTCATGGCCCCAGCCACCCATGAAAGAAGAAGAATATCTCTTCCCAAGAAGAGGATCCACACCAAGAAGAAAAGCTGAAGGAAGACATGGACACGAGAAGAAAAGCTGCCACAAGAAGAGAAGCTGCCCCAAGAAGACTGAAAGAAGAGACGGACGCGTGGAGAGAAGCTGCCACGACAAGAAGACTGAAGACAAGAGAAGATGTGAGGCTCCACAGAGTGAGGAGCCATGTGAAAATCTCTAAGAGAGAGAGAGAGAGAGAGACCCCACAACCCAATGTAACCTGCCCCAACAAAGTAAAACCACCTCTGAGCCACCGATGATGTAGGCCATGTGGTAGATGTATGTGTGAGCACTTTAGTCAAGGTCGCAGGCACTTATAGTAGCCTTGGACACATAGAGAGAGAGAGAGGACTATGGAGTTTAGGGACTTGAGGCACTGGTCGCGGACTGTCAAGTAAGAAAGAAACTTGATACAGGGTCGAGGTGTGCTAAGATAACTTGAGGGGAGGAGTAGACACTGGTCACGGACTATCAACAGCAAGTAAGGGGAGGCAAACTTGGTATAGGGTCTAGGTGTACTAGGAGTATTCACTTGAGGGGAGGTGTTGAAAATACAAGTGAATAGGGTGTGTGTGGAAACAAGCCCTTGGTTAGAGGCTGTAAAAGAGAAGATGTAATTGTGAAAGAACCTGTGAAAAGGTGAGAAGAATCTACTGGGAGAGAATAAAGGGTAGCATGAGAGAATTTAGGAGTGTGGAGTTATTCTGGGAGATATTCAGGGAAAAGAGAAGAGGTGGAGAGAATCAAGCAAGAGGTGGAGATATTCTGGGAGTGAATCATGGAGAAATCAATGGGATTTGATGCTTGATGTAAATTCTATAAATTGAGGCATAGCCCTAATGAGAATTTGCTGGTTTTTGAGTATCCATGCCTACATTAATCTATTTGCTAATTACCCAAATCTTAATTATTTCTTAATCACTTTGTTAATGATGTTGATTCTAGTGTTTGATCCACCATAGCTCATCATTATGCTCAAATTTCAACACCTGCTTCACCTCTAATTTCAATTCCATAATCATTTGCCCTATTGGGAATCTGAGAGGGTAAGGAATACATATCACCCCCCATTCGCTGAGGCTTATCACAATCTGTACTTAGATGTCCAAGTTCACCACAATTCCAACATGTAGGAATAAACCGTCTACCCCTGCCAAAACCACGGCCACTTCCATAGCCTGTCTGACCTTCAATCCCTTCCTGATTATATCCTCTGCCTCGGCCACGTCCACCACCTGTGTTCTCCATCATCTTCAAACTCAGATTCTTCATGCAATCCACCATTTGCCTCATGTCTTGTTGAAGCCCTTCATCAGAAGCTGTAACAGCTGTAGGTACCACCTTTGTCCCCTGTGGTGCGACATTATTCACCTGAACTTCTGTCGGTTGCACTCTTTCCAGCACGGTTCTCATCGGTACCGCTTCTACCCTTCTCATTTCAGGCCTCACTGCCACTGGAACCATCCCCAGCTGGTTCATCCGTTGCAATTTCCAATCCTTTGATTTAGCAATCTCCACCGCATCCTCATAAGATCTGGGCTTCTTCAACTCAACCTTCCAGCGAATGCTTCCTTTCAATCCTGCAATAAAACGATCCTTCTTCATCATGTTCGGAGGTACCTGATCTTCTCCCAAAGCCCTGCACAAAGTCTCCCACAGCAAAGAGAATTTCTTCACATAATCATCAATTGGCTCCAATTCACCCTGTGTCAACCCCTGCACTTCATGCCAAACGTTATCTGGATCCTCAATCTTCTTGAACCTGTTCAAAAGAGCAGTCTTCAATCCATCCTCAATCATTGGAATACGTGACTCAGCATCCTTGTGACTCAGCATCCTTTAACGACTCCTCATAAGCTCTATACCAAATCCTTGCATCCCCCTTCAAACATATATTCAGCAGCCGCAATACCTGTGCTGGCTCATTGATGTGATTGCTTATGCATGCAACCTCCATCCTTTCCAGAAAATCTGCCACATCTTCATTAGGACCACCAAAAAACTCTGGATACGACATCATATTGATCCCCAAACTTCACTTTCAAACCCAAGAAAAAAACTAGAAACACCTTTCTTCAATCTCCTACTCTGGGGCATACACCCTCGTAAGAGAAATCCCTGAGCTCTCCTCAGTGGGGGCACCAGAAGAATATGAGGTGAAAAAAAGAAAAAAGACCACTGCCTCTATAGCCCTTCACCTCCCAAACTTGGAAAATAACAACACAACGTGTTCCAGCCAGCTGGAACACTTCTCACACTTCACCACCCACCCACACCATAAAGACAGCTCAAAACCACGATAAACAGATGGTCATTCAGCAAAACACACAGCACCATCCACATTTCAAACATACCCAGCAATTACACCAAAAACCAGGACTCTGGCTAAGATTTATTGCCAAGGGAATTCACCCTTGCGTCTGACAACCAAGCCTCTGTCTCCCGGTCTCTGCTCTCTTCAGAGGGCGCCCCCATTAGGACCTCAATGGAAGGCTTCTTGGGCCCTTTTATTTGGCAGTTTAAGGAGTCAAACCTTTTCTCTTAAGAAGAAACATTTTCTAATTAGAAGCTTCAAAACGGCTACTTTATTCGAATTTAAATTTTGGAGGAAAAATGGAATTTAAAATCTAGCAGGGGACAAAACCATATCATGTAACATATCTATGGAAAGCTCTTGATGCGTAGATCACGGATCTATAATCTCCGCTCAAATCGGAGCTTGTATGTAGAAGTTATGGAGGTCCGAAAATTGTAAAATTGCCTCCCCCCCTTTTTGGGGGAAAAAGTGCACCCTTTGACCACTCTTACACCTCTCTTACAAACCCAACATTTCAGTCCACATGGCAACCCCCCATTTGGCTATTCCTTAAACACCTTGATTAGGCTTGGGCAAATTAAAGGGCCCAAGGAGACCCCATTCACTTCCTAATGACCAGCAACTCTCCTTCACTTCCTCTGCCATCAGCCCTCGACCCTTATGGTACTGGCCCTTCTCACCTGTCTTAGCACTACCAGCCACCTCTGCAGCTTCTTTACGTGCCAGTGACACTTGAGACGGCTTCCAACTCTGCACTGCGCTCAAGGCTCTCTCTCTCTGGTCAGCATCCACTCTCTGCCTGCAGTCGTCGCCCACACAAAACCAGCCACTCTTCTCACCAGAGAGCGCCCCACCAGCTAACCCTCAACTCAGCAGCTCTCACTCTCTGTGTATCGTGACCAGCAGCTTCGCCAACCACCAGAGCCTTGCAGCTTCCCTTGCTTGTCAGCCTCTGCACAATCTCTTCAGCACCCTTCACTTCACACGGGCGGCTCCCACGCGGCCCACACCAGCCCTCGTAGATCACCCGCCAGCCACCGCATCTAGCTTTCTTCAGAATCACCAGAGCGACCCAGCACCTCTGGCCTGCAAGGCGGCAACTCTCTGTGCCTGCAGCTTTTCTCTCTGCTGCTCCAGTCACACGACCACCAGTGCCACCAGCATCTCCTTGGCGGCCTCTACTCGCTCTCCTCAGTCACTCCAGAGCCCCCCTGCGCCCTTGACCCCAGCTGCGCTGTCCCTTCGCTGCTATCACCAGGGTGCCTGCACATCCACACGGCGGCAACTCCACCCGACTGTGCCTTTTCACGTACACAAGGCCGTTGCTCCACCACTCTGTGCCTGCAGATCACCCGAGCGACTCACCAAGCTTTTTACCCTTTGCCTCTCACTGTCGTGGCGACCTCCAGCACCAGGCGGCCCTCTTCACCTGTACGCTTTGCGGCCCTCTTCACCTGATCTCGTCTCTCCACCACTCTGCACCTGCGCCACTTTCAGCTGTTCACCAACCTTCGAGAGGTGGTATGCTGGCAGCCCAATAAAGCTCCATGTGGCTATTCCCAAGCTGGCCACTTAGTATATATATTATTTATTTTTTTAAAGCCTCAAAGCCTCAAGGATGGCCACATTCATCCTCTCATTACCTTGCTTTCCTTATGCTTCGGATCATCACGCCGCGCCCACGACCTTCAGATACATATCTGCCCACAGCTCTTCAATTAGCAGCATCATTATTACCAAAACATGACAATGGCCATCGGTGCCTTGCATTTGGCAACCACCCGCACACCATACCGTTGCAATAAAGAAAACTTCGAAATCTCCAGCGGGAAATCTCCAGTGGGTGGTTGCCCTACATTTGGCAACCACCCGCACACCATACCGTTGCAATAAAAAAAACTTCGAAATCTCTAGCATCTGCTCCAAAAAAACACGTGCATATACCAGCTCACTGCAAAACCACCCGCTCTATACATTTGCCAGGGCATTCAGAATATGAAGTTGTAATTAGGTCAAGTCAATACATATTCTAGTACATTTCAGTGTCCACCATAAACATTCAAGCATATTAAATTTTAATGTAGAACAATGAAGAAGAGAAATGTTAATTCTTTTTTCAAACATGAAGAGGAAAAAATGTTGATTCTTGTCCATGGATTCAAATGGTCAAAATAAAATAAAGCGTGTATATGAGTTTCTTATTTCACATCAATACATATTTTGTTACATGTCAATGTAACAAAAAAATTGTAATGTAGATTCCAGAACAATAAAGAGAAAAAAAGAGGATATAGCATAAGAGAGAGTGGTAGTAAAAAAGGGTAGAGGGTGTGAATGAATGTATGAAGGTCACCAATACACCTGGATTATAGTTGGGTGCAAGGCCTACTCCTACAACACCACCCTACAATAATCATGTGTGCCAACAGTGTTGTCGTGATTGCCAAAGAAGAGGAGTCCATAAGGGAGAGTTTTAACTAAGTGGTTGATTGAGACATCTTCATGAATCAGGTGGAGGATCACTTGGTTGATAATCAACATCGCCTTCCTATAGTGCCTCTATATCACCTTCTTGCAAACCCTATAATCCATACTACGAATGACGATTGCATTAAAGGGTTGATTAAAAGGATGGAAAAGAGCACATACCATATGACAATGGTGGCGTTCATTGTCTCCAAGAGTTTTGTGGGCCGCCAAGATCCCCTTCCAATCTATCATTAAAATGCAATTGGTCATGACCTATCTTTGTTCGAAGAGTTTGATACGAGACTAGAGCAGACATAAGGATGGCCGGGAAGATGTTTGTTGTCTGGGATGGTAATCATTGACTCAAAGCATGGCAAGAATGGGCAAGAACCACTCAAGTTGATAGAGAGAAGGTTCCAAAGGTGAGTTGCAGGAGAGTGGTTTGATTCCTCGTTGAAGCTTCCCATGGCACTTCTCTCAATTGGTGTTAAGGTATGTGTGTGCCTTGTACTCAAACTACAATAAAGCCACATTTTTATTTCCAAAGATGTTTCTAAAACATAAATGCATTGCACTCTGAGTTTGATCCACATATCAAGAAAAGGTTAATGGCTTGTCTAAGCGAGGGAGTAGAGAATACATTCAGAATGTAGAAATGTTCGATAAGAATTACAAAGACACCCTGACTCAAAGCATGGCAAGAATGGGCAAGAACCACTCAAGTTGATAGAGAGAAGGTTCCAAAGGTGAGTTGTAGGAGGGTGGTTTGATTCCTCGTTGAAGCTTCCCATGGCACTTCTCTCTCAATTGGTGTTAAGGTATGTGTGTGCCTTGTACTCAAACTACAATAAAGCCACATTTTTATTTCCAAAGATGTTTCTAAAACATAAATGCATTGCACTCTGAGCTTGATACGACATATCAAGAAAAGGTTAATGGCTTGTCTAAGCAAGGGAGTAGAGAATACATTCAGAATGTAGAAATGTTTGATAAGAATTACAAAGACACCCTGAAGGAGACAGAGGAGCTATTTACAAAGAGGGGACATGAGATGGCACAAATTTCCAACCCCGACTATAGAAAATAGTTTTTCAAGAAGGTGATCTCTTATTAGGGGGTTGGGCTGAAAAGATGAGCAGATTCACTACTCCTAAGCTAGCAAAGATTGCTTGGGAGCATATTCCAAATGCAGAGTAAGATCACAGATTTTCTCTCGACGCGTTAAAGTTTTTTTGATATGTAGTAAATGTAGGCTCCTTGACATATTTGGTGAGTGGCGAGTTTGTAATGAGGGATGCCGAGATTCCTCATATTTGGTGAGTGGCGA
The DNA here is from genome assembly GCF_041138505.1 of Cibotium barometz. Classification (NCBI taxonomy): domain Eukaryota; kingdom Viridiplantae; phylum Streptophyta; class Polypodiopsida; order Cyatheales; family Cibotiaceae; genus Cibotium; species Cibotium barometz. The sequence goes on from NC_141063.1 coordinate 40,487,900, forward strand.
GTTTGTAATGAGGGATGCCGAGATTCCTCCTTCAAACAAATCATTCTTCATGTGTATACATCATCATGTGTACTAATTTCAATTGACCAAGTACATGCTACAGATCTATGCAAAGTTGGAGGAGAGCTCACCCACCCTACCTGGCATGCACAAGAGAGCCACACTCGACTCTAGTGTGGGTATCATAGATGCCCTCAAAGCTTTTAGGAAGACACACTTTGACAAGGCATCCCTAAGGTAGAAAGGGTAAATGCATGCCACCCTAGATCTTGACCAGCAAAACCACATTTTTCGTTCACGTTATGATGCCTCTTGTACATGTATATAGTAGCATAATCGATAATGTGTGTCTCATATTATTGTTAATCTATTGAATTGAAAGAATATTCAAATGATTATGTATTAGGTGATGGAATGTATTCCTTAGCACCTTTAGATGCATGGGTGCAGTCCAAGAGAGAGGAGATGTGATTGTACCTTGAGGAGTGGATCGACGACGAGCTACATGGCAAGGAGACATGAATATCGTGCCCACCATGGTGGATAGAGTACCCTAAGGGAGAGTTTCCTCTTAGTAAGGCTGAGCAGTTTCAGAGTAAGTATCATTGTGTAGGATAGCATGTTTGCATGAACTCTAAAGTTTGTTTAGGGACTTTATAGTTGCTATATGTGCTAGATGCAGGAGCCAAGAAGGGCAAGAATACTCTCACACCGAGTAAAAACCAAAGGAAAAGGGTAAGAAACTAGCCATCGAGTAGTGACCCAAGGAAAAGGGGAAGAAGTGGGTCAAACATACATCTCCATCATCCCCATGACCATGACATCAACACCCCAAAAGAGGTCATGGCCAGAGTGGGAAGGGGTTGACGATGCTGAGGAGAGCGCCCCTAAGGATGATGAGCATGAGTCCCATGCATGGGGTGATGAGAAGATGAGCCAGAGTGGTGAGAGCAAAGAGTATGGGACAGAGAGTCCAAAGGAAGATGACATATACCTATTGGGATTCAGTAAAAGTGAACTTAACAACTTTGTATTTTAGCATAAGTTTATTATGTGAACATTGGGGACAACATGTGATTGGTCTTGTCAAAACGAAGACTTCAATTCACAAGTGGTGGACCCTGTCCACTTAGGTCTCAACTCCAACATTGATCACCTCTGTCTAGCAATTTTGGGAAAGCAAAAACACAGGTATGATCTCTTACCCGTGCCAATCACTCTCTCCATACATCTCATGGTGGTTATATAGTTCGAAATCCACTACATAGGTTATGTTGTTCCAAGAATCTTGCACTATTCAATGATTCATGGGATCACTAAGAAGGTTGGGAACATGGATGCATAAGATAGCCTTGGAGGCTTGCGCTTGGTGTGGGAAGATTTTTCGACAAATCTTGCTCTCTCCACCAAGACAAAGGATGTGGTTCCCTGATGGAATGTATTTAGGGAGGGGCTTGTAGAGTCAGCCTTTGTACTCCCTATAGAGTTTCTGCATGTTAATGGCACTATGGTTTATACTCTACATGAAGAGCACTTGGGGATTGTTGTGCAAGAGGTAGAAACTTGCAACTTTACATTGCATAGGTCTTTGTTCTTGCACGTCTCACAATATATGTATCTTATGTCAGAAGATGGACAAGGAGAGGTGAGAGAAAGAGTGGTTTTATTTAAGTGAACAACCATGATTTCCCTAATGTACTTACATGTGTGTGCACGTAGGTCACTGTTTTGGTCATTAACATACCCATCTCCACTAATAAAGAAATGTCCATGTAATAGATAAATTTATGAGTTTTTATGGTATAAAAATCAATGATTTTATTATTTGAGTCATTTCTACTTAGAATCTTCAAATTTTGAGCCCAAATTTGGAATTTGTGCGCGATTTTACCCTAGTACAGGATTTTACAGCATCCAAAATGGACACCGGGCGGATCAAGCTTATACGCAAATTTTAGTCATTTTAGTTAAAAAGCGACGACCTTTAAACCTTAATAAATGCACGACTGGGCGTCCGATTGACGAACGGTCTGAACCAAAACGACTAGGAGAACCTCCCGGACAAAAAAAAAAAAAATTCGCCCCCAGGGGGGTCTGACATAAAAAGATGCAGGGGGGAAGAGAGCTTGAGCTCTTGCAAGCACACACACACTCACAAAACCCTAATAGAGAACACACAAGGTGAGAGGCTGAAAATCTTCTTCTTCACTCAACACTCAACACACCATATACACAATAAGAGTACACACCATATGAAAGGTACTCAACCAAATACATACACGGGTTCTCTATAGTGTGAACCCAACTAAATGAGCTGGCGCTATAACTATGCCAGTCTCTAGAATGGCTGTCACACAGCCTGTCATCCCACTGGCCGCATATCACCCAAGATCTCACCAACCATGCCAGTGGTGTAAGTGTGGGGCCTATCCCCTAGGCGGGTCATCAGTGTCCACCGCCTCACTAGACGAGCTCGATATCTCAACACTCCCCCTCGAGCTCAACTCCATCTCATGTACACCAAGCAAAGCCCTGAATCTGCGGAGCTTCTCTGTACCCAATGCTTTGGTGAAGATGTCAGCTACCTGATCCTCTGGTGCTGACATCAAGGTCTCCTGCCAAGACCTTCTCTCTGATGAAATGGTAGTGGACCTCTATATGCTTCGTGCGAGCATGAAAGACTGGGTTGCTGGCCAACTGTATACTGCTAATGTTGTCACAGAAAATGACAACTTGTCTATCCACTGATAGACCCAAATCTGCAAGTAGCGTCCTCAACCAAGCTACCTCACATGCTGCCATAGCAGCTCCTATGTACTCGGCCTCTGTACCCGATAGAGCAAGCGTGGGCTGCTTCTTGCTACTCCAAGTCACAGCAGCACTCCCCAAAGAAAACATGAATCCACTGGTAGATCTTCTATCTGAGATACTACCAGCCCAATCAGCATCTGTGTACCCATGTACACATATCTCTGTCCCAGTCTCATAGAATAGTCCACAATGCAAAGTAGACCTCACATACCTCAGTATGCGTCTCACTGCATCCAAATGCGGTTTCTGTGGAACCTGCATAAACTGACTCACCAACCCAACAGCATAGCTCAAATCTAGTCTGGTGATTGTCATGTAGATTAAACTTCCTACTATGCGCCTATACATAGTAGGATCCTCCAAGATCTCTCCTGAATCTGCACTCAACTTGCCATTCTGATCCAATGGCATGAAAATAGGCTTACAGCCTGTCATACCATACTTGGACAACATGTCCAAGCCATACTGTCTCTGTAGTAATCCAATACCATGTGGTGACCTAATCACCTCAATGCCCAAGAAATATCTGAGCTCCCCCAGATCCTTCATCTCAAACTTCTGTCTTAGCAAGATCTTTACATCAAAGATCTCTGCATCATGGTCCCCCGTAATGATCAAGTCATCTACATAGATGACAACAAGCACAACTCCTCTATCACCATGTCTCACATACAACGAGAAATCTGCATTGGCTACATGAAAGCCAATAGTGACAAGATATTCAAAAATCTTGTCAGACCATGCTCTTGGTGCTTGTTTTAAGCCATACTAGGCTTTCTTCAACCTGCAAACATGCTCGGGGTGACCCACATCCTCGTAACCGGGTGGCTGCAGCATATACACCTCTTCTTGCAAATCCCCATGCAAGAATGCATTCTTTACATCCATCTGATCTAAAGACCATTGCTTTGACGCAGCCACTGCTATCACAACTCTCACTGTTGCCATCTTGGCAACTGGGCTGAAAGTTTCCTCATAATCAATGCCATATCCTTTGGCTACCAATCTAGCCTTGTACCTGTTTATGCTTCCATCACTGTTATGTTTTACTTTGTACACCCACTTGCATCCAATGGCTTTCTTGCCTTCAGGCAAATGCACTAAATCCCAAGTCTCATTTCCATATAGTGCATCCATCTCCTCATCCTCCATAGCTTTCTCCCAACACACATTTCCAACAGCCTCATCAATGCATGTGGGCTCAACAACCTGCACAACCTTTGCCATATATGCATAGTGATGTGCCACATAACCATCATAGGTAAATCTCTGCACAGGATCTTTCACTCTCCCAGATCTTCGCAGCTTTTCATTCATGGCTTCCATAGCCTTCTTTACACCAGGTGTTCTCATAACTGGGATCCCAAGCTCCTCATCAAGGCTCATATCTGAGCCACTAGACTCTCCATCAACATGAGAATGCCCTGCAGAAATGTCAGGCATACCAAGGGGCTCAACCACTTTCTCTTTTCCTTTACGTGATGTACTAATCACATTTGCAGGACTGGTATTATGACGCAGCCTGCCACTCCATGGTCTATCAACAGACCCACTAGATGAGGACTCTCCTGGTCCACTCAAAGACTGTGATTGCTAACCTGCATTCTGTGCAACCACACTTCCACTCACATCAGCCCCAACAGCTTCTTTTTCAGCAGCATACCAGCTGCTCATCTCATTAAAGACAACATCCCTGCTTACCCTCAACTCACGTGTAGCAGGGTTATAACACTTGTATCCCTTTTGCTCAAGGGAGTATCCAATAAACACACATTTTTCAGCTTTTTGGATCCAGCTTAGTTCTCAGCTCATCTGGCACATGCACATATGCAATGCATCCAAAGACTTTCAGATGAGACAAATCTGGTTTTCTGCCAGTAAACCTCTCCTCTGGAGTTACATCATGTATGGCTGCAGTTGGAGTCCTGTTCATGATGTATACTGCTGTAGAAACAGCCTCAGCCCAATAGCTATGCGGCATATTCTTCTCTTCCATCAATGCTCACGCAATCTCAGCAATGTGCCTGTTTTTTCGCTCAGCAACTCCATTTTGCTGCGGAGTGTATCTGCATGTAAACTGTCTCCGAATACCATTCTTCTTCAAAAATTCAGAGAACTCATTGGAGAAGTACTCTCCCCCTCCATCTGACCTTAGGCACTTTACATATTTCCCTGTTTGCTTTTCAACCAAAACTCTGAAATTTTGAAAGTGAGTGAACACCTCACTCTTCTCCTTCATGAAATATACCCACACTTTTCTTGTGTGGTCATCAATGAAAGTCACATAATACCAGCCTCCCATAGATATGGTCTTCGTAGGACCCCATACATCTGAATGCACAACATCTAGTGCATTTCTGCTCACATATCTGTTACGTGGAAACACATGCTTTGTTTGCTTCCCAAATTGGCATGCTTCACATATTCTCTGCATACCTTCCACTTTAAATTTTGGCAGCCCTGTCACAATTCCTTTTGTCTGCATAGACTTCATTCTCTGCACATTTACATGTCCAATTCTTTTATGCCATATGTCTGTGTCTGCAACAATTCCTGAACCATTTGCAAACATCGCAGCACTCATTTCAGGCATGTCTACATTCAACGTAAACATTCTGCCCACTCTGTTGCCTTTTGCAACCAACCTGCACTTGTCTTTAAAGTCTTCAACATAACAACCATCAGGGTTACCTGCAAACCCTGCTCAATCATCTAGCCAACTGAAACCAGATTTTTTCTTATGTTCGGAACGTGAAGTACATCTGCAAGGTACTTCACTTTGCCATCCTGCATAGACAATGGCACATCTCCAACATGGGAAATTGGATGAGCAGTGTCATCCCCTGTTTCCACAAAACCTGGTCTTTCCGGGTTTTTCACCTCCTTGAACCACTCCCCATGACTTGTCATGTGGTTTGAAGCACCTGAATCCACATACCATACATTATCTTTTTGTGCTGCATCAACATTTTCAGACATGGCATTCACGACATGCTGCATAACAAACAACCTTTCATTATCCTCATTATTTCTGCTTGAGGATGCATAGTTGTTTTGCTGCACTTTCCCATTTTGCATGTCAACCTGCTTCTTATAACATTCTGCCTGTAGATGTCCAGGCTTACCACAATAATAGCATTCACGTGCATCATTATACTGCCAGTTTCCACGGCCTCTTTGACTCCCCCTGCCTCTGAATTTGCCTCTTCCACCTACGTGTTGTTGTTGTGTATTCTGGGACTGTTGTTGTTGCTGCTGCTGTCCATAATTCTGATTACCTGTTCGGCCACCTCCTTGACCGCGTCCACGGCCTCCTCTACCTCGTCCTCTTCCTGAACTCGTGTAGAAGGCCTGTTGCTCTGAACTGTTTTTGCTTTGTGAAGACTGTTGGTCTTCACCCAAATAAAGCTTTACCAAGGTGTCCCACGCCTCCTTGGGGGATTTGGCATCTTGAATGTGCCCAATCATGGTGTCCTGTATACTAATGGAGAGCCAATACATGACTTTCCTGGCTCCTTGGTTCCAGTCTTTAAACTCTTTCACATCTGCAGCAGTAGGATTTATGTCTGGTATCTCCGGTGCCTCTTCATGCTCACCTTCTATGTAGTCCCAATAGCCCTTTCCCATCAGGAAATTCGTCAACCTGAACCTCCAAGCATGGAAGTTATTCTTATCTAGCTTCTCAGCCACAATCTGGGTTATCCCATCATTTGACATCTTGCCAAACACACAATCTGGGTTATCCCATCATTTGACATCTTGCCAAACACACAATTTTACCAGAAACAGCACTCTAGTTTGTCCTGCACAAACTGCTGTATTTTCTGCAGCGGTACTGTAGTACTCTCAAATGTCACAACCAGTGACCTCAATGTGCATACATACACCCAATGGCAACTGTAGACCTCTTTGCAGCACCCACAGTGTTTGCACAGTCAATCTGTCTTCCTGCAGTTCTTAAAACAGAGTTCTGCAGAGAATCGATGACTTACCTACAGTGCTCGAAATCGCCTGCTTTCTGAAAAAGGAAGGTCCAGACGCACCCGAAACGTGTTTTCGGCCCAGAAATATTTGTCTGATAGGACACTATAGTTGCCTTATAGCTTTACTCCCGCGAAGAAAGCTCCTCAATCAGAGATCGTTGCCGGTGCCTCCCGTAGAGCTCCGGACAAGGGTGTAGTCACTAACACAAATAGGAGGAAGAGTAGTTGAAGCTCTTACCCTCGTACCGCTTCCTGTGGTTCTCTTGCTTGTTGAAGCTCAGCCCTTAGCATGAACCAGGTTCTGATACCATGAAAAGATGCAGGGGGGAAGAGAGCTTGAGCTCTTGCAAGCACACACACACTCACAAAACCCTAATAGAGAACACACAAGGTGTGAGGCTGAAAATCTTATTCTTCACTCAACACTCAACACTCAACACACCATATACACAATAAGAGTACACACCATATGAAAGGTACTTAACCAAATACATACATGGGTTCTCTATAGTGTGAACCCAACTAAATGAGCTGGCGCTATAACTATGCCAGTCTCTAGAATGGCTGTCACACAGCCTCTCATCCCACTGGCCGCATATCACCCAAGATCTCACCAACCATGCCAGTGGTGTAAGTGTGGGGCCTATCCCCCAGGCGGGTCATCAGTGTCCACCGCCTCACTAGACGAGCTCGATATCTCAACACGACATGCAAATCGAGGTGGGCGCTCCAAATTTGGGAACCCCGCCCAAAAATTTAGACCGTACACACTTACCAAGGTGCTCGTACGATGGTTGCACAAGAACCAAAGGATGGCCGCCCATTGTGTGGTCCATACGTACCGCTACGTGGACACCCATGCTGCCCCAGACCAGATAAGGTACATGCACTCTCTCTTCAGGCTCTGAAAACAACGCTATTAATGACAAATCACCAAATTTCTTCAAACGTCTACTTTCTACCTTCCCTCCATTTTGGTATGGCTCATTCCCTTTTCCACCTTCCCTCCATTTTGGCATATGGCTTATTCTCCTTTCTTTGCATTTTCAAAAGACTCACTATTTTTCTCTCATCTGTGAGAGCTTCTATGGCGTCCTCACGTCGTCCTTCTCATAATATAACTTCTTGTGATTTTCATAACACCAGAGAGGATGGTGTTTGGAAACCCATGTCTTTTCGTGTGAATGATTGGGTAACAATGCTTCCCTCTTGCAAAGGTGCCCACAGGGTGAAAAGAACCAAGCGAAATGAAGTGAAATCCCATTGGAAAGGTCGTGTTCTTGCCTTCAAAGTGACCGACAATGGCTGGCTTGCAAAAGTTCAACATGTCTACATGGCCAAAGACATGGTGTTGAACTTGGATGAACATCCAATTCTCCATTCTTACTGTAATTTAACAAAACTTTATCTATTTGATACAACACGATATTTCTCCTTCTAATATATTTGTTGTTTGTTTAATTTCAGTTATCTTTCCATCAACAGCTGTGGAGTGGCAGCCTATTGAGAGCTTAAGTGGCACATTCAAAGCAATTCACAAGGGGATTGCAGATGTAATGTATGCAGACAAACCACCTTCATTTTACATATCAGTGGATATATTTATGTATTTTGCAGAATACAGGGTTCCATCAAGAGAAGGTGTTCATGGAGAATTATATGACATACCTATTCCCACATTAATGTCACTCGAATGGGAAGTTCTTGATCCAAATACCATAACAAGCTTCAAATCCAAAATCAAAGATGATATTCTTAAAGCTATGTCTCCTGGAAGGATTTCAAGAAGCCTGATAAAAATTCAATGGTTCTTGCCTATACATGTCTTTGTGGCATGTTTCAATACAATGGAATTGGAGAGGACAAGAACGATGTGGCTTAATAGAAGACTATCTACGAGTGATCTGGACACTGTACTTGGAGAAGGATGGAGTACCAAGGTTTTCATATTGGCGACAATATCAGTTGTAGAGTAAGCCCAAATTCTATGTCTATCTCATACCAACTATGTCGTCAATCCCTAGTTTTGGGCTATGACTATAGGAGATGGAAAAGCAAGCTTGGTAGTTGGGTCCCTTTGGATTCTGAAGAGAATTGTCCAGAGTTTGAATTTAACATCATAGTCCATCCATTCATAGATCCTAGGAACCTTATAGTAACATCAAACTGGAGACTACAACATGTAAGAGAGTCGCTTGAGTTTCTGGATGAAACATCACCTGAATATAGATTCAAAGTAGATGATATTGTTGTTAGTACAAGGATGGAGAGTGTAACCTCATGCATCACATGTCTTCCCCCAAAAAAAGTTGTATTTGAGCCACTTGCAAGGGCAAGTTTGTTAAGCTGAAGAGGATTTCTCCAATAACGTAATCAATATATTTTGCTAAATTTTATCTTGACTTCTTCACAAAAATTGTCAACATATTGTTCGCAACACAAAACAAGGTTTAACAGTTGAATATCAAATTGTTGATACTGAATTTAAGTACAGAATATAGTCCCAAAAAGGGTATGTTCATATGGACAAAATGAACAAAACAAAAGCCAATTTGTGGAATCACTCAACAAAATCAACTTTTCTTTTGGCATGGGATGACCCTAGATCTTTAGAGAATCTTTCTCTCTTCTGTTTGCTTCGATCAAATTTGGTTGATTGAGGTTCAAGTTCCGGTGTTTTGAGCTCTTGAGGTGTTGGAAAGGAAGACTTTGTAACTGGTGGTGGTAAGTTGGGCTCTTCTCTGAGATCTTTAGGTGTTGGCAAGGGAGATTTGGCAGTGGGGTCTGGTTTTGGAGAAGGTTCTTTGGAGGCTGCCTTTGGAGACTTGGCAGTCTTCTTGGGGAACATGAAAAAGAAATTGAATGGAGAGCCAACATTTGCCCTCTTACTTTCTTTGTTGGATGAACAACGCTTCTGAATTTTAAATTTCACTGGTGAGTGAAACGGAAGACCTTTAGTAGCACTCTTCTCTTTGACAGGGGTCTTCTCTTTGATTGGGGTTTTCTCTTTGACAGGGGTCTTCTCTTTGATAGGAGTCTTCTCTTGAGCTGGTGAAGAGCTCTTCTCTTTATAGCAGGAGGGCTAGGGGTCTTGTCTTTAGCAGGAGGGCTAGGGGTCTTCTCTTTAGCAGGAGGGATAGGGCTCTTCTCTTTAGCAGGAGGGCTAGGGGTCTTCTCTTTAGCAGGAGGGCTAGGGCTCTTCTCTTTAGCAGGAGGGCTAGGGCTCTTCTCTGTAGCCTGAGGGCTCTTCCCTTTAGAATGTGTCTTCTCTTTAGTAGTGCTCTTTTTCCCCTTGGTAGGGCTCTTCTTTCTTTCCTTCTTCTCTTTGGCAGAGGTCTTTTTCTTTTTGGATGACCCATCCTTGACATGGCTTTTCTTCTCCTCCTTTTTTCTCTTCTTTGAAGTTATACCCTTGGCTCCTTTCTCAGGTGGAAAGGGGGAATCAAGATGAACTGGATTGATAGATCTTTCCAAAAACATAGACACTGCCTTCTCCCTTACCCAACTTACCCAAGAATCTGGATATTCATGCAACTAAGGCAAAAGAAAATGATAAAATTTCTTAATATGAGAAAGTCACTAAATGTATTGACCCAATCAATCAATGCTATCATTACATGAACTTATAGTAAGTGTTGTCATTCTAAATCTTGACTCAAGATATCTCCAAGCATTAGCCAAGCACCATCCATCCACAAGATGTTGAGTCTTTCTGCAAAGGAACTTCTTGATTGTAGTACTTAAAATCTTCAAGTTTGTAGTCTTCATAGGTGGAACCTAGAAAACTCAAGATAAGTTTGGTAGCACTGCAAGCATAAAATTTTGAGGGTCAACCAAACAATTGAAAACTTACAAAATATTGCTCTAGAATATAAACCATGGTAAAATTGATTCTTACATTTTACTTCTCCCATGAATGGATGCTAAAGAATTCATAAAGATTACATCTCTATCCAATAGATTGAAGATAATAAGACTCCAATGGCCTCTGTGATAAGATGAATACTGCAATTAGTTGTGAATATTGTAATGATGGACAAAAGGGTATACAATGTAATTGAGTGTGAGTCTTACACTTCAACATAAGGGTATACAATGTAATTGCATGTCAGCATATCAAAGTGCTTTAGAAAACTTGCAAGATCCCCTTGCCTATTGAAAAGGCACTGTGTAACAAGGGGATCAAGAATGGTCACTTGTATAGCCATTGAGTCATGAAGATCTCTCATAAGACATCTGGAGACATAAACAAAACATATCAATAAAATATGAAATCTGAGAAATTCATCAAGAAAGCAAAAGGAAATCCACACAAACCTCAGACAGATGAAGAGGACTGTGTCAGATATCTCAATATTTTGATTCACAAGCATACTTGTGTCTTCAGGGGCAATGTCACAATAAACCTCATCCTCTCCATGCATGGAGACATCTACTATCATTTGACCTGTTACATTCTGATAAAGTTCTGAATTGGATGCATGAAGAATTTCAGCTTGCTGAGAAAGAATGGCATCCTCTGTAATCTTCTCCTGCTCTCTCTCTTTCTCCACTTCTTCCTTAATATCTTGAGCTTTCCTTGTACTATAAGTATGCGAAACATCTTCAATAACAACAACTGATTGTTTGGGTTGTCTTGCTGGAGGAATATTTAAAATTTCAAAAGCCCTCATATCTTGACTTGGAATGGGTTCCAAAGCTTTGTCAAACTTGTATCTCAGTCTGGACATAAGCACAAAATCTCTGCTCATCATGAGAGTGATCCTATGAGCAAATGCAGCAGCAATGTATCCATCATTCATAAAGTCGATCAAAAAATCCTCAGCAGCCTCTTGAAGACACATAAGGGCCTGTGACTCCCATCGGACTTTATCAAGATTTGTGTTTCTCATTCTGCCAACTAACCTTTCTGATATGTCCCTGACAACCCGCATAAATGGCAGTCGAGGGATGAGAAGATTAGTAGATTTCTATGCAGCTCTAATCTCTCTTAGTGACTTCACCTGATAGTTTAATCTCTTTCTTGTTGTTGCCCTAGCACGAGGCTTTGGAGGAGGCTTTTCTTGTTTTTCATCGACAACTGGCATTTTGGAAGATCCTGGTTTGTCTTGAGCTTTTTCAGTCTCCAAAGGGGCGTAGATTTTCCTTGCAGTCTGTTTTGTCCTCGCCATTGAAGAAAAAGAATAGACCCGATCGGGATGATTTGTGAATTGAGAAAAAAAAAACTAACAAAGGCCCGAACTAAGCGATGGGGTGGATCCGAATTGTTTGGATTTGCTCTATCGCTTGATTCGGGCTGAGACTATAGGAGACGGAACTAAGCGATCAAAAGCTTCCAAAAGCATTTGAACAGCTCAATCGCTTGATTCGGGCTGAGACTATAGGAGATGGAACAAAGCGATGAAAAGCTTCCAAAAGCATCGGAATAGCTCAATCACTTCATTCGGGGAATTTCCAAGTGATAGGGGAGGATCCGGAACCAAGCGATGAAGAAGGTCCGAGATGTTCGAATGAGCGTTATCGCTTGATATGGGTGAGAAGGGTAAAAGGAGATTCCGAGAATTTCATAGGAGCAATTTCGCTTGATACCGTGTCGGTGAAAAATAGAAATGTTTTCAAGAAAATTAAATTTTAATACCTCGAATCCGTCGTACATAGGACCGTTGGATACACGTGTCATGCAATCATTTTTGCCATGTGGCACGAACCGTCACTATTTAAGGTATTTTTGCCACGCTCCACATGCTCCGTTGTATAATCTCAAAAATTCTCTCTCGTTTTTTTTGCCAAAGCCCGCACCAGATGATAGAAACATTCCTTTACTTTTGGACCACTTATTTTCTTTTAGTCGGCCTCTATTTTGCAAGCTCTATTTTGTAAAAACTCTCTCTCTCTCTCTCTTTTGGACCTTCAAATTGCCAAAGCTCGCACCAAGCGATAGAAGCATTCCAAATATTTTGGACCACTTATTTTCGCTTAGTTCGGGCTCTGCCATATAGTGACTTCCAAGCCTTCTTCAGAATTGTTCCAACATTTTTCTCAAATATCACAATGAGTAAAAGTGTTGAAGGAAGACATGAACTTGTTGAAGAAAGCCCAAGTGAAAGACTCTTGAATGCTATTTTGCAAGATGGTCATGACATGAAGGTATACGCAGATGCAGTGGATGGAGATATTCAATCCAAGGTTTGTTCTTTCAGATGTTTTGATGAAGCTTAAGGACATTCTTGAAGAGGAGTACAAACAATTTGAAATGTCAATTGAAGGTCATTGTTTCCATATCGGAGACAATGATTTTTGTCACCTTACAGATTTTACTCAGCTGTCAATGGAGAAAGCCAAAGTTACAAAGAGGTTCAGTAGATTTTCAAATAGAATCTCTTTCACATGCCCTTCATCCATTTCTTGTCCAATTCATAAGAAGCTTTGTAACCTTGTCCCCAAAGATGTCTCCTTTCTTTTCTTTCTATTTTTGAGAGCAAAAATAAAAGATAAAGAGCAAGAATTAGATATTGATGCAGAGAAAGAGGAAGAAAAATTAAATGTCACCACAGTCTCAAAGCTAGAGAAAAGTGAGATTTTAGAAGAGGAAGAAATTGATGTTCAAGCTGAGGAGAAAGAAAGTGCAAATCTTGATGTTGCTGAATTTAGGGCTTTCACTGGTTACTGAAGAGCCCTCAGAGGAAGCAAGCATATCTGAATCCTCTGTTACTGTTCCAAGCCTTCCTTTCTTCTATATCAATGAGAAAGATTTTATTCCTTTGTCCTATCTTCAATGTCTCTTCAATATCAGGGAAGACTACTGTATTGCAGCAATTTCAGAAGCTTGTGAGGTGACCAAAGACTTTATTGATACAGAAGTAGAGTCAAAGGAAGAGTTTTTGGCACTTGATTTGCAAACATCTGACCACTCATTTATCCCTGCTCTCTTGATGCACTTGCCTTGTGCCTTAAAATAGTGGATGAGGAGAAACCTTCCCTTTGAGATGAGGATTTTGAGAACAGGCTTATTGAGTTAGGTGTAGAGTCTTTTGGCAGAGATTTCAAGCTTCAGGTAGATTCTGATAAAGTGGAAAGGGTTGGCTCATGCAACTTGATGACAGACAAAGTAGTAAGTGAGGATGAGTTGCAGAAGGTAGTTTCCTTTTAATCTTTTGCAAAATGTTATTGTGATTGTAATTTTTTTAAAGTAAGGTTTTTGTCTTGTAGATTGAATTGCTTGATAAGGATGATTTTCTAGGAAGAGCTAAAGGCAGCAGAGTGAAAGCTATAGAGACTAGGTCAAGAAGGCCTTCATCTGCTCTCATGCACTACTTACCTACATTGGATAAGGCTGTGTTCTGTGCATTCCACATGAACTTCTCTGAAGATGCTGAGTTGCCAATATTTGCCTTGAAGGTGTTGTCAAGGTTCATGGGATACACTCCCCTTCAAATAAATGCTAACAAGGTCTTGCTTCTAGAGAGAGCTGCTGCTCTTAGAATATTTGGATATGATGTAGGTTTCAATGCCTCAAGAGCAGGATACTTTCTTTGCTACTCTAGCTATGCAGCTGCAGTTGAGGAGTCAGATATCAATCTTCTTGGAGGTTATAGAAGGAGGAAATTTTTGAGATACAGAGGTGACATGCCAAATAGTCCCAAGAGAATCAAAAACTAATGTACACACAATATTTTGCAAGGACTGATTATAATTCAGCAAATATTTTGTAAGAGGTACAAATGTGTTAGTAAATCATTAGTCTCTATCTTGAGGTGTTTGTGTAGTTTCAGATTGCTGGTTCTTTGATCTCATCCTTTGTAATTGCCTCCTGTAGAACCAATTGAATAATTCTTTAAGTGCATTGCTTCTTCTTTGACCACCTCCTCTTCTGGCACATCTGAAAAAGAAAGTTCTCGCTTGATAGTGAGACTTTTCCATTCCTTGTGTGTTCCATGCTGCAAGGGGTCCTTGTGTAGCAAAATATGATCCATGCAAGTAAAGAATATGCTACAAAGACAATTCTTTGTTAGTAAATTTAAGAAATTACACTTTAATTTTAACTGTTTTGATAAGTCTGAACACTCACCAAGTAATAAGTTATGTCTTTTTCTCCCCAGGCATCTATGATAGCTTTTATTAAAAGCTTTATTGCTTTTTTGAAATCATCTGCATAAGTATTTAAACCAACTTGTTGTCTTAGGACTTCGAAAAAATTGTCGAGTTTTTTCCAAACTTCCATACGTTTGTTGGCTACATCTGGTCTACTTTTGACATTTGTGGTAATGACACATAGATGTTTCCAGCAGTTCCACATTGCATTGACTTGTTTGGTGTCATGGTTGCTCAAAAATCTTCTTGCTTTTGCTCCTCCCATTGAAACATCTTGCAGAACATCACCTGTACCTCTAGAAAGAACAGGATCTTTTTTAAGATGTACTTCGCCACCATGGAAACCCATTTGAGAGAGCAAGGCTTCGCATTTTTCTATGCACTCATCTGCAAGTTTAGTCGGCTTAATAGAATATGCATAGTCCAGATGAAGTTGGAGCAATTTGTCCAAGATTCTTATCTCTGCATACAATGTACATATATGAACATTTTTTAAATGTATTGGTAGAATTGGATCCCAAATTTTAACAGAAGTTGGATAATCGACAACATTCACATTATTTCTGGATGGTGGTTTTCCAATCTCATTTTCTGCAAGCCATTCTCTTGTCCCTGTGCTTGCCATGCAATAAAGACATGGATATTTGGTATTTGCTCCTCCACATACACCAAACATACACTTCAACGCCTTAAGGTCGGCACTCAAATGCCATTCCACAATGAAATCACCTATGTCGTCTACATGAAGGTGTTCACCTGCATTTTGGCTCTGAATAACTGAAGGAATGTCTGTATGTGAAAAGAGCCACTTTAATGTTTCATGACTCTCTACTGGCACATGAGCTGATCCAATCCACCATAGCTCCATTTCTGATTGAGTTTTGTGGTATGGAGAATCAAGCTTACCTTGACTATAGTCCAATGCTTTATTCATTAGGGATATAGATATTCTTTCCATTTTTTGACATTTTTGGATTTGAGCTTCATCTAATTTTATAACAAATACAAGTTTTCCTTCACAATCTATTTCTCGAATGCTGTAATATCTCACCATAAAAGATTGGACTTTTCTAATGTTCATCCAAATATTATTATAAACGTTGTATTCAAAAGATGATTTTTTTTTTGTCTCTCATTTGGCATTGTTCCCTCAATATAGAAATACTCTCCGAAATGTTTGAAAATTTCCTCATTTAACAGAGTTCTATATTTTCCAACATTGTGAGGTCTAGGCAATCCAAAAGCTTTGATTTTGTAATACTTAAGGACCCTGAACCAGGTTTTAGAGATGGCTCTGTATCCCTTTCTACTCACTCCCACTGTGTCACAAACTTCTTGCATTTGGGAAGGCTGGACCAATAAGTCCATATCTTTTAGTAGATGTTGAAAGACTAGTTTTTTTTTAGTTTGATTTTCAGGAAGTTTCAAAAGTTTCAAGATATCCGACCTATTCATAAGCTCATTCAAAAATCTTACCCTTTCCTGAGCATTAGACATATCAAATCCTAGAAGGGTAGTAACATGATCTCTTACAAGTTTTAACCTTTTTTTCCTTTGTCTAGATCTCTCTGTCAAGTTAACTACATCCTGCATTCGTTTTACTCGTGCTCTTAACCCTATTGGAGTTTCTTTTAAGGTTTTCAATT
The DNA here is from genome assembly GCF_041138505.1 of Cibotium barometz. Classification (NCBI taxonomy): domain Eukaryota; kingdom Viridiplantae; phylum Streptophyta; class Polypodiopsida; order Cyatheales; family Cibotiaceae; genus Cibotium; species Cibotium barometz. The sequence goes on from NC_141063.1 coordinate 40,504,431, forward strand.
GATCATTTTCTTGTTTCAAAGACACTATTTTGTTTTCAAGTTCTATAATTTTTGTTGCATTCAAAGATAAAGTATTTTGAAGATATGTAATATGTTCTGCATGTGATTGAGATAGTCTTGAACTATAACCAAGTAAGCCATCCACCCCATCACTAACAAATCTCATCAAATCATGTGATTGAGATAGTCTTGAACTATAACCAAGTAAGCCATCCACCCCCTCACCAACAAATCTCATCAAATCATGTGGTGTGTGAAAAGAATGATACCTTCCTATTCTGGGATCCGGTGGATATAGACTTCCATCTGTCCACCATAGGTCAATATGCTTCTTTCCTTCGTTGTTTTGCGAAGATGTTGAGCTTCATTCGCACATGAAAGGGGTCTTTGGTAGACACTCCGTGTAGTTGCATACTCTTGGTTGAGCTTGATATTCAAATGAAACTTACGATTAGATGTATCACTCATTACTAACAGAGCTAAAAATATTAGTAGAGCTATTAGAAGATGACAGACGCAGAAGAATGAGAATGAGATGTAGCTTGTGAAATTCTTAGAGAAGCTAAGAATAAGCTTGTGAAATTTTTTGGAGAATGGATGAGAGCGCGTTTGGAGGGAATGGTCTTTCAAAAGTAAGAGAAATAAGTATTTGCCGCGAAGTCACTAAAAGAGGACAAATTTCGAGACGAGCCATTAAAGAGTAGCATGAAAATGATATATTTTTTTAGATTTTAAAATATGTACTTAGATACGTGTTCAATCACATAGATACGCTTTAAATATCCAAAACGGCCAAATTTGGAGCCGTTTTGACCGTCAACGTTCTACTAATTAGCAAGTTACCGAATTCCTTACACAGCCCATTTTGAGACGTTTTTGGCCCTAATGATTAGAGAAGATGCTCCCGATGTGGCTCCAACCCTCCCTTTTCAAGCTCCTCAAGGAAATGGTGGCCAGGTTAGCTTGGTTATATTTTAAAGAAGAGTTTTTTTTAACTATTAGTGCTAATAAATGTATATAGATCCTTTTAAAAATAATGACATAAAATTGTATGAAGTTACGAATTGTGTGATGCTGTATTCAATAAATTGTGTGATGCTGTATTCAATAAATTGCATTGAAATTGTTATCTTTAAAGAGTGCAAGTTTTTCGTGGCTTCAACGCTAACGCCGTTCCGTGCTTGTGTAGCCGAGCGGCGTCGTTAGCAAAGCCCGGGAATGGCCCAAGGTATCCCTCATACCATTGGGAGAATAAGGTTCGCCGATTGAGGCGAGAGGTTATGATGCTGCCTAGTTCTGAGGGCCCAGGCTAGTGCGGTAAATAAGCCCACCCTAGTGTGCAGACATCCCTCTGAGGGGCGGGAGGATCGAGAGCGATGGAGCCTGAGAGAGCGACAGGCCGGCTTGAGTCCTCGCCAGCGGCGACCGACGATGAGGTGTATGGTCCCGTAGGGTTTTGCCCAGCATGTAGAGGCTGGAAGGCCGCATTCTAGATCATCAGCAGAATAAAGGAAAAGAATAAGAGAGCCGGTTTGGCTTGTATGTAATTGGTCCATGTATAAACTTTTTATATATATATCGTGTCTTTGGCATGATTGTATTGTCTATAAAGGCTGTTTTAACAAACCTTGTAAAAAGGACCTTAATTAAGGAACATGTTTATTTATGTCAAAATAGTGTGGTAGGATTAATTGAAAACAAATTGACGCGTGAGTAGGGTGGAAAGTGGGAGGATGGAATGTCCCGATGGCACCATCCTACGGATGGGTGGACCCGATTAGTCGGATAGCTTTCCAATAGATTAAGTGAAAGCCCTACGCTAGATAAATAGGTTCTTGGGTAACTCTATTCTAGAAGACTAGGTCAGCGGCGGCGGCTGTGCCTTGCATGGATGAGGAAAAAAGTGTTGCCTCTAGAAATCAAGTGTAGTAGTTGCCCAATTTGATCAATTACCCTATGGGTGATTTGATTTTTAGAAGATCACACTTCCCCTGTGGGATAGGACTAGGTCTTACCTATGGATCGTATCCTTGAATCTCTACATGGTCAAGGTGTCGATAAATAGGAAATTTTCTCCAAGTTAAGACTTAGTGGACTATCTTAAGTGTTTCTCCTATTTTCGAATGGGGGAACCTTACAATTGGTATCAGAGCCGATCTTAGCTCCTAGGAATTGCCATTTAAGGATTGTTTTGCAATGAATGTTTTACCTAACATAATGCTAATTAATAAAAACATCCTACTAAAACAAACAAGTTGAATTTATGTTTGAATGATTGTAGGAAGAGGAAGATGCCTACTCGAAGTTTCTAGTTTTCCAATGCATCTTCGAGACTGCTAGTCACTCCTCGAATTTCGAGTTTCTTGAAACCATGGTGCAGATACTAGAGAAGATGTCCCTCCCTCATTTCTCTCATATTGAAAGAGGATGGGGTAGAGATTTTTGGAGTCATGGGCCGAGATATTTCTTCATCCGAGCAGATTGAATTGGGAACCTTACCACCGACCTAAAGCGGATTCGTTGGATTGAAAAGTTGAAGATGATTCATTTATTTTGGTTCGTCTCGGTACCCCCAGGGCTGACACCTCTGTGACTATAGATGGGATTCGCATACCTCAGGATCGCTGGGTGTATGACCAAGTGATGCAAATCTTACCTACTGATAGAGTAGCTATGTTGGGACCTACCCCAATCCAGAGTCTACCACCCTTAGAGTCTTAGAAACTACAGCGGAACCCCCATATTTCACCTATGTGGACCGCTCTACCCTTATGTCATAGTCAAGCTTAGGAATTTCCCTTGATGGCAAATAAGACTAATTATATTAGTCTTAGATCTTTGTAATAAAACTCGTCCTTGTAAATATTTGGAAATAAAATGATTTCAATGTTTTACTCTCCAAAAATAAGCGTTGTGCAAATATGAGTCTTGTAATCTTAAAATTGTTTTTACAATGATGGCCAGGACGATCACCCTCCACTTCCCAATGCGCTTTACACTGATACCCAGGAGAAGAAGCTCCTGCTCAAGCAAATGCAACCTCCCTCCTTTAAAGGAGAAGGTTCAAGGGTTGAGAAGGATGCTGAAGTCTGGATTGAAGCGATGGACGATTATTTCTCTACCGCTGGTACTGGAGTAGCAAATCAATAAATTCTTGCACGGTTTTGCCTCATCGGAGATGCTAAACTCTGGTAGAAACAGTGGTGCCGTGACAAGGAAGTCACTAAGCATTCTCAAACGTGGGAAGACATCAAGCAAGCAGTGAAGGAAAGATATCTTCCCCCATCCCATGAATCCATAAAGATGAATGAGTTTTTTAGTCTTAGGCAGTGCAGCTTAACTCTTGAGGACTACTATTCCAAATTTATCACTCTTCGGAAGTATGCCCCAACTATGACTACTTTCCAGCAAGTGGCTCGTTTCTGCCAAGGGTTAAATGAACCCTTAGATTCCCGCCTTGAAGCAATGAGGCCAAGCACATTACATGATGCTCTCATACGAGCAAAGCCCCTTGTGAAAGAAATGAGGTCTGACAAACCTAAGCATCAAAAGAGATCTTACCCTGAGGCAAATCCTAAAGATCAACTCTACAAGAAACCCCAACAGAATTTCCCCTACTACAACAGAGGGTGACAAGGCAACTCTTTTATCCCCCGTATGCTGCTTCTTCTAGAGAAGGCCCTCTGTGTTTTGAGTGCAATGAGACGGGACACTTTAGAGCCAATTGTCCCAAGATGGCAACATCATTTCCCCAAGGTAGCAAAGGAAATCAAGGCCGTGGAACCCCTATCCACCAAGGTGCAAGAGGCGGTGGGCGTGGCAGAGGCCGCGGAGGAGCAGTTGCTAGGACCGCCTGTATTATAAGTGAGGAATTGACCTTGGAAATGGCTGAAGAAGAGCGCGCCATCGTCCATGTGACAGTAGAACACCAAGGTCCGAATAAACTATTTGGTGTAATCCAAACCCCAGCCACTCACGGTAAGCCATTTCAGCTTTTGATTGATTGTGGCAATAGAACACCAAGGTCCGAATAAACTATTTGGCAGTAGAACACCAAGGTCCGAATAAACTATTTGGTGTAATCCAAACCCCGGCCACACGGTAAGCCATTTCAGCTTTTGATTGATTGTGGCAGTACCCATTCATTTCTTTCTCCTAGGTGTTTGCAAAAATTAAACTTGAGTCAAAAAATAGCTAGAAGAATGACTATAGAGTTAGCCAGTGGGAAAGAAGTAGTATCTCGCCACTCTATAGGAAACCTTGATTTTGTGTTGGGTAATGAACAAACTCATGCATGACCGGGCATCCGATTACGAATGGTCTGCACCCCGACAACCAGGAGAACCTCCCGGATTAAAAAAAAATTCATCCCCCCCCCCGGGGTGGTCCGACACGCAAATCGAGGTCGGTGCCCCAAATTTGGAGACCTCGCCCCAAAAATTTGGACCGTACACACTTACCAGGGTGTCCGTACGATGGTTGCATAAGAACCAAAGGATGGCCGCCCACTGTGTGGTCCACACGTACCGCTACGTGGACACCCGTGCTGTCCTTGACCAAATAAAGTACATGCATACCACTCATTTTCCTGTTAATCGACACTGTACCTTTCCCCTAGACCCATGCAGGCCACTGATCTATAGCCTTTGCTGGTGCACCGTCCTTTTGTCCTTGCTTTGCACAGCGCCCGTACCCGTACCCCACAGTTATATAACCTCCCGGGGTGCTCCATGGGCAACACGCATTTCTGCGTAGCTTATGCTCTGTTGTGTCGCCATCCGTACCGCCGTCCATTCCTGTGTAGTGTACTTGCTGTAGTGCAGCCACCCCTCTCACACCCCCTTATTTGCCACTTTTCAGATAAGGCAATTTTCCTCTATCCCCCTCTCTTGCTTCTAGGAGGCAGTGTCCTTAACTCCCCCCCTCCCCCGTGGGAAGAGACTTACAGCAGCCCTCAGCCCTTCTCCCCTTTAGCAAAACGTTTTTGTGTTAAGGAAATCTCACAATCCCCCCCCCCATTTGCGTGGACTTTAGTAAGAGGTTTTAGCCTTAAGAGAGGATTCATGTGCTGTGGTCTGCTCATATGGTCTCAGAATTGAGATCCGACTGGAGCGTTTTGACTACGACAGCAAGCCCTACAAGACGACATCCAAGATGGCCCCTTCCTGGAAATGTCAGAATATTGCCTCGGGAGGAGGGGTGCGCAACAACGAGATTAGAGAAGATGCTCCCGCGATACGGTCCCAACCCTCCCTTTACAAGCTTCTGAAGGAAATGGTGGCCAGGTTAGCTTAGTTATCTTCTAAAGAAGAGTTTTTTTTTAAATATTAGTGTTAATAAATGTGTATCTTTTTCTTTTAAAATAATGACATAAAATTGTATGAAACTACGAATTGAGTGATGTTGTATTCAATGAATTGTATTGAAATTGTTATCTTTAAAGAGTGTAAGTTTTTTCTGGCTTCGACGCTAAATCCATTCCGTGCTTGTGTAGCCAGGCGGCGTCGTTAGCAAAGCCCGGGAATGGCCCAAGGTATCCCTCATACCATTGGAAGAATAAGGTTCACCGATTGAGGCGAGAGATTATGATGATATCTAGTTCTGAGGGCCCAGGCTAGTGCGGTGAATAAGCCCACCCTAGTGTGCAGACATCCCTCTAAGGAGCGGGAGGATCGAGCGATGGAGCCTGAGAGGGCGACAGGAGGCCGACTTGAGTCCTCGCCAGCGGGCCGATGATGAGGTGTATGGTTCCGTAGGGTTTTGCCCAGCATGTAGAGGCTGGAAGGCCGAATTCTAGATCATCGGCAGTATAAAGGAAAAGAATAAGAGAGCCGGTTTGGCTTGTATGAAATTGATTCATGTATAAACTTTTTATAAATCTTGTTTTTGGCATTATTGTATTGTGGAAAAAGATTGTTTTAACAAACCTTGTGAAAAGGGCCTTAATTAAGGAACATGTTTATTTATGTCAAACAGTGTGGTAGGATTAATTAGAAAACAAATTGACGAGTGAGTAGGGTGGAAAGTGGGAGGATGGAATGCCCCGACGGCATCATCCTACGGACGGGTGGACCCGATTAGTCGGGTAGCTTTCCAACAGATTAAGTGAAAGCCCTATGCTAGATAAATACGTTCTTGGGCAACTCTATTCTAGAAGACTAGGTCAGCGGCTGTACCTTGCATGGATGAGGAAAAAAGCGTTGCCTCTAGAAATCAAGTCTAGTAGTTGCCCAATTTATGATCAATTACCCTATCGGTGATTTGATTTTTAGAAGATCACGCTCCCCCCTGTGGGATAGGACTAGGTCTTACCTATGAATCGTATCCTTGAATCTCTACATGGATGAGGAAAAAAGCATTGCCTCTAGAAATCAAGTCTAGTAGTTGCCCAATTTATGATCAATTACCCTATGGGTGATTTGATTTTTAGAAGATCACGCTCCCCCCTGTGGGATAGGACTAGGTCTTACCTATGAATCGTATCCTTGAATCTCTACATGGTCAAGGTGTTGATAAATAGGAAATTTTTTCCAAGTTAAGACTTAGTGGACTATCTTAAGTGTTTTCCCTATTTTAGAAGGGGGGAACCTTACATTCCCCGACTCTGTAACAAGTAGCTTGACTGATTTGGGTGCATCACTCACCATATTTAATTGCTCTTATTTTGACAGAGAGCATGGGAGATCAATCTTTGACAAAGTGGCAGAGAGGCGGAATTTGTTTGCACTGTGTAATAGGTAAAACAAGCTTGCAAAGCTCAGAAGTTAATCCAAAAAGTTGCAAAGTGCTCTGGGCATCAATTAAAAGGTTGGAGGTTAAGTCAATTTCTAGGTTAATCTTAGACTTCCATAAGCTTGCAATCTTCTTAGCAAACTTCTTTATTTCTTTTGTGATAATGGGGTGCTCGGCTCTCAGGATAGGATCTGCTAGCATATTAGTAAGGTCTTCGAACATTATGACATATGCATGCTTGTTGGGCAGGTAGGGACACATCTTTCTTGGTGCCATGGCCGGCATTCTGGTCTGAAGGATAGTAGCCTTCCAAGGCTTTGAGCACGAGTTGTGCAGACTTGAGTGCAAAGGGAAGCTTCACACTTATAACATCTCACCTTGGCGAGAGCTTCATCACACCTTGGCCAGATAGTGAGGTGGGAAGCAAGTCATACGCGCAATGCAACGCGGTGTAGATCATAAGGACACAACGTAGTCTTCTTTAAATAAAAAAAACTCACTAACAACTTTTTAACAAAAAAAAGATTCATCGCCTGGAGAAACTTCGTGTTGTCATTATTCCTAAGGCTCAGAATAGTTCTTGGCTATGGTGCCCTCAGAATCAGACCCTAAAAAAAAAAAGAGAGAGAACTAACAACTTGTGAAGTCCTAGGAAAAGCATCATGGAGCTCAAGGAGCTCTCAGCAGAGCAGTGTGCTAATGAGAAGAGAAGAAGAAGAAAAACTCAGGCAAGTAGCCACCACCAGCGTGACAGAGGAGTTTTTGAGCTAAAAAAAGGGGGGCCTACTTCATTATACCTTGGGGTTTTCCCTTGTCCATTCACACTCCTTTCATACTCTTTTCTTTTTTCTCACACCTTCTTCCTAGCCTATTCATCACCCATCCCATTTTCTTGCTTTCACACCTTCCCTATAATAGCATTGTAAAAAGGTTGTTTTCATGCATCTTGTGCATACGTTGGAGAGGATACGTTGGAGAGGATACAAGCGATTGTTGGGATTATTCACACATGATTGAAACACATAATTTGATGGGGCTCGATACAGATAGAACTCTTAGGGCACTCAACTTGGTTGCCTAGAACTTAGGCATGCAAAAAGTGAAGATGGGCGCCCATTCATGGGTGTAACCTTTACACATAGAATATGAGAAATACCCATTCTCAATTTTGGTAGCCTTTACTCATAGAATATGAGAAAACCTATCCCCAATTTTTTTATGCTTGTTGGATCCCCTAAATGAACTGTTGAAAGTCTAATGGTGGCGAAAAGCATCCTAAAGGTTGGAGAGTGAGGCTACTTTGTGATTGGCTGCATGATCACATGCCCCATGTTTCCAGTGAAAATTGATTGCCCACATTCCCCTATTTTAGGGAAGAGCATGGCTTTTGCAATGCGTAAGATTTCTCCCTCCAGCTTTTAAGGTGTAAAGGTGTAAGAACCTCCCTTTCTGTTCTTGTAATTATTTTCCTCTCTGAAATAGAAGAAAGATCTTGTTTTGGCCTGGAGAGAGAAAATGTTTAGAGAGAGGTAATCCAAAATTGAGATATTTTTGGATATAAAAATACTTCTAGTGTCTAAATGGTTTCCCCTAAAACAGAAATTCAAAAAGAACTTTCCAATGTGCAATTAGAATTAATTAAAAATGTGTATAAAGGACCTTAGCCTAAGGGTCAAGATTTTCAGAAATTTTTGGATTATGGTCCAATTAAGGTTCCTATGGACCAATAAGATTAATCCAAGTGTGGGGGATGAGATAAATCCAAAGAATAAAAGAAAATATGTAAAAATGAGTAAATGCTCACATAAGATGAAGAGTTGACTGAGTATAAGGTTTATTAGTTAAAAACTACGAGATATTACTAAAAAAATGAGATATTTTGGTATAATGATACATTTTTGACACCTTGGTAAGGAGGGGAGGAGACTTCAAGGAGGCGCCTATTTCACACATGTGAATAAGTTTTTAATTCCAAAATATTAAGATATTTTTATCTCTCCTCTCTCTTGGATCAAGCCAAATCAAAAAGGGAGCTAAACTGATCCAAATCTTGTCCAAACTGAAGGTGGAAAATTCTAGAACTTAGTTGGACTCAGTTAGTGCCTCCCTCGCCTATAAATAGACCCTCATTCTTTTGTATTTTCATCTTTTGTGGGGCCTCTCCTAAGATAGAAAAGCAAGCAAAATCAAGAGGTAAGGTGTAATTTCATGGTTCTTCTCTACTATTCTCTCAATGTTTTTCACTTCTCAACCCCTCTCAAGCTTGAGAAGTTTCTAATTAAGTGGTTATAATGTAAATCAAGCTTTTCTTAAGAGTTGTAATGGATAATTAAGAAAAGTTTATCTTTATGCTTAATTTAGGATGTTTTTATGTTTCTCTCTCTCTCCCCCCAAAAGAATGGTCATTCCTATGACCAATTCTCTATTCAAATGATGCTTCTCATTGATAAAATCTCAATTCACAAATCAAACTCTAGGCTTGTGAAGCTAGAGGTTAAGAAAATGGCTTTTATACTTTTATGCTTCTAAAATTATGATTATCTTATGATTTAATAGGACCTAATTAAAGCTTTGGTTCAACCAGACTTGATGTAATCATGAAGCATGAGGAACTATGAGAACTTAGAAGGTAGTTATACTATCATAATTGTATTACTAAGTTTATTCTTTTTAAAAATATTAAAAATTATCAGTAATAGCAACGGAGCTATGGTAAAATTTTTAAGAAATTGATACATAATTCATTCTTATGCATAACGTGAAAAGAAAACTTCCTACCATATTCTAGGATTGAATATCCTAGGCTAAAAGAATGATTTTCATCACTTTCAATGGAAAACTAATTTTTAAGGTTTATGCATAATTAAATAATTAAGAAAAGAGAAAATTATGGTAATTTTATTTCAATGATAAAAGAGGAATTCCCATGACATTTGGAATTCAATCATTTAAATGGGAAAAGTGGAATTCTTAGCATATTGGAAATAATGGATATTTTATTTTAGATAAATTTATTTTATGCATGAAAAATTTTAAATGATAAAAGAGGAATTACCATGACATTTGGAATTCAATCATTAAAATGGAAAAAGAGTAATTCTTAGCATATTCGAATTAATGGATATTTTATTTTCGATAAATTTATTTTATGCATGAAAAAAATTGAATGATAAAAGAGGAATTCCCATGACATTTGGAATTCAATCTTTTAAATGGGAAAAGTGGAATTCTTAGCATATTGGAATTACTGGATATTTTTTTTAAATTTAAAGATGAATTTTACATAAATTTATTTTATGATAAAAGAGGAATTCCCATGACATTTGAATTGGAATTAATTAAATGCAAAAAGAGGAATTCCCATGATATTTGAGATCCAAGAAATTAAATGGAACAAGAGAAATTTTTAGTATAATTCAATTTATAAATATTTATCAAAAAATAAAATTTTGAGCATTATTGATTGAGAAATATGGGTAGAATTGATTTTTGTAAATCCCATGAATTCTTTTACTTAAAAGTAGAATATTGAATATATTCACTTGAGAAATTTATGAAAGAATATGAAAATATCCATCAAGAAAAAGCTACTAAAAATGAATGAAATGTGATAGAATGTGAATGGATGTGAAAAGATGTGAATGAAATGTGATAGGATGTGAATGAGATGTGATAGGATGTGAATGGATGTGATAAGATGTGACTGGATGTGAGAAGATGTGATACGATGTGACTGGATGTGAGAAGATGTGAATGAGATGTGATACGATGTGACTGGATGTGAGAAGATGTGAATGAGATGTGATAGGATGTGAATGGATGTGAGAAGATGTGAATGAGATGTGATAGGATGTGAATGGGATGCGATAAGATGTGAAGGGATGTGATAAGACGTATTATGATGTAAATGAATGTGGATGGGATGTGAGGTGGTGTAAATGGATGTGGATGTGAACAAAGAGATGAGAATGAGATGTGAGGATATGTGAAAGGATGAGATATAAGTGGATGTGGATGTAAATGAAGAGATGAGAATGAGATGTGAGGATATGTGAAAGGATGTGATATAAATGGATGTGGATGTGAATGAAGAGATGAGAATTAGATGTGAGGATATGTGAAAGGATGTGATGTGATGTAAATAAATGTGGATGTGGATGTGATAGGATGTGATGTGATGTAAATGGATGTGGTTGTGGTTGTGAGATGTGATGTGATGTAAAGGGATGTGGATATGAATGTGATGAGATGTGGATGAAATGGGATGCGATGTGAATATATATGGATGTGAACGTGATGAATGGATGGATGTGGATAGACGTGCATGTGAATGACTGGATGGATATGGATGAATGAGATGGAATGTGTATGGATGTGTTGAGATATGGATGGATGTGGATGTGATGTAATGTGGATAGAATGCATGTGATGTGAATCAGGGTAGATGAGAATGGATGAGATATGATGTGATGTGAGTCAGGATAAGTGTGAATGGGTGAGATGTGATGAGAATGGATGCGATGTGATGTGATGTGAATCGGGATAAGTGCGAATGGGTGAGATGTGATGAGAATGGATGTGATGTGATGTGATGTGGATTAGGATAGATGTGAATGGATAAGATGTGAATCAGGATATATGTGAATGGATGTGATGTGATGTGATGTGAATAAGGATAGATGTGAATGGATGTGATGTGATGTGATGTGAATCGAGGTAGATGAGAATGGATGAGATATGATGTGATGTAAGTCGGGATAAGTGTGAATGGGTGAGATGTGATGAGAATGGATGTGATGTGATGTGATCTGGATCGGGGTAGATGTGAGTGGGTGAGATGGGATGTGAATGGAAGAGATGTGATGTAAGTGGATGTGATGTGATGTGAGTTAGGATAGATATGAATGGAAGAGATGTGATGTGAGTGGATGTGATGTGATGTGAGTTGGGATAGATATGAATGGAAGAGATGTGATGTGAATGGATGAGATGTGATGTGAATGGATGAGATGTGATGTGATGTGAATCGGGATAGATGTGAATGAATGAGATGTGATGTGAAATGGATGTGATGTGATGGGATGTGATGTGGATCGGGGTAGATATGAACGGATGAAATGTGAATGAATGCGATGTGATGAGATGCGAAAATGGGTAGATGAGAATGGATAAGATGTGATGAGGATAGATATGATGAGAGTAATATGATGTGTTTGGATGAAGATGGATGAAGGACAATGGGAATACCTCTGATTGGATGTGGATTACGCAAAGTGAATTGATTTAGGAAAATGTGGAATAACGGGAAATGATGTGGAACGAGGTGAAAAGATGTGAGTTCATTAGAAACTGTATTCATGATCTATTTTTAAAATGACTGCTTTATTTCAAGAATGCTAGGGAAGCATTTTGACCATCTTGTGAATGAGGTCGTGGAGACCAAAGTGATAAAGTTACAACAGCTAACGGAGAGTCAACGGAGGACATCTCGCATAGCAAGGTCGGTCGAGCCTCGGTTCGATTTAAATGGTGAGCTTCCGGTATGGTGGATGAGGGACCAAGGAAGCGGCCTATGAGTGAAGCGCTAGGTGACCTATGAAGGATCCTAGAGGGTGCTGACCATACGGTGCTCGGGGGCTCTAGGTCACCGAAGATACCCACGCGTGTGTCGAGGAAGAAAATGGAACAGTTATTTTCTGAACTCGGGCATGCATCTGGTTGATTGACCTTGCTGGTCCTCAACGGATGAGTCCATGGCTCTTTTATATGGATCTGTTGGTTGATCTTGCTGATCTTCAACAGAGAGTCCATCTAAAATTTTATAAGTGAATATATTTCCGCGTACTATGAGCTAGGAACTATTGAAAAGGCCCCTGAGTAGACAGGTGGTGAGCGTTCTCATTGCCAATGATACCATAGGTACCCCGATGAAGGAATGAATAGAAATTGGAATTCAATCGGATATTTTGGAGGATTATGATCACTGATTCTATGGTTTCATTAAAAGATTGTTGTAAAGACAGCTGAATCTGTGAAACAGGCAATTCATATTGGGTGTGTAAGTGGAGTGACTAGCCTGAAGTTTGCATGAAGATTCGGCTAGGGGGCCTGGGAATTCTTTTCCCTGGTACCCAGGACAAAACCTAACCAAATTTCTAAATGGATCCCATCACTACAGTGGTTGGGCGGTCTAACCCATGGGACTGGCTGGACTGATGGATCCCTAAAATGAGACTCAATTCTGTTATAGTACGATAGATGAAGTAAATCCTAGATAGTCTTTGTTCTATGGAAAAGAATCAACGGCTCTGCCTCTCGATGAGCAAAAAAGCGTTGGTCTCTATGATCCAAGTGCAAGTCTTTTCCTTGATCTGACCATGTGACTTATAGGTTCGATCGGATCAGTTTGATTAATTAAGGCTCTTGACTATGTTAGAATAAAATTATCCTGGAGGGATCGCCCATGCTTTCCAGGCGGGGGAAGTTTTTTCCGAGTTCGGTTTTGGAAGAACCGAGGGATTAGTCTCTTGTCTGGATATACGTGGATGAGGCCCCGAGTGAGAGGCTCTGCCCCGTGCAAGAAGTGCTACTTCCACTGCTAGCACCCCCAATTTCATTGCATGGAGGGGGTAGGGATCTTTCAGCTGCTGGTATCAGAGCGAATTGACTAAAGTGGATCAACCGAAAAACAAGAAATGTCAAGAATTTATGAAGTACCAGTAAAAGATTGTAATTGTGTGATGAAATTCATACAAATTGATATTCAAAATGAAGATTCATAAATAGGTAATTGGGTCTTTAGAAGGAAGTACCGCAATTGTATGGAATCCTTGACTTGCTTGAGGCCTAGACATGATGGTATTTATCTTATAATTCCAAGGACCATGACTGCCCGTATATACCGAGAGTATAACTGCAGCTCTTTACTGGTAGTATATATATATAAGTAAATCTAAGACCTTGAAATTATAAGCAAAAATGCTATCCAGATGATGAATTCGAATGCTGGTTGATATGATTTTAGAATTCTCGTTGAGAATTGATGAGTTGATTTGGATTCTGATTGAAAGATAATGATTCCTGAATTTTGGTTGAAAGAAGATAAGTTGAACAAAGCCACAATGAGGATGAATGGGACGAATCCCATAATAACTGGAATGGCGATAATGATTTTAGCAAATCACTATGAGATTAGTGGATTGTGCTGACAGATTGCTGCTGCTGTTAACCTTTGACCTAGTGGCTCAAATTAAGGGATGACAAATTGAAAACCTGCATAACTGAAATTCTCATGGAAGAATGTTCAGATGAAATTTTCAGTATAATGGACCATTATTGTGTTAAGGATATGAATGATATGCTCTGAATGACTTGTTATCTGATAATGAGTTCTATATGAAGGGATCTTTATCCCAGGATTCTGTTGGGGGGTTGACCAGACTATAAGTGTTGAAATATACAAGTGAATAGGGTGTGTGCGGGAACAAGCCCTTGGCAAGAGGCTGTAAATGTGAGAAAACCTGTGAAAAGGTGAGAAGAATCTATTGGGAGAGAATAAAGGGTAGCATGAGAAGATTTAGGAAGTGTGGAGATATTCTGGGAGAGGTGGAGAGAATCAAGCAAAGAGGTGGAGTGAATCAAGGAGAAATCAGTAGGATTAGATGCTTGGATGTAAACTCTATAAATTGAGGCATTGGCCTAATGAGAACTTGCTCGTTTTTTATTATCCATGCCTACATTAAGCTATCAATTAATTGCTCACTAATTATTATCTAATCTCTTTGTTAATGATGTTAATTCTAGCATTTGATCCACCATAGCTCATCACATTGCTGTAATTTTAACATGGTATCAGAGCCTTAATTATTATCTAATCTCTTTGTTAATGATGTTAATTCTAGCATTTGATCCACCCCATAGCTCATCACATTGTTGTAATTTATGCCTTAATTATTATCTAATCTCTTTGTTAATGATGTTAATTCTAGCATTTGATCCACCATAGCTCATCACATTGCTGTAATTTTAACATGGTATCAGAGCCTAGCCTAGAATCCACCATCAAGTTGTGAGCCCATTATCTTGCTAATCACCTAGCTAATTAGGATTAGTAGAAAATTAATATTTTTTACCTCTTTTTCAACTAACCTCTGCACCCCCAGCCAGTGGAGGAGCTCTCTCTCCTTGTAGGCTCAACATTAGCTCAAATGCTTCTAGCTAACTCAGTGGTGCTCCGGCCAAGTGAATCAGCGCAGCAAACCGTTGGCCACAACTCTCGATTTTTGCAGATTTGCAGGCATCATTTTTTCTGAGGAAAAATGAGATTTTGTCTTCTCCAGTTGCACAGGGTCTAATTCCTCTTAGCCCCAGGGGTTTTCAAGCATGCTCTACAAGCTGGTGAAGTCAGAATTTGATTTGATCAAGTCTACAGCGAGATCCAAGCTCTTGATCAAATCTGCACAACAGGTGACTTTGATAAAACAGAGATTAAGCATTCAATGTTTGGTCAAATCTTATGTTTCTTGGCTTAATCCTCTACTAGGCTAATTGCTATTGATGGCCTTGAAAGCATTTGAGCTCATTTGAACTCTAAGGCCTCAGATCTGGGCTCCCCGCACACTCTGTTTTTTGCACACAAAACAGAGGATTAATTTGCTAATCAGTGCTAATCACTATATTTTGGTACAATTGAGGGTCCAAATTAACCATTAGGTATCAGATACAGATCCCTATAACTTCATATTGCAATTCAGAGATGGTTTGATAGTCCAACCATTCTGTACAAATTGGTTACCCTTGATTTAATGTAATTTCTGGTAAAATTATGCTGATAAATTTGTGGTAATCATCATTTTGTATTTAACCCTTGGTTAATGCCTTCAAATCACACTCAAATTCAAGATTATTCACAGCCAGAGTTACATTTGGGAATGTGCATAAGAAATGAATGCTACATGCATTATGTATTGGGCACATTACATCAGTGTAAAAATGGGATCAGACACTGCCCTTGTCCAAAATAAGGCAAGAGGTAAGACCTCCCACATAGATTTGGATTTGCATTGCATAATGACACACGATAAACATCAAAAGCCCAAAAGAACTGTCAACAAAACATTTAAACATGTTACTCACATTGGAGCAAGAAGAACTGACGGACAAGCTCATGGCCCCAGCCATGAAAGAAGAAGAACATCTCTTTCCAAGAGGAGGATCCACACCAAGAAGAAAAGCTAAAGGAAGCATTGAAGGAAGACATGGACGCGTGAAGAGAAGCTGCCACAACAAGAAGACTGAAAGAAGAGGAAGACACGGACGCGTGAAGAGAAGCTCTCACAACAAGAAGACTGAAGACAAGAGAAGATGTGAGGCTCCAAAGAGTGAGGAGCCATGTGAAAATCTCTGAGAGAGAGAGAGAGAGAGAAACCCCACAACCCAATGTAACCTGCCCCAACAAAGTAAAACCACCTCTGAGCCACCGATGATGTAGGCCATGTGGTAGATGTATGTGTGAGCACTTTAGTCAAGGTCACGGGCACTTGTAGTAGCCTTGGACACAGAGAGAGAGTGTGTGTCAAGGACTATGAGTTTAGGGACTTGAGGCTCTGGTCGCGGACTATCAAGTAAGAGGGAAACTTGGTACAGGGTCCAGGTGTTCTAGGATTGTTCACTTGAGGGGAGGTGTGCTAGGCACTCGTCGTCGGGTAAGAGGGAAACTTGGTATAGGGACCAGGTGTGCTAGGAGTATTCACTTGAGGGGAGGTGTTGAAATATACAAGTAAATAGGGTGTGTGCGGGAATAAGCCCTTGGCAAGAGGCTATAAAAGAGAATCTGTGAATGTGAGAGAACCTGTGAAAAGGTGAGAAAAATCTACTGGGAGAGAATAAAGGGTAGCATGAGAAGATTTAGGAAGTGTGGAGATATTCTAGGAGAGGTGGAGTTCTAGAATCAAGCAAAAGAGGTGGAGTGAATCAAGGAGAAATCAGTGGGATTAGATGCTTGGATGTAAACTCTATAAATTGAGGCATTGGCCTAATTTATAGAGAGAACCTATGAAAAGGTGAGAAAAATCTACTGGGAGAGAATAAAGGGTAGCATGAGAAGATTTAGGAAGTGTGGAGATATTCTAGGAGAGGTGGAGAGAATCAAGCAAAAGAGGTGGAGTGAATCAAGGAGAAATCAGTGGGATTAGATGCTTGGATGTAAACTCTATAAATTGAGGCATTGGCCTAATGAGAACTTGCGGGTTTTTTATCATCCATGCCTACATTAAGCTATCAGTTAATTACTCACTAATTACATCTTAATTATTATCTAATCTCTTTGTTAATGATATTGGTTCTAGCATCTGGTTTTTGATTATCCATGCCTACATTAAGCTATCAGTTAATTACTCACTAATTACATCTTAATTATTATCTAATCTCTTTGTTAATGATGTTGGTTCTAGCATTTGATCCACCAAAGCTCATCACATTGCTGTAATTTTAACAATAAGGAACCCCAGAGTCAGTTGGTGTGAGGACATCTCGCGTTTTTTAAGTGGGATAGGATGTAAGATTCCTTCCTCCAGCTTTTAAGGTGTAAAGGTGTAATAACCTCCCCTTCTGTTCTTGTAATTATTTCCCTCTCTGAAATAGAAGAAAGATTCGGTTTTGGCTTGGAGAGAGAAAATATCTAGAGAGAGATAAGCCAAAATTGAGATATTTTTGGATATAAAAATCCTCCTAGTGTCTAAAATGGTTTCCCCTAAAACAGAAATTCAAAAAGAACTTTCCAATGTGCAATTGGAATTAATTAAAAATGTGTATAAAGGACCTTAGCCTAAGGGTCAAGAAATTTTTGGATTATGGTCCAATCTCGGGGGGGTCACTCACAAAAAATGTGAATATCACGTGCGTTCAACAGAAGCATAATTTTAATTTATGAAACTTACAGAAATATATTTACATAAGGGTATGATTTAAAATTTTTTCAAAAAAATTTACAGATTCATAAAGAAAAGGGGATATTATATAGAATACAAAATTCACAAATAAGGGATTTAAAATATAGGCCTTGAACGCACGCGATAGGGATATTTTACATATAGTGACCCCCCCGAGGGTCCAATTAAGGTTCCTATGGACCAATAAGATTAATCCACGTGTGGGGATGAGATAAATCCAAAGAATAAAATAAAATATGTAAAAATGAGTAAATGCTCACATAAGATGAAGAGTTGATTGAGTACAAGGTTTATTAGTTAAAAACTATGAGATATTACTTATTAAAAAATATGAGATATTTTGGTATAATGATACATTTTTGACACCTTGGTAAGGAGGGGGGAGACTTCAAGTAGATACCTATTTCACACATGTGAATGAGTTTTTAATTCCAAAATACTAAGATATTTTTATCTCTCCTCTCTCCTGGATCAAACCAAATCAAAAAGGGAGCTAAACTGGTCCAAGTCCAAATTCAACGAAACTGAAGGTGGAAAATTTTAGAACTTAGTTAGACTCAGTTAGTGCCTCCCTCACCTATAAATAGACTCTCATTCTTTTGTATTTTCATCTTTGAGCTATACCATGCTAGTATTACATTAAAATAATAATATTTTCTATTATCCTTTAAAAATGCTCTACTTTTGGAGAGAGTGGATCCTCTCTCTCTCAAGTCAACCATCCTTGGAGCTTTCCTTTCAACACACTAACCAATTGATGGTTGGGGGCCTCTCCTAAGATAGAATTTAAGCAAGAAAAATCAAGAGGTAAGGTGTAATTTCATGGTTCTTCTCTACTATTCTCTCAATGTTTTTTACTTCTCAATCCCTCTCAAGCTTGAGCGGTTTCTAATTAAGTGGTTATAATGCAAATCAAGCTTTTCTTAAGAGTTGTAATGAATAATTAAGAAAAGTTTATCTTTATGCTTAATTTAGGATGTTTTTATGTTTATCTCTCTCTCTCTCCCCAAAGGAATGGTCGTTCCTATGACCAATTCTCTATTCAAATGATGCTTCTCATTGATAAAATCTCAATTCATAAATCAAACTCTAGGCTTGTGAAGCTAGAGGTTAAGAAAATGGCTTTTATACTTTTATGCTTCTAAAATTATGATAATAAATTGGATTTAAGTTTAGAAGATAGTTATACTATCATAATTGTATTGCTAAGTTTATTCTTTTCAAAAATATTAAAAATTATCAGTATAGAAGCGGAGCTATGGCAAAATTTTTAAGAAATTGATACATAATTCATTCTTATTCATAACGTGAAAAGAGGACTTTCAATGAAAAACTAATTTTTAAGGTTTATGCATAATTAAATAATTAAGAAAAGAGAAAATTATGGTAATTTTATTTAAATGATAAAAGAGGAATTCCCATGACATTTGAATTTCAATCATTTAAATGGAAAAAGTGAAATTCTTAGCATATTCGAATTAATGGATATTTTATTTTAGATAAATTTATTTTATGCATGAAAAATTATAAATGATAAAAGAGAAATTTCCATGACATTTGGAATTCAATCATTTAAATGGGAAAAGTGGAATTCTTAGAATATTGCAATTAATGGATATTTTATTTTAGATAAATTTATTTTATGCATGAAAAATTTTAAATGATAAAAGAGGAATTCCCATGACATTTGGAATTCAGTCATTTAACTAGGAAAAGTGGAGTTCTTAGCATATTGGAATTTTAAATTCAAAGAGGAATTTTAGATAAATTTATTTTATGATAAAAGAGGAATTCCCATGACATTTGGAATGCAATTAATTAAATACAAAAAGAGGAATTCCCATGATATTTGAGATACAAGAAATTAAATGAAAAAAGAAAATTTTTTAGTATAATTCAATTTTTGAATATTTATCAAAAAGTGAAATTTTGAGCATTATTGAGAAATATGGGTAGAATTGATTTTTGTAAATCCCATGAATTGTTTTCCTCAAAAGTAGAATATTGAATATATTCATTTGAGATATTTATGAAAAAATATGAAAATATCCATCGAGAAAAAGCTACTAAAAATGAATGAAATGTAATAGGATGTGATAAGATGTGAATGAGATGTGATAGGATGTGAATGGATGTGATAAGATGTGAATGAGATGTGATAAAATGTGAATTGATGTGATAAGATGTGAATGATGTGAATGGATGTGATAAGATGTGAATGAGATGTGATAGGATGTGAATGGATGTGACAAGATGTGAATGAGATGTGATAGGATGTGAATGGATGTGACAAGATGTGAATGAGATGTGATAGGATGTGAATGGATGTGAATGGGATATGCGATAAGATGTGAGTGGATGTGATAAGACGTGGTGTGATGTAAATGAATGTGGATGGGATGTGAGGTGGTGTAAATGGATGTGGATGTGAACAAAGAGATAAGAATGAGATGTGAGGATATGTGAAAGGATGAGATATAAGTGGATGTGGATGTAAATGAAGAGATGAGAAAAAGATGTGAGGATATGTGAAAAGATGTGATATAAATGGATGTGGATGTGAATGAAGAGATGAGAATTAGATGTGAGGATATGTGAAAGGATGTGATGTGATGTAAATAAATGTGGATGTGGATGTGATAGGATGTGATGTGATGTAAATGGATGTGGTTGTGGTTGTGGATGTGGATGAGATGTGATGTGATGTAAAGTGATGTGGATATGAATGTGATGAGATGTGGTTGAAATGGGATGTGATGTGAATATATATGGATGTGAATGTGATGAATGGATGGATGTGGATAGACGTGCATGTGAATGACTGGATGGATATGGATGAATGAGATGGAATGTGTATGGATGTGTTGAGATATGGATGGATGTGGATGTGATGTAATGTGGATAGAATGCAAGTGATGTGAATCGGGGTAGATGAGAATGGATGAGATATGATGTGATGTGAGTCGGGATAAGTGTGAATGGGTGAGATGTGATGAGAATGGATGCGATGTGATGTGATGTGAGTCGGGATAAGTGCGAATGGGTGAGATGTGATGAGAATGGATGTGATGTGATGTGGATAAGGATAGATGTAAATGGATGTAATGTGGATCAGAATATATGTGAATGGATGTGATGTGGATCAGGATATATGTGAATGGATGTGATGTGATGTGATGTAAATCAAGATAGATGTGAATGGATGTGATGTGATGTGAATCCGGGTAGATGAGAATGGATGAGATATGGATGAGATATGATGTGATGTGAGTCGGGATAAGTGTGAATGGCTGAGATGTGATGAGAATGGATGTGATGTGATGTGATGTGGATCGGGGTAGATGTGAATGGGTGAGATGGGATGTGAATGGGAGAGATGTGATGTAAGTGGATGTGATGTGATGTGAGTTAGGATAGATGTGAATGGAAGAGATGTGATGTGAGTGGATGTGATGTGATGTGAGTTGGGATAGATATGAATGGAAGAGATGTGATGTGAGTGGATGTGATGTGATGTGAATCGGGATAGACGTGAATGAATGAGATGTGATGTGAAATGAATGTGATGTAATGTGATGTGAATCGGGATAGATGTGTATGGATGAGATGTGATGTGAATGGATGAGATGTGATGTGATGTGAATCAGGATAGATGTGAATGAATGAGATGTGATGTGAAATGGATGTGATGTGATGTGGATCGGGGTAGATATGAACGGATGAAATGTTGTGAGATCCCTGTCCCCGCCATGCGACGGATTCGGGGTACTAGCAGCGGAAGTAGCACTTCATGCGCGGGGCAGGGACCCACACTCGGGGCCTCGTCCCCACGGATATCCGGACAAGAGACTAATCCGTCGGTTTTTCCAAAATCGAAACCGGGAAAACTTCCCTTACCCGGAAAGCACGGGTGATTCCACCAAGATAACTTTTTACTCTAACGTAGTCAAGATCATTACTGATCACGCTGATCCGACTGCACCTATAAAGATACTCGGTCGGATCAAGGAATAAACTTGCACTTGGATCATTGGGATCAACGCTTTTTTCCCCATCAAGAGGCACAGCCGTTGATTCCTATCCATAGAACAATTACTATCCGGGATTTACTTTATCTATCGTAATAACAGAAATTAAGTCTCGATTTACGGATCCATCAGTCCAGCCTAACCCCATCCGATCCCATGGGTTAGCCAACCGCCCAACCACTGTAGTGATGGGATCCAATTTGGAATTTGGTTAGGTTTTGTCCCGGGTACCAAAGGAAAAGAGTTCCAAGGCCCCCTAGCCGGAAATTCATGCAAACATAAAACTAGCCACACCACTTACACACCCAATATGAAATTGCCTTTTTCTTACCATCAGCTAACTTTAAAACAATCCTTTAATGAAACCATAGTACCACTGATCACAATCTTCCAATTTATCCGGTTGATTCATAATTTCCCATCATTCCTTCATCAGAGTATCTATGGCATCATTGGCAACTAGAACGCTCACCAACTGTCCACACAGGGGCCTTTTCAATAGTTCCTAGCCCATAATACTCGGCAATATAATCACTTATAAAAATCAAGATGGACTCTCGTTGAAGATCAGCAAAGATCAGCAAGATCAACCAACAGATCCATAAAAAGAGCCATAGACTCATCCATTGAAGACCAGCAAGGTCAATCAACCAGATCCATGCCCGGTTTCAAAAAACAACTCTTACTCCTTGTTCCAATATCTTCCTCGACGCACGCCTGGGTATCCTAGGTGACCCAGAGCCCGAGCACCGTATGGTCAGCACCCTCTAGGATCCTTCGCAGGTGAAGGCTAGCGCTTCACTCATAGGCCGCTTCCTTGGTCCCTCATCCACCGTACCGGAAGCTCACCATTTTAATCGAACCGAGCCTGGTCAAGACCTCGGTCGACCTTGCTACGCGAGACGTCCTCCATTGACTCTCCGTCAGCAGTTGCAACTTTATCAAATAGGTCTCCACGACCTTAATCACAAGATGGTCAAAATGCTTCCCCAGCATTCTTGACATAAAACAGCCATTTCCAAACAGCATTTACAACAGTTTACAAATTTAGTTTCTATATTAACTCTCATTTTTCCACATTATCCCTCATTAATCTACATTACTTATTCCACATTCCATTTATATATGTACTCATCCAATCACATCATTTTCCATCTCTTCACTTCAGATTCCTTCACATCACATATCATATATTCACATCCATATCCACATCCACATCCACATTCACATCTATACATCCACATCTACATGCTTACCTCCATTTTCACATCCTCATTTATACATCCACATCCCGTATCCACATTCATACATACACATCCATATCCACATCCATACATCCACACCCACATGCATACATCCACTATCATGTCCTCATTCATACATCCACATCCACATACATACATACATCCACATCCACATTCCCATTCACATCTATACATCCACATCTACATCCACATACATACATACATCCACATCCACATTCCACATTCACATCTATACATCCACATCTACATCCACATTCACATACATCCACATCCACATTCCCATTCACATCTATACATCCACATCTACATCCACATACATGCATACATCCACATCCACATTCCCATTCACATCTATGCATACATCCACATCCACATGCACATCCACATACATACATACATCCACATCCACATTCCCATTCACATCTATACATCCACATCTACATCCACATTCACATCTATGCATATACATCCTCATGCATACATCCACATTCACGTTCACATCTATACATCCACATCTACATTCACATTCACATCTATGCATATACATCTTCATGCATACATCCACATTCACATTCACATTCACATCTATACATCCACATCTACATCCACATTCACATTCACATCTATACATCCACATCTACATCCACATTCACATCTATGCATATTCATCTTCATGCATACATCCATTTTCACATTCATACATCCACACTCCCATCTCCACATCCACACATCCACATACATACATCCATTTCCACATTCCCATTCATATAACCCCATATGCCTTCACATCTAAGCTTTTACATCACATCCATTCTCGCCCTATCACGACCCATATACATCTTATCCTATCACATACACTTCTTACCTCATCCCATACACATCTTAATTCATCTTATCACCTCCTAACTTATTTCATAAGCATCTTATCACCTCTTATCACATCTTATACACCTCTTATCACATCCTATCACATCTCATTTCTATTTATAGAATACAAGAGAATTCTTATATTTGATATAAGATTTCTTTACACATTTATTTATGCATGAATTCCATTTAAGGAGATTAATACTTTCGAAGTAAAAATCAATCTTTTATGCATCTTCCTATGCATAAATTCATTTTAAATAAAAATGACACTTTTGAATTAAAATTCAATCTTTTATGCATCTTCCTATGCATGAATTCAATTTAGATGAGAATGACACTTTTGAATCAATCTTTTATGCATCTTCCTATGCATAAATTCAATTTGGTAGGAATTACACTTTTAGAATAAAAGAATTTCTCTTATGCATAAAATTCCTTTATGATGAAAATCACACTTTTAGTATAAAAAGAATATCTTTTATGCATACTTCTATGCATGAAATCCAAATATGATAAAAGTAACACTTTTATAATAAAATAATCAACTCTTATGCATACTTCTATGCATGAAATTCAATTGTGATATAAGTAACACTTTTATAATAAAATAATACTTTTATGCATACCTCTATGCATGAAATTCAATTGTGATAAAAGTAACACTTTTATGTTAAAATAATAATCTTTTATGCATACCTCTATGCATGAAAATAAAAATGATAAAAGTAACACTTTTTATATAAAAATTTATCCATTATGCATACTTCTATGCATGAAAATAAAAATGATATTCCATTTAAGGAGATTAATACTTTCGAAGTAAAAATCAATCTTTTATGCATCTTCCTATGCATAAATTCATTTTAAATAAAAATGACACTTTTGAATTAAAATTCAATCTTTTATGCATCTTCCTATGCATGAATTCAATTAAGATGAGAATGACACTTTTGAATCAATCTTTTATGCATCTTCCTATGCATAAATTCAATTTGGTAGGAATTACACTTTTAGAATAAAAGAATTTCTCTTATGCATCTAAGTTATGCATAAAATTCCTTTATGATGAAAATCACACTTTTAGTATAAAAATAATATCTTTTACGCATACTTCTATGCATGAAATCCAAATATGATAAAAGTAACACTTTTATAATAAAATAATCAACTCTTATGCATACTTCTATGCATGAAATTCAATTGTGATATAAGTAACACTTTTATAATAAAATAATCAACTTTTATGCATACCTCTATGCATGAAATTCAATTGTGATAAAAGTAACACTTTTATGTTAAAATAATAATCTTTTATGCATACCTCTATGCATGAAAATAAAAATGATAAAAGTAACACTTTTTATATAAAAATTTATCCATTATGCATACTTCTATGCATGAAAATAATAAAAGTAACACTTTTGATATAAAAACTTATCCTTTATGCATAATATAAAAATTTAATTTCTCCATGATTACAATGAAATTCTTTCAATTAATCTAGGATGATAATTCCTAGAATATGGTAGGAAGTCCTCTTTTTATGCTTTGAATGAAATTATTTTATGCGTAATTTTTATAAAAATTTTGCCATAGCTCCACTGCTATGACTGATAAATCTCAATTTTTCTAAGGGATAAAGCTTATCATTAAGGAAATAATTAGAATGGTCTCTAATTAAATCATCAATCCATAATGGATTGAATCATCAATATACATAAACTAAAAGCATAGAAAAAAGCCATTAATTTGGCCTCAAGCATAGCTTAATCTTGGATTAAGGAAAAGCTTTATGAAAAGCTTCATTTGGATTGAGAATGGGTCATGAGTATGACCATTTCTTGAGTGAGAGAGAGAAATTACATAAAAACCATTAGAATTAAGCATAAATAAAAATTTATGTAATTCTTAACTATCATTAATCAATTAACTTCAATAGCATTCATCAAATTATGTAACTCTTCACTAACATTCATCAATTAACTTGAATAGCATTCAAAAACCATTCCAATTAAGCTTCTCAAGCTTGAGAGGGGTTGAGAAGAGAGAAACATTGAGAAATTATAGAAAATGATCAAAATTCACTAATTACCTTACAATTTGCTTGATTCTTTGTTCACGGTAGAGGCCCCCAACCAATCAATTGGTTAAGTATGTTGATGGAGCCACTAATGGGGATTGAAGAAAGAGGGAAGCTTTAAAAACTAGTGAATTATTAATGAATTCACAGTTCTTGGCTTAGGTGGAGTAGAGTAACGATGCATAAACACTATATTTTTTTCAACAAGGGGAGGCTTCTATTTATAGGAAAAATTGAGCTCCTAACCAAACAAACTGATTCTAGAATTTTCCAAGTCAGTTTGGTCACTTTTTGACCATTTTTAGGTCAGTTAAGGTAACTTTTTGGAACTAGACTTGAATGAGGAGAGAGGAGAGATGAAATATCTCAATTTTTATGAGTTTAAAACTCATTCAAGCATGTGAAATATGCATCTCCTTTAAAGAACTCCCCTTCCTTACATATGTGTCAAAATGGAATCATTATACCCAAAATATCTCATATTTTTAATATTGCTCATAGTTTTTTACTAATAAACCTTGTACATTTTCAACTCTTCATCTTATGTGAAATATGCACCTCCTTTAAAGAACTCCCCTTCCTTACATATGTGTCAAAATGGAATCATTATACCCAAAATATCTCATATTTTTAATATTGCTCATAGTTTTTTACTAAAAAATCTTGTACATTTTCAACTCTTCATCTTATGTGAGCATTTACTCATTTTTGGATACCCAAAATATCTCATATTTTTAATATTGCTCATAGTTTTTTACTAATAAACCTTGTACATTTTCAACTCTTCATCTTATGTGAGCATTTACTCATTTTTGGGTATCTTCTTTTACAAATTGGATTTATCTCCTCCCTACACATGGATTGATGCTATTGGCCCATAGGAACCTTAATTGGACCATAATCCAAAAATTTCTGAAAATCTAGACCCTTAGGTTAAGGTCCTTTATACCCATTTTCAGTAAATTCTAATTGCACATTGGAAAGTTCTTTTTGAATTTCTGTTTCAGGGGAACTTATTTTAATAAGATGAGATAATTTTCTATCCAAAAATATAAAAAATCTGAATATTCTCTCTCTAGAATATTTTCTCTCTCTAGGTTAGAAACAAGGTCTTTATATTTTTGAAGAGGGATTGATTATAGGGGAAGATACTAGACATCAAAAGGGGGTTGGGGGAGGAATCTTACAAATGTGAATGAATGCGATGTGATGAGATACGGAAATGGGTAGATGAGAATGGATAAGATGTGATAAGGATAGATGTGGTTAGATATGAGATGTAATATGATGTGTTTGGATGAAGATGGATGAAGGACGATGGGAATACTGGATGAGGATTAAGCAAAGTGAATTGATTTAGGAAAATGTGGAATAACCGAAAATTATGTGGAACGAGGTGAAAAGATGTGAGTTCATTAGAAACTGTATTCATGATCTGTTTTTAAATGACTACTTTATGTCAAGAATGCTGGGGAAGCATTTTGACCATCTTGTGAATGAGGTCATGGAGACCAAAGTGATAAAGTTGCAACAGGTGGACGGAGAGTCAACGGAGGATGTCTCGCATAGCAAGGTCGGCCGAGGTCTTGACCAGCCTCGGTTTGATTTAAATGGTGAGCTTCCGGTACGGTGGGTTCTCCTTAGACTAGTGATACTTTGTTCTCTCCCTTTCAGGTGGACCTGTAACCAAAAGCAAAGAGTCAACCCTAAACTGGCGTATTGTACACACATTATTAACACTAATAATACAAGTAATACATGCAAGGAAATTTACCTCCTTCCTTGGCCACAATGCGAGTATGTCGAGACAACCATTGCCTTGCTGTATTAGGAATTTCTAATGTGCACCTAGGTTTTACACAATGCAAGCCCTTGCCACTCGTCATTGCGAAGCACATCGGGTGTACTTGTGTCTGCATGAAAGCATGTACATCTTGACAACCTCTGTAACCACCAACCCTAAACCGCACCCAATACAGTCACCCAAGAAAGGTACAATGGATGGTGATGTGCACTTCTTATGAGGGGTAGGAGGGAGTATGTTGAATGTCTCACCTCACTTCAACTCCTGTACCAAATCATCGACAAATTGGCAATGATGTGAAGCTTCTTTCTCCTCGACCAGGAGTGTCTTGTGCCTTCTCTAAATAATAAATGTTATGAATTCATCATCAGCCTTACAAAACATAAAAACTACTTGAAAACAAAAAAGTATTTCCAGCATAGCAAACATTCTCAGAACTTGATCATGCCCTTGCTTACCCATAATATCATTTTTTTTTAAAAAGCATCAGGGTAACCCTGCTAACTTACGGGTTAAAACTTGCTATCTCACAGGTTATAACCCTGCACTTTCATGGCTTAGCCATCTCACGGGCTAAGACATCTCACGGCTTAACGATCTCACGAGTTAAGCATCTCACGACTTAACCATCTCATGGATGAAGCATCTCACGGCTTAACCCTCTCATGGGTTAAGCATCTCACGTGTTAAGCATCTCACAACTTAACCATCTCACGGGTTAAGCATCTCACGGCTTATTCCTCTCATAGTTTAAGCATCTCACGTTCTAAACCATCTCACGGGCTAAGCCATCTCACGGGTTTAACCATCTCACAAGTTAAGCATCTCATGTGCTAACAATCTCATGGGTTAAAACCCTGCAATTTCACAGGTTAAGATCCTGCACTCTCATGGCTTAAGCCTTCTAGTCTGAATCCTCAAGTATTCTACACCTTGTTATTGCTCAGCCCACTAACACCCTTCTCACATCAATATAACACACGCACACACACACGCTATCATAAAAAAAGAGGAGAAGACCACATGCTCTCGCTTGTCATTATTTTATGAATGACTCTCTTCTCACTATTATAGATTTCGTCCTCCGCAACCCTAGAATTGAAAGTCGAGGAGACTCTGGTCATCACAGCATGTGCAACAGGAGCTATATGGACACGGGGGCATCAATGTAAATTCTACTTGCAACGATGAGAGTACACCATGTGTCTTTTTGGAGTTTACCTCAACTCCTTCAGTATATGGTTTATATGTAGTAAGATTTGGTGCAGAGGTAGCAGTTAAGGCCGAACCTTTGAGGTAGCTAGCTATGTAGTCAAAAAGATTTGGTAGCAGTTGGCTTGACTGGTGAGGCCTAGTTAGGGTTTTCATTTCTTGGGACTGGGGATCCTTCAATTGACTTGAAATCTGATGATGCATCATTGGACCCTAGTACAGCTCCTTGTACAATGCTAAATTAGGTTCGGATCGAAGGTCTTGAGCCTAGTGTAGGCTAGTACATGCCTAGCTTGCTAGATGCACTATCATCTAAATAGACCTCTAATATGGGGTGTTACAAGGTCCTACAGATGTTGTGGACAAGCTTGGAAAATTTTAAATTTTTTTTGTTGTTTTTAAATTTATTTTATTTTTATTTGTTTGGGAAAAAATTTTGGACTATCAAAATTTTTTTGAAACACGTATTTTGTGTTTCTTAACGTGTCTGGCACTAGAAATAGTGTATTTTTTGTATGTCAATCAAGCGCTACGGGTGTTGGCTCCCATAGTTAAGGAAGCACCTTAACTTTGGAAAAATGCAAAATTTTAAGATGTCACACAAATTGCGTCAACACGATCAAAAAAGCCTAAAACATATACTAACAAAAATCAATCCAAACCATAGGTTACCTCT
This sequence comes from Cibotium barometz, assembly GCF_041138505.1. Classification (NCBI taxonomy): domain Eukaryota; kingdom Viridiplantae; phylum Streptophyta; class Polypodiopsida; order Cyatheales; family Cibotiaceae; genus Cibotium; species Cibotium barometz. The sequence goes on from NC_141063.1 coordinate 40,534,047, forward strand.
CGATGGATTCCAAATTGTCTTCTTGAAGCTCAAGGCTACTACAAGGGTAACACATGGATTTGGGGGCCAAAGAGGATGTAGATGTCTATAGCCTCATCATTCAGAGACACATTTGTTGGCCAATCAACAATCTCTACCAACCCTAATGCTAAAGCAGACAAAGAAAAATCAATTGATATTCCTTCATTTGCCAACATCCCACAACATTTGGATTCTGAAAGGTGTTCAAAAGATCACATTCTCAAACTCCTCATTTTTCATTTGCCAGATTTCATCTCATTGTTAACCCTCATTGGACACCTCTCTAGTGTTGATGCCATCCATCGGCATTCGTCACTCCATTTGGTTGTTGAGATTAATAATGCTACTATTGTATATTTTACATGTGCGATAGCTTCTTGAGAAAGTAATCAAAAAATATAAGAAACCTAACATAGGCAACTAATAACTTAAATTCCATCAACAGCTTTAAGTCCAAAGAAAATACATACTTCTATATATGGCAATGCAACAAAGCAGGTACTCGGACTAACTCCCTCGAAATAAGGAGCAAGGTCCTCATCAAACCTCGACGGGTCAATCAGGATAGTTGATACCAAAGGATCACAAATATATACTTCCTTTGCACAAAAGCTCTTTCAACAGTACCCTTATGAAGATGATAAGGTACTTGAATTCAGCGAAAGAAAACTTTGTAGTTGACTAATCCCTGAGGTTAAAATTAGGTGGAAAGATTGGGAAATAGAGGATTCGACTTGGGAGTCGGTTGAGATTGTTCAGCGTAGTTCTCCTTCTTTTCATTGCAAGAGTGCAATGTTTTAAGAGAGGGGAAGTATGTTATATGCACATTATGTGTGCATATACTAGGAGGCTAACCCACATTAGGCTTGTGAGCATGGGAACAAGCTCTAGTGGAGCATGGGTTAGGACTAACCTTAAGGGTTAAGGTTAGGGTCAGGCATCCAAGGGTCACACATGGGAGATGGAGAGTCAAGAGTCACTTGAGGGCCCTCCTATATAATAGGGGCATGGGGAACACTCAAGGGGGGCTTAGGCTATGGTCTCTTGATGTTATCTTGAGGCTAGGTTATGTTATGTTCTCTTGTGTAGAGGATCATAACTACTCACCTACCATTTCACATTATAGCTACATGCTGATGGATTGGAGTTATACCTCTTGATGGTATGGGACATCAAGGTAAAGGTATGATGTACTTCATTATAATTCATGTGTGCATCCCTTGGTCTCGGGGGTGGTCAGGTGGATGAGTTTATGCTTGATTTATGCATGTTTATGCATAACAATTATCTAGAGAGATCTTAGGGTTTTAACAATAGGGTTGTTAGAACTCCTCAAGATCTTCCCCATCAATCTATAGATCATTCCATTTGAATCACTTATTGGGAGTTTATGGTCATTTCCTCCTACCTACGGGTGTGTTTGTTGATAGATGCAGCTATGCAACAAGCACACCCGCATCTATTTGTGCATCAGGCACATACACACATGTAGGCAGGAGGGCAAACATCAAGAAGGAGGGAAGAGGGTGTTGTGGCCTATGCTCAACAAAGGGGTGGGCACACATAAACGGGAAGGTAATAGGTGGACATTAGGCACAACACAGGTGGTTATGGCATGCCCAAAGGGCGAGGGGATGGGAGTGCAGGTCTACTAAGCACAAGCAAGGGGTGGCTGTAGGCGAGGGGATTGCACGAGTTGACATGCGAATAGGTGGCATGGCATAGGTGGGTGCAAGAGTAGATAGGCATGTCCATAATGAGCACATGTGTGCTAGCATGTGTGGTGGCCCTAGCGAGGCATGTGCTTAAGTGGATGGGCATGAAAGCAAGCCAATAGAGGCATGCAAGTGGACACTCTTTGACATGTAGAGCAAGGTGTGTGAATGTGCCCAAAAAAAAAGAAAGATGTCCTAGATGCCAAATCGTATTCTAGAATATAAAAGGAGAAAGCATGTGAAGCATGAGTGTATTCTAGAATACAAAGGAACCACAAGGTTGATTCCAAAACACAGCATAAATTGTATTCTAGAATACAAAGGAACCACAAGGTTGATTCTAGAACAAAGCATAAAGTGAAGAAACATGACTAAAAATTGTATTAATTTTTAAAAATCTACAAAAACAATATATTATTCTACAAAGATTTTTATTTTTAGCATAGAGGAGTTGGTATTATGGATTCTAGTAAGGCAAATTGTTGGTATTGTAAATTATAATAAAGGGACTTCTTAGCATGTGGAATAGCATCATTTTATTCGAGAATACAAGTCTAAAAAGATTTTCTTATTTTTTAAGAAATTAGAGTAGAAAAGATAAAACCTTACTCAAAAACGTCCTCTTTGGAGGAAGAAGCCCTATCGGAGACCTAGAGGAACAAGTCATGGATCCTAGCAACCTACCTAAGAAGCTAGCAAAGTATCCCAATCCTAATATTGAGATGGAAAGTAGACTAAAAGAAGCCTAAAAATTGGTAAGAGCATGCCAAGATCAAATGAAGGCTGAACCTCTGGTCCTTTGACTGAAATTAAACCTCTCATAGGGTTGTTAGTACTCCTCAAGAGCTTCCCATCAAGCTATAGATCATTCCATTTGGATAACTTATTGGGAATTTATGGTCATTTACTTATTTTTAGTTGAAAGTCACAAAAGTTAGAATAGAGAATATTTGCCCTTTGGGCTAGATCTTATGGTTGTGTAGTACACTCTTAGATCATTCCATAGAATCCAAGATCATTTAATTCCGACATTGTTGGGAGTGGTCAAATGACCAAGTTCCATTTGGTTGACTTTTTGTAAAAAAAAGTCCAAAAAAAAGATCATTTCCACTTTGACCAAGTGCAAAGCAAGTCTAAATTTTGCAAGTGCATCTTAAGTGCTTTCCAATGAGCCTTAGTTCACTTGATTCTGGTATTTCTATCATATGACGGTGTCCCATTTGAGAAGACATGGAAGATTATGTGATGATTATGATTCTCATGATGATGAGAGCTATGACTATGAGGATGATGATGATGATGAGAGCTATGACTATGAGGATGATTATGATTCTCATGATGATGATGATGATGAGAGCTATGACTATGAGGATGATTGCTATAGCACCGACAATGGTAGTTGTACCAATGAGGATGAATATTGCATGGATTTTGACATTAAGGATTACACTCTCAATGGGGATGGTGTCAATCTTGAAGACTCCACATGCATGGATAGTGACAATGAAGATGTAAACATTAATGCTTACACCTATGATGACCAAGGTGATGTAAATTATGTTTATTACCCTCAAGGGAATATGGAAGATGTGGATTTTGATGACTATACTTATGATGAGCATGCTTGTTATGATTTTTCTCACGAGATAACTTATGGCGATGTGGATTGGGTCAATGAAAATAAAGACAAATCCCAACTCAACATCTATGAGGGTAATAATAGTAGTGATCTTGTGGTCACATGTGATGAGAGTGACAATAAAGAGGATGAGGGCTTTGATGCAAAGCAAGCAAGAGCCAATGGTTTTGATGATTTGCAAGCGAGAGGCATTAGGTTGGTGTAGTGTAAGCAAATGCCAATAGTTTTGATGCTATGCAAGAACGAGACATTGGTTTGGATACAATGTAAGTAAGTAGAAATAATGTCTTTGTTAAGAATCAAAACACTCAAGTTGATCCTTATAAGGTTGTCATTATGCAAAGATTGGACTCAACCTTGGATAACATAATGAAGTCCCTTGAAAACCTTAGACATAGTCAAGGTGAGTTTTTCAAACAATGGGAGAATTGACTACATTCTTTACCTCGGCCTATCAATGAGTCATATGGTCAAATGCCTTCTTTTTCACAAGATGTGGATGGAATAAAGCAATGTGCAAAAGTTCCATGGTGGAGCCACTTACAAGTGAAGGCAAGATAAGGATGATCAATGTGTGTAAATTGTTGGTACTATATCTTGGTTTACCTCTTGCATTGAGTGGGGATGGAAGAGCTATTATATGCTCTAATTTGCAAGAGGTTGGCTCTACAAAGGATAAACAAGGATCTCCATTCGCTCTTGCATTGCATGGATTATGTCTATGTGGGTCTTTATGAGTTCAATGCATGGATTATGTCTATGTGGATCTTTATGAGCTCATTGTGGAAGTTGAAGTTGACAAGATACTTGTTGCAATTTTTTGGACAGCCAGATGAGAAGCCATATACACATCAATGTTGTTGGAGCCTTAGAGCTCACATGGTGTGCAGGATTTGGAGACTGTGCAAAGTGTGATAGTGACTCAAAGTGAGTATGTGAGAGTTCAAAGTGCAAGAATGATTATCACAAGTACATATTTGATTTTGTTGAAATGAAAGTATAAGGGCCCTTTTATAGGCTTGGTTGAGCCTTATCTTTAGCTAAATTAAAGGCCTAAATCATAGGAGAGAATATCTACCTAAGAGGTGCTAACATCATTGCTTAGCTAAAGGCACACTTACTCGACAAGGTTTTCTTGTTATTTAGGAGGAACATATTCACACACAAAAAGGGTGGATACTCGGCGAACTACGACAGACACAAGGTGAGGTGTTATGTGGGTAGCCTTCATATCCATGATGATTTGGTCTTTGTACACGTGATACAAAAGGTCATAGTAACAACACCTGAAACTCTCATGCCATGCCTGCTGATAAGAGTTTGACCACACATGAAATCCCTCAGCTCACAAAGCTAGTCCCCCCTTATTCTATACAGAGAGTAGTTTGACATCGCAGAGAGGCTAAGAAAGAAATACACATTTTGGGTGGACTACCTGGGTAGAGGAACCATTATTGACCTGAATAGAAACCCATAAATAAAGGGGAAATTACAAGGCATACTCATCCTCATCATCAAGGTCTTATCTTTATCTACCAACAAGTAGGGAAATTTTTTCCAGAGAATTTTACAAATAAAGAAGCTGTTCCAAAGCTTTGGAAGAATCCATGAGTTCTTAATGATGAATAGGATGAACTATACTTATCTTGCCTACAAGATGATTTTGATAGATGACTCTGACAATAAATTTTGACGCTGACTTCGACAGCTAAGTCCAACATCTAATTCAGACAGCTGACTCTGACTCCGATGGATAACTCCAACAGCTAACTCTGACATCTGATTCAGAGATGGCTAATTCAGACTTCTAACTCCCTGTAGCCCTTCCACCCAACAGGAGATCTCCCCCTGCCTGCCGTCTCTATCCCTTGCGGCCCTAAGGTCACCACTCACCCTATTGTCGAGGTCTGGGGTGTTTTTCCCTCGGTTACCCCGTGTGACTCGTCTCACTAGAGTCTTGCGTGTATATCTTGTACGAGTCGCCTAGATTGGAGAACACGCATCCTATCCATATCGTTCGTTGGGGCAAGAAGCTTGTTAGCAAATTCCGGGTTGGGGTCTACAACTGCCTCAGTCTTAGGCTAGGGGATTTGTTCCCACCAAGGTATTGTTCAGGTATTATCTATGTAGAACTTACTTATAATCCATTTCCCTTTCCATTGACCATCGAGATCCTAAGTCTCCAAGTGGGCATATCCCTAGCCTTTATTTGTCCAGGCCTTTGCTTTTCAGAGAATCTTGCTCCCGTAGGGCTTGTAGCTCGGCGGCCCACCGCAAGGGAACCCTACCGGGGTACTCCAGTTTCGAGTGTATTGGATAGTTATAGCGGCCCGTAGGTGCAAGATGCACCTCGTGGGGTGGTCTCCCGAACATAGTCTTTTCATGTAGTGGCCGTTTCTTAGTCCATGGTCCATACCCTTCGTTCTTGCCCTTTGCTCACTGGGCCTGTCCCTCAGTGTGGTCAGTACTGGATACTGTCAGGCAGCAAAGCTTACACTTGTTCACTCATGAAGGCTCACCGGGGCCTCTTTCCTCCCTTCCTTTTTGCTTACCCATGACTCAGAGGCTGCCAGACCTCCTACAAAGGGAAGAGGGTCGACTGAACATCTCAGCCCACTAGCGGGAGTTTTGCTCACACCCAATCCTCAATTATTGTTCACCTTGCTTAGATCGTGCTGGGTGAGCAACAGTCGCTTTGTCAGGGACTGACTTATGGGCTAACAGGTCACACTTTGGCCAAGTATCCTACGAAAATACTTCCGAAAGCTAGGAGGATTAAGGGGATGGCCATAAGAATGGGCGCATCATGGCATCGTAAGATGTCTCGCTTGAATGAATTAGTTGATGCTAGAAATGTTAAGAAAAGTAAATGAGAAGAGTGATAGGGAGTAAAGAAGATAGAGACGCTTCCCAACCAGAAAGCAAAGTTACCACTAATGGTATAATCGGGATGGATAGGCTCTTTCAAGATTTCCCCCCTCAAAGAACCGCACGTGCAAGTTTCCTCGCATACGGCTCAAGCGGCGAAGAAGAGTGACGGCTGGGCCGGCCTCAGCAGGTCATCGATGGACCCACTACGTGTTCTGCTATCACTCCACAAGTTGCGCATTTGCCCGTTTCCAATTCGCTCTCCCCCCAGTTGGTTTGTAATACTTCTCTCTCCTTTTCTTTTGGGGCACGAAAGGAAAATTCTTTCCCTTCCCTCGTCTCGCAACTTCGTGATCGACCCATATTCACTTAGTACCGCTCGCGGCCCCGACCGCTTCTACTCTCGTGTGGTCAATAGAAGTGGCCCAGTAACAGCGTTTTGTCATCTAGGATTTGAGTTAGCACACTGGTCAACAAATTGTTGCCTATCTTACCTTTGTTTGTTTGAAGGTGAGCCAAAGCTTTTCGGATCGTCTTCTCCCCACCACTGGACGGTATCTGATCTCACGACCAGACCTCCCGAGGGGAACCCATTGGGTTTACCTCGTCGACATGTTGACTTTATTATACAAGGAAAATCAATCTTGTGCTATACTCCGGTAATCATTTGCCGATCGGGAATGCAACCAAACGTCGTGTCCCAAATCACATCCCTACAGGGGCCTACTCAATTACAACTCGTAGGTGCTAGGCCACTTCTACGGAGCGTCGTCGTCGCACAGTTCACTGTGGTTGATCAAAAAGAGGGTGGTTGCAAGATGAGGTTATCTAGTTTCATGTAGTGGGCGCCCTTGGCTTTAGCTGGAAAACAGGCATTTTTTCAAGAAGAATAGCCAATCTCTCATAGTTAGCCAAGGAGTTTCACTTCAAGGTCTTCTAACGAAACATCATATGCAAAGTTGGGCACCTAAAACTATAATCTGATCAAATATCCAATAATTACAAATCCCCTTTTCTTTGGGAACCAAGTTTGTATACAGGCCCTGTCCTAGGTTTAGACAGGTACAGTGAATGTGAGTAAATTGCCTATAACTTTTACATTATTACTCATATGATGTTCCCACTTTGCATATCACAAATACAAATAACATAGAGCTTAACTTGATTTATCGAGTAATTTTTGATGTGTTCTACTGTTTTCTATATTATTTAAAATGTATTAGAATTGTTAAAAAACATACTATTTTATCTTCCCACCACATCTACCATTTAAAATGCTCAAATTGTATGGATCTAGTGATGATTAGATTGGGAAAGATTATTATAATGTGGGTATAAGGTAAAATTACAAATCTAACGGTTGGATTTTTGTAGATTTACTTTGGAAAATTTATTATGACTGTTAGAGGCCCATTAAATCAATAGTAATTTAATTCTAGAAAATTAAATATTGAATCTTTCAATCTAAAAACTCAAGGGATCAATACTCTTGTTGCCATGAATTTATTAAAAAAAATTTGGCTTGAATTGAGTATGGGAAGGTCCATTTTCAATCCTCCCAAGTGAAAATTCCCATATTGTGTCCACTCTCCCAAGTGAAAATTCCCATATTGTGTCCACTCTCCCCTTTTCAAGTCTAAAACCAATCCTAGTTAGGTTTGGAAATCTAGGCTTGGTAAACTTCACAGCTTAGGTTTCATTCCATGTGTGAGGCTTGGGTAGGCACAAATCTTATATATGCATGCCACTTTATGTCCACATGAGCATCGAGAGGATCCACATAAGCAGCTTGCCACCTCAGCTTTGCCACCTCCACCCTCCATGTCAACATGGTCAACCTAGTTGACTCCCCACCTCATCATCCTAGTCATCATTAATGCCACATCATCTTGCCACCTTTGCATGCCACCTCGCACATGGTGACATGGCATGCCACATCATGGAATTGCCACATCAACCATAATAGTGCCACATGTCAAGAGAATGCCACATGTCATACACGCTTGTGACACGTGGCATCTCCTTCCCACCTCCCCTCTTTTTTCAAAAACATATTTTTGGAAAAGTTAATTTAGTAATTTAGAGAAATAGAATATAGAAATTTAAATAATAAAATATATGTAACTTATTAAATAAAAGATTTAAAATCACTAATTTTAAAGGATTATATTTTGGGATTAGATTAATAAAAATATTATTAAAGATCATATTATTAATTTTAAAAAAATTAATTTAATATTTCTTGAAATTTTTTTATGTAGAATAAACCTTTGAATAAAATTTAAAAAAAATACTTTATTTAAAAAAAGCAGTTATATAATTATAAAATAAAAGATATATTTATATATCTAGTAATGATAAATATTTAGACTTGTTAATAAATATTATAAATAATATTAATTTTTATGTGGATAATAGTTTATCTTTAATTATCTTTATGTTTATCTTAGTTATCCAATCAATCTTAGATAGGAAATCCAATGAGATTTGAAGTGGATAACCTATTTTTCCTATATAATCACACATCTCTAGTACTATCCCACACTTATCTCTAGTACTATCCCATCATTGAGCCTTTATAATATTTTCTCTCTTAGCTTCCTTGAGAATGGGTTCTCAAAGTCGTAGGAGTCGGAAACGTGATAGGACTAGACTCCCCCCCATCCACCAAGTTCAAGAGGAGGAGAGGAGAAGGGTAGCTCGTGAGAGAAAGAGAGAGTGGAGAGCACGTCAACGAGCAACACCTTCCGTTGGCGATGATCCAAGCCTTGCTCCTCCTCTTCCACTTCCTCTCCCTACGCCCTCTTCCCCTCCACTACCCCTTAGTTTAGATAATCCACATGAACCCGCCCTTCTTGAGTCCTCTCTTCTACAAGAACCCACCCCCCCTCCTTTGGGCGCCCTTCGTGTGGATAGGAAAGAACTATCAAAGTCAGGGGCACATCGTCGTGCCCATGCAATCTTCCATTCCTATTTCAAAGACCTCACGCCTTCATCACAGGCATGTGTGCTTGATGCTTTGATTGATTTGCCCAACATGTCCAACTGCAGGGCGCTTTCCGACATTGGAGGTCGAAGAGAGAGGAGAGCTGGCATGGCGGTGCTACAAAGTGTTCGTCATTCCTATATAGTTAACAAGAAGAGGAACTCTGCGGACGCTTTGGCTGCTCGACGGGCTATTGTGGCAGCCATAAGTAGCTCCCAAATGAAGGGTAAGGTTAGTGTCACATCTCGCATCCTTTCCATAGCACCACACGCACTTAGAGTTGGGTCTATTAGGCGACAAAGTTTAGATGCCAATGAGGTTGGTGCTATGTGGGCGAGTAGTGGTCGTGTAGCTAGGCATGATCGCCTACTAGATGAAACCACTAGAACCTTGATAGAAAGTTTTTGGGAGGAGAATTGTCGTGCATCGCCAGTTTTCAAGAAAGCTTTGCGTAAGAAAGTGACAAGAGGAGTGTTCATTGAGCACGGTGCTTGCTTTCTTGAAATGACCCAAACTGAGTTGTATTCTCAGTTTGTGGCTTCGTATCCAGAGCTTAAAATTGGGCAAAAAGCCTTGGTTTGTGAGGTACTCACGTCAGCGTGACACATGTTGTTGTCGCTACCATGTTGAGTTCAAACTTTTTTTTGATGTGTTCCGTTCTCTTAGTGGGCATAGAGAGTTGCCTCGTAGTCCACGTGATTTCATCCACTCTCTTTTGTGTGCACGCACGGAGGATGCCCAGTTCCATAGGATGCCTTGTGTGGAGAGCAATTGCACATCATGTGGTTCACTTGCACATCTACAGATGGTAGATCTTGATGCAAGTGACCAAGAGATAGTGGCATGGCAACGTTATGAGTATGTGACACACCAGCTCCAGAGTGGTGGACAGTCCAGGAAGTTGCAGCTCGTGGACAAACATACACCACGTTGTCACTTCACAGCCACATTTAGGGAGCAGATCTACCCCTACATACGGCACAGTCATTGTGCCAAGTGGCAGGATCGTTAGTTCCGAGCATGCCTAGCAGAGTTTCCTATTGGTGTGGTCGTCTCTGTGATTGATTTTGCAGAGAACTACACTTTCACACCTTTTCAGGAGATACAATCTGAGTATTACTTCTCAGAGCAGGTAATGGTTATATTTTGTAATATTTGTCTTATGTTTGAGCTACATTACTTATTTGATTTTTTGTGTCCTAAACGTATGTATTGCTTACCTCACCAGGTTGCTATTATGGTCCACATTAGCTATCGACATGCAGAGGCTCATGTAGATGGGATAGTGAGTACCCCCGAGACCCGTGTCATTATTCGAGAGTATCATTTCTATATCAGTGATGATCGTTCACATGATGCACATTTTGTGCAACACTGTTTTCGTCTCCATGACGATTTTTTAGGAGATTGTGGGATCAGACATGTCCAGCGATGGGTTTGGTCGGATTTTGGTTCAAGTCATCACGTCAATTCTATTGGCTCTACAGGTAGTACTTATGGCTTTCTTACATTTACAATTAAACTAAATTCACTAGAACATCTTAAAGAAAACAATAACTAAGACTATCTTTTATGGATTTATAGGTGGCATGTGCAGTCTAGTATCCCAGTGATTTGGTCATTCTTTGAGACTGGTCACGGGAAGGGAGAGCATGATGGTGCGGGCGCGTGTGTGAAACGTGCCTTGAGGCATCATCAGCTGCGAGACAGGATGCTCAGCGGTTCAGAGATGCGGGCCACGTAGTCGAGTGGTGCTCCCAACATTTGTGTGGGAGTGCAGCATCATCGTACCCCAAACGTGATGCTCGGATTGTCAGGAGATTTTTTTGGCATGTGGATGGTGGCATGATTGACCGTAGAGTCTCCCATGATTGTGACACAGTACCTGGCACCTTGGGCTTACATTCCATCAGGAGCACGTGCATGGCGGCCCCCACGATTTACACACGACAGTTTGCATGCTTCTGTGGAGCATGTATGGATGGCGATTGGTCACATTGTGCCTCGAGAGGATGGGCAGATGCATGGATACAGACATTCCTCTCCCCCGAGCATCCTTCACATCCACAGTGGTGTCTGATGAGCACACAGGTCCTGCGTTCATGGTCAGTTATGATGACCTGACAGATTAGCATGATTGTGGCAGGCCGGTTCTACCAGCAGATTCAACTTCATCGGCTTGAGTTCCAGCAGTGGAAGTGGGAGTTAGAGGCATTTCAGTTCTCTCATCTAGTGGTTGCTACCAGGCTCACTCTTGTTCGAGTACAGAGCCAAAAACACAGTTCTCACCCTCGTTTTCGGCTTCGAGTGGATGACCATGAGAGCATTCTAGAGCAGTTGAGAGCTAGAGAGGGTGCTGCTGACTAGATCTCTATCTTGATAGTGACTAATCTCTATCTTGATAGCGACTAAACTCAGACTAGCTGGGTTAGCTCACTTACATTGTACTTAGATTTTTGGGCAGTAACTAACCTCAGACTAGCTGGGGTAGCTCATTTTCATTCTGATGTACTTATTTGATGTTTATATCATTATGAGTTTTCTCATTATTGAGGATCATTACATTTTAGTTGATGTTCTTGATTTTATTATATTTTTTAACACTTTGGCTATCATATTGTTTATTGAAAATCTCCATGCCATCATACCCAAACATGCTCCGATAGGGACCAAACTTTGCAAGCATGTGGGGGTGGGTCCCCCCCACATGCTTGCAAAGTTTGGTCACAATCAGAGCATGTTTGGATTGGTAATTAGCACCCAGTGCGGGTTTTTGAAGTCTCTTGGTGCTTAAGAGGCCATGGAAAATCCGGGCCTTCCCCATACCATCGTACCCAAACATGCTCTGATTGTGACCAAACTTTGCAAGCATGTGGGGGGGACCCACCCCCCTATGCTTGCAAAGTTTGGTCCCCATCGGAGCATGTTTGGGTACGATGGTATGGGGAAGGCCCGGATTTTCCATGGCCTCTTAAGCACTAAGAGACTTCAAAAACCCGCACTGGGCGCTAATTACCAATCCAAACATGCTCTGATTGTGACCAAACTTTGCAAGCATGTGGGGGGAACCCACCCCCACATGCTTGCAAAGTTTGGTCCCCATCGGAGCATGTTTGGGTACGATGGTATGGGGAAGGCCCGGATTTTCCATGGCCTCTTAAGCACCAAGATAGATAAAGTAAATCCCGGATAGTAATTGTTCTATGGATAGGAATCAACGGCTGTGCCTCCTTGGTGGGGAAAAAAGCGTTGATCCCAATGATCCAAGTGCAAGTTTCTTCCTTTATCTGACCAAGTATCTTTATAGATGCAGTCGGATCTGTTTGATCAGTAAGAGTTTTGACTACGTTAGAGTAAAAATTATCCTGGTGGAATCGCCCGTGCTTTCCGGATAAGGGAAGTTTTTCCGGGTCTGGTTTTGGAAAAACCGACGGATTAGTCTTTTGTCCGGATATCCGTGGACGAGGCCCCGAGTGTGGGACCCTGCCTCGCGCAAGAAGTGCTACTTCCGCTGCTAGTACCCCGAATCCGTTGCGCGGTGGGAACAGGGATCTCACAGTTGGTATCAGAGCATTTGGTTAATAAAGATCAACTGAGAAGACAAATATGTCAAAAATTTATCAAGAAGCACAAAAAGATTGTAATTGTGTGATATAATTCATACAATTTGATATTCAAACTGAAATTCGTAATTTGGTAATTGGGTCTTCAGATGGAAGTACCGCAATTATATAGAATCCCTGACTTGCTTGAGGCCTAGACATGATGGTATTTACCTTATAATTCCAAGGGCCGTGACTACCCGTATATACCGAGAGTATACTGTAGCTCTTTACTGACAGTATATACGAGTAAATCTAAGACTTGAAATTTTAAGCGTTAATGCTATCCAGATGATGAATTCGAATGTGGTTGATATGATTTTTAATTCTGTTTGAGAGCTGATGAAATTGATTTGGATTCTGATTGAAAAATGATGATTTTCGAAATTTAGTTGAAATGTAATAAGCTGAGCGAAACCACAATGTGGATGATTGGGACGAGTCCCTGTAATGATAAATGATGAAAATGATTCAGCAAATCACTATGAGATTAGTGGATTATGTTGTCAGATTACTACTGTTAATACTTGAGACGGTAAATCAAGTTAAGGGATGACAAATTGAGAACTTGCTTAACTTAAATTCCGTGGAGGAATGTTCTGAAGGAAATTTTCGGTCTAATGGACCATTATCGTGTTAAAGATATGAATGATATGATTTGAATGAATTGTTATTTAATGATGAATTCTATATAAGGGATATTTATCCCCATATTCTGTTGGGTTGACCGGAATATAAGGAACCCCAGAATAAATTGGATCTTAAGGAAAAAAGTTGTCCTCTACTTGCAAGATGAGGACATCTCGCACTTTTTACGTGGGGTAGAATGTAAGATTCCTCCCCAACCTTCGAGGTATACAGGAGTAAGAATCTCCCTTTCTGATCTTATAATTATTCCCTCTCTAAAATAAAAGAAAGTTTCTGTTTAAAAAAGGAAGACCCTTTTCCTAGAATACTTCTCAGGAGTCACGCCTATTTTAAGGATTCAAAACAATGAGTTCAGAAGTGAAAATCGGTGTTTTGGATACCAAGGTTTTGGTTTTCATTCGAGTACGGCCCAAAAGAAGTTCTTTATCTATTGGGGAGTTTAAGAAGTTATCCCCCAGATATTGTGAGCCTTATATCTGAATTCAATGAAAGTAGGTGACTTAGCCTACAAGCTTCTTTTATCTCTTCATCTCAAAATTCTTAATGCCTTCTATAGAAAAATGTGTCAAACCCAAATCATGGAAAGACGGTAAAACTTCAGTGGCAAGTTACCGTTGGCTTCTAAGTTATGCTAGCTCCTTCCTTTATATAAGTCGTAACTTTTACTTGTCGCTCACAGTAATCTTACTTCCATCGATCTCCTTTCTTTCTTAATCTCCTTCATGGCTTGGCAACAAGAACTAGTTTTATCCATAATGATTCCTCACCTTCAAGACGCAAGTGAATCTGTGAAGAAGGATTTTATAGAGCAGTATGAGCGCTCACTTTTCCCTCACTTGGGAACTTCTGTAGCGCAAACCAAATGGCGGACCTATCAAAACATAACTAGGGTAACACCCTGGGGTCAGCAGCACTTTCGTAACAATGTCCGCTTGGCCATGGTTATTGAAGCTTTGGGTTTGGGTCCCCGATACTACTGCGTCATGAGATCAAGGCATCCTGGGTTTTCTGAGCGGGTCTTCTTACTGGCGTGTTTTCTTCCTCATGAGAAGATATGCCTTTACCCCGTTTTTGGCTTGCCTCTCAGAGGTCCTTTTGTTAGAACACCTCATACCACTGAGATAGGCGCAGCAATAACCCACAGAATCATTCCCATAGATGAGTTACCTTATACTTGTGCAGCTTGTGAGGACTGCTTTTGTGACCATATGATGGACGGGCTTATGGAAGTGTAAAGAGTTCCTCTATCTTTACTGTATAAGTTCCGAGAATGAATAAAGTTTAAATCTTGTTCTTATCTTGAATCTTGCTCTCTTTGAGACTTTTTCTTGGTGGTTAATCCTGATTTAAATTTTTCTCTAAGTCTCATAATTCGTGCATCTTGCGAAATTATCCCAGTCTGCGAGATGAGGACATCTCGCGTTTTTTAAGTGGGGTAGAATGTAAGATTCCTCCCCCAACCCCTTTTTGATGTCTAGTATCTTCCCCTGTAATCAACCCTCTTCAGAAATATAAAGACCTTGTTTCTATCTGTTTTAGCCTAGAGAGAGAAAAATATTCTAGAGAGAGAATATTCAGATTTTGAATATTTTTGGATAGAAAAATATCTCTTATAATTCAGATGAGTTCCCCTGAAATAGAAATTCAAAAAGAATTTTTCAATGTGCAATTGGAATTAATTGGAAATAGGTATAAAGAACCTTAGTCTAAGGGTCTAGATTTTCAGAAATCTTTAGACTATGGTCCAATTAAGGTTCCTATGGGCCAATAGCATCAATCCATGTGTAGGGAAGAGATAAATCCAAATTTGTAAAAAAAGAAGATACCCAAAAATGAGTAAATGCTCACATAAGGTGAAGAGTTGAAAATGTACAAGGTTTATTAGTAAAAAACTATGAGCAATATTAAAAATATGAGATATTTTGGGTATCCAAAAATGAGTAAATGCTCACATAAGATGAAAAGTTGAAAATGTACAAGGTTTATTAGTAAAAAACTATGAGCAATATTAAAATGATGCCATTATGACACATATGTAAGGAAGGGGAATTCTATTTCACATAAGATGAAGAGTTGAAAATGTACAAGGTTTATTAGTAAAAAACTATGAGCAATATTAAAATGATTCCATTATGACACATATGTAAGGAAGGGGAATTCTTTAAAGGAGGTGCATATTTCACATAAGATGAAGAGTTGAAAATGTACAAGGTTTATTAGTAAAAAAAAACTATGAGCAATATTAAAATGATTCCATTATGACACATATGTAAGGAAGGGGAGTTCTTTAAAGGAGGTGCATATTTCACATGCTTGAATGAGTTTTAAACTCATAAAAATTGAGATATTTCATCTCTCCTCTCTCCTCATTCAAGTCTAGTTCCAAAAAGTTAGCTTAACTGACCTAAAAATGGTCAAATATTGACCAAACTGATTTAGAAAATTCTAGAATCAGTTTGTTTGGTTAGGAGCTCAATTTTTCCTATAAATAGAAGCCTCCCCCTTGTTGAAAAATAGTTAGTGTTTATGCATCGTTACTCTACTCCACCTAAGCCAAGAACTGTGAATTCATTTAATAATTCACTAGTTTTTGGGCTTCCCTCTTTCTTCAATCCCCATTAGTGGCTCCATCAACATACTTAACCAATTGATTGGTTGGGGGCCTCTACCGTGAACAAAGAATCAAGCAAGTTGTAAGGTAATTAGTGAATATTGATCTTTCTATAAATTCTCAATGTTTCTCTCTTCTCAACCCCTCTCAAGCTTGAGAAGTTTAATTCGTATGGTTTTTTTTAAATACTATTGAAGTTTGAATAGTAGTGAAGAGTTACATAAGTTAATAAATGCTATTGAAGTTAATTTTTATTTATGTTTAAATTCTAATGATTTTTATGTAAATTCTCTCTCTCACTCAAGAAATGGTCATACTCATGACCCGTTCTCAATCCAAATCAAGCTTTTCATAAAGCTTTTCCTTAACCCAAGATTAAGCTATGCTTGAGGCCAATTTAATGGCTTTTTTCTATGCTTTTAGTTTATGCATATTGATGATTCAATCCACTATAGATTAATGATCCAATTAGAGATCATTTTAATTATTTCCTTAATGATAAGCTTTATCCCTTAGAAAAAATTGAGATTTATCAGTCATAGCAGCGGAGCTATGGCAAAATTTTTATAAAAATTATGCATAAAATAATTTCATTCAAAGCATAAAAAGAGGACTTCCTACCATATTCTAGGAATTATCATCCTAGATTAATTGAAAGAATTTCATTATAATCATGGAGAAATTGAATTTTAATATCATGCATAAAGGATAATTTTTTTATATCAAAAGTGTTATTTTTATCATTTTTAATTTTCATGCATAGAAGTATGCATAAAGGAAAAAATTTTATATCAAAAGTGTTACTTTTATCATTTTTTAATTTTTCATGCATAGAAGTATGCATAAAGGAAAATTTTTTATATCAAAAGTGTTACTTTTATCATTTTTAATTTTTATGCATAGAAGTATGCATAAAGGATAATTTTTTTATATCAAAAGTGTTACTTTTATCATATTGGATTTCATGCATAGAGGTATGCATAAAAGTTGAATATTTTATTCTAAAAGTGTTACTTTTAGCATAATTGAATTTCATGCATAGAGGTATGCATAAAAGATATGGGAAGTGATAAGATATGATAAGATGCATGTGGATGTGGATGTGGATGTATGAATGTGGATGTATGGATGTGAATGTGGATGTGGATGTGGATGTATGGATGTGGATGTGGATGTATGAATGTGGATGTATGGATGTGAATGTGGATGTGGATGTGGATGTATGAATGTGGATGTATGGATGTGGATGTGGATGTATGAACGTGGATGTGGATGTATGAATGTGGATGTATGGATGTGAATGTGGATGTGGATGTGGATGTATGAATGTGGATGTATGGATGTATGAATGTGGATGTATGGATGTGAATGAGGATGTAGATGTGGATGCATGGATGTAAATGTGGATGTGGATATATGGATGTATGCATGTAGATGTGGATGCATGAATGTGGACGTATGGATGTGAATGAGGATATAGATGTGGATGTATGGATGTGAATGTGCATGTAGATATGGATGTATATATGTGAATGGGAATGTGGAATACACATTTCTCTGCTTTAGGATCCAACTTCCTTCTTCTTTCATCAGGCACATGCACATAAGCTATGCATCCAAAAACTTTAAGATGTCCAATGTCTGGCCTGTAACCTGTGAGCCGCATCTCTGGCGTGCTTCCATGAATGGCTGCTGTAGGTGTTTTGTTCAATATGTATACTGCAGTAGCACATGCTTCTGCCCAATAGTAATCTGGCATGCTCTTTTCATTAAGCATCACCCTTGCCACTTCACATATAACTCTATTCTTTCTCTCAGCCACACCATTCTGCTGAGGTGTATACCTGCATGTCAATTGTCTCCTTATTCCATGCTTCCTCAAGAAATGCTCAAAAGCTTTTGAGGTGTATTCACCACCTCCATCTGTCCTCAGACATTTAATCCAACAGCCATACTGCTTTTCTGCAAAAGCTTTGAAATCCATGAATTTTTCCAATACTTCACTCTTCTCCCTGAGAAAGTATATCCATGTCATTCTGCTAAAGTCATCAATGAATGTAACATAGTATAGACTGCCTTTGATAGATGGGTTTTGTGCAGGACCCCATACATCACTGTGCACGATCTCAAGTGGCCTGTTACTCATATTTCCTTCTCTAGGAAATCTCAACCTTGCCTGCTTCCCAAACTGACAGGCTTCACAAACATGCATATGTCCATCATATTTGAACCTAGGCAATCCATTGACAATGCCTCTTGTTTGCATGTTCTTTAATCTCTGTATATTTACATGGCCAATCCTCTTGTGCCACATATCAATATTCTGTACCACATTCCTGCTCTTTGAGAACATGGCTGATTTTAGCTCAGGAATTCCAGCATCCAGCTTAAACAATCTTCCTTCTTTCTTGCCTTTAGCAATCACTCTACATCCATGTTTGAAGTCTTCAACGAAGCATCCATGCTCATTGAAGCGAACCTGTAATCCCTGTTCCACCATTTGACCAACTGAGGCCAAGCTTTTAGTGATCGAAGGCACATACAGCACATCTGACATAGACTTTGTCTGACCATTATGCATGACCAATGGTACACTTCCAACATGTGTAATGACATGCTGGGTATCATCACCTGTTTCCACATAGCCTTTGACATCCATTGGCTTCATGTGCTCAAACCATTCACCATGGCATGTCATATGATTTGATGCTCCTGAGTCCATATACCATGTATCATCATTCTCAGCATTTGTCGTCATAGAACCCACAACATGCTTCATGGCAAACAAATGATTTGCAGTTCCATCATTGCTACTTGATGCATAGTTGCCACCATGTTGTGCATAGTTTCCACCATAATGACCACCACGTTGTGCTCTTCCCCCTCTCAAATCATTCTGTTTGCGAAAGCAATCTCTCGCCATATGACCATATTTGCCACAATAATGGCATTCCACATCTTGCATAGAATTTTGGTGACCTTGCCAACGTCCTCGTCCACGGGGGGTACCTCTGCCTCGCTGAGGTGCATAACCACGACCACCTCGAGCACCATATGAAGGCTGAAAATTCTGTTGTGGAGGCCTATCCTGCCATCCACGACCATTACCACCACGTCCACGTGATGCAAACCTCCCCCTGCCTCTAAAACCTCTCTGCGAGTAAAAAGCCTGATTTCTGCCATCATCATGGCTAGTAGATGCATCCAGAAATGAATCACTGAGCTTGATTTCCTCAACCAGCAAGAGGGAAACCAACTCATCGAAGTCGGGTAGACCTGTACTCCTCACTAAGATAGATGTATCAAAGGATTTGTATTCCTTGCCAAGACCACGCAAGGTAATATCCACCAAATCATCATCAGGCATGGGGGCATTTATTGTGGCCAATGCATCTGCAAACTTCTTGATTTCTTGCACATAATCATGTATGCTCCTTTTATTCCTTTTTACATTGTGTATCTGCTGTCGCAATTGAGACTTGCGAGCACTCGTATCTGTATCAAACATCTTGACCAAAGTATCCCATGCATCTTTGGGATTCTCAGCATCCTGAATGTGTATGAGCATAGCATTAGATATACATATAGACAAATAATGCAGCACTTTGAATGCTCTCTCAGACCACTGCTTATGAGCAATAAGCTGCTGCTGTGTAGGTTGCCGAGGTAGCTCAGGCTCTGGCTCAGCACCTGTAATGAGATTCCAAAATCCTTTCCCTTTCATGAAACTCTTTATCCTGTACTTCCATGCCTGGAAGTTCTTCCTATCCAGCTTCTCACCAACAATCTGAACTGGATTGTCCGACATGTTGCTCAATGCGTACACCTTCCGCACACTTCAAATCTGTAAATGAGCTTTCCTCAGCTCAACCACACTCCAATTAATGTTCCAGATACTCCAAGGTAGCCAACAAACTCCAAATTTGATGTAGGAAATGAACTGACTCACGCAGTGCGGGATACCCTGTATTGACACACCTTCCAAGGCTCCAAATCGCAATGTAATGGTGCAATCAAGTATAGGCAACTTGCATTGACACCTAATGAACCTCAATGTTGAGTATCAACTCCATCTGACATGTGTAATTATCAATTTTTGAAAACCCCTTTCTCTGTTTTTGAAAAAACCAGAAAAACCAGTAATGATTTGGCTCTAATTTCTTCAATATCTCACCAAATTGAGCAACCAGGCATTCATTGGCTTAGCAATAGTGTCCATCAACTCCATGTAAGAGGAATTTGTCCAATTGTAAAACACCAAAGATTAATTGCTCGATTAAAATGCTCTGTTTCTCTGCAACCAGTGGACAGCCTGTTTTAATCAGCTCATTCCCAGCTCAATTAAGCATCATTGACCAAACAAATCACATAGCCCTCTTCTCCAAGATGTAAAGCATCCAATTGCTAAGGAATTTGTGGAATATATCAAGCACCAAGTGAGAATTTGACCTCCTCGTAGTGAAAAAACTAGAAAACTGCACTGTTTTCTCTGTATGGGCTGCGCCGCCTGCTGTAGGGCTCTTTGGGAGTAATTAAATTGCTAATTGAAGAGCTAACCAAGTCCCCAACACACTTGGGTATGTGTACAACCAGTCAATGGTTGAATTTTTGCCAAAAATATGCTCCAAATGCATCAAATCTTCACCTCCTTTTCTCTGTTTTGTGAGAGGTCAAAAACCAGAGTTTTCCACTCAATTAAATACATCCAAATTGCTCCAAAATTTGTTCAAGGCTTGCACATTGGTTGCTAATACATCCCTCTTTGACAAATGCATATGTCTTTTGCCAGAATCACACGTATTTCCACCATACATCAATGTTCCCAAGCTTTAATGGAAAGCTTCAAAAAACAGAATTTTGCTTTGCTTTGATTTGCTCTAAAATGCTTTGCTTTTGCCTGTTTCACCTGCAATCCGCTCAAGGATGTTTAGAGGACCTTACCCGGTAGGCCTAGCTTTCAGATCTGATAGTATTTGGTGTGCTCCAAGCTTCACAGCTCCAATGGCAGCTTCACAACTTCTTTTCACAGCTTCTTCTTCCCTCTTCACTCACTCACTCATAAACCCTAATAAACAACACAAGGCTCTGATACCATGTTGAAAGATCGGTAGAGGAGGAGAAGATACACACACAGGAGCAAACCCTAATGTATATTGCAAACCCTAACCATATAGGGAAGCCATGTCCACTCTCACACAAAGCATAATGCACTAATCCATAATCCGCACAACACACAATGAGTTGTGTCCACACTCTACTAAACCTAGCTAATGTCCACACACTATGACCAGCTGGACACGCGGTCATTTATGTCTCACACATGTTCCTACCTAATCTGCCAGCACATAGCATCGCTGGCTCACACTAACATCGAGCTTGAATATCTCAACAGGTGGAGGCCGCCTACCCTGGTCCTGGAGACGGCCTCGGCCAGCACCACCACCCAGACGATGGCTGGTGTAATCCACCTCCTCCCCTAAGACAAACTCCGCATATAACTGCTTTGCGAAGTATATGGGAATCTGGCGGTTGTTCGGCATCCTCCCATATGCGGCAACATATCGACTATAGATATGTGCCGCCATACGAGGATGCGAACACCGCGAAATAGTAAGGGGCTTGCCCGCCCCAGGCCTCATCCCATGACTATCGAGGAAAAGATCTAGGTAGGCTCCATCCCTAATAGGAGCAAGATCACAAACCTGACGATATGTTAGGCCATGTGACACAGGAGCAGTGCGATGGTGGGCTATCCACTCATCTACATAAACAATATCGTGAAGGCTACGAAGGGACGCAAGCATCGCCTCCAAGTCTGCCACGATATGTAATGTAGACGGTGTGTCTCTAGCACTCCTACGGATAGCCGCTAACTCGCTATCTCCGCGATGAGGTCCGCAATAGATGAGCGGCCCTCCTCGTGGCCCTCCTCGTGTGACTCCATGCTAAAACCTAAGCCAAACACAAAGGTCCAATGTGAAGGGTCTAATGTGAAGGGTCTAATGCTTAGTGCTAAGTAGCACTAATGAAGCTATAAAACAATGCTAATGGGCTCACTAATGCTAATCCAAATCAAGAGAGCAAGGAGAGTGAAAACGACTGTGACAATGAGGTTAAAAAAAAAGTTTTCCGGTTTTATAACCTCGATCGAGGTTCGGTAACATCATGCAATTTAGGGTTTGCAAGATTAACGCTCTAGATATTAGGGTTAGTGCAACATACGACCAAGATACACACTTAATTTTAGGGTTGGGGAAGGATCGACGGTTGAGATTTGATATTACTATCTCGTTCGAGGTACATGGACGGCCACGATTTAAAGTCATTACCACGACAAGGTATGTCGACGGTCAAGATTCATTATATACCTCGATCGAGATATTTAAACGGCCGAGATCGCATCTTCCAACGTACGTGAATGGACGGTATAGATTGCGTTTACGTATCTCGATCGAGATAATTGGACGGTGGATATAAATTTTAGGGGTTAGTGGCACGATTCGGGCACGTTTTGGGTGCATTTTGGGCACCGCAAGGTTTTTGCAGACGTGTCATTTTGGATTGGTTTTGCTTGATTTTGGGTCACTTTGGACTGTGCAACGGCAAAGATTTGGTGTGCAGCAGCATCTACAGTGTCTACAACAACATTGACCATCATACTTTCGCCAGTAACACTCTATTCTCTACTATGTGTTATTTTTCATACACTTTGCAGGTGATTTAGTCAGT
Source organism: Cibotium barometz (assembly GCF_041138505.1). Taxonomy (NCBI): domain Eukaryota; kingdom Viridiplantae; phylum Streptophyta; class Polypodiopsida; order Cyatheales; family Cibotiaceae; genus Cibotium; species Cibotium barometz. The sequence continues at coordinate 40,556,866 of NC_141063.1, forward strand.
TGGCAGCTATCCGGGGTTGCATTCAGTGAATACTGAGTACTTGCAGTGTGTTGAAAGATTTTGCAGCTATCCGGGGTTGCATTCAGTGAATACTGAGAGTACTTGCAGTGTGTTGAAAGATTTTGCATTTGGTAGACAGTCATGGTTGGTGGTAGTGATGTATTCAACATGTTGTCTGCTGCTGCTCTGCTAAGGACAAACTTGATGGGACTAACTGCCCATTGTGGTCCTATATGATGAGGCATGTATTGGTTGCTAAAGGCCTTTGGAATGTGGTCAGTGGTAGTGAAACTCGTCCTATTTTACAACTACCAGTGTGACCAAGTGCTACAGGTACATCTGAAGTAGAATCTCATATAGATGTGACTCCTCCACATGCACCACCAGTCCCTCCCACTGCACCTCAAACGAGATGGGATTAAAGAGATTCATAGGCACATGCATTGCTTGCACTTTCTATGAAGCAAAGCATTATTCCTGATATTAAGTCATGTAAGACTTCAAAAAAGGCATGGGATGCACTTGTTGCATATTATACCAAGTGCGCAATGAAGCACGTGTTGCATATCTGCGCAAATGAGCACATGAATGAGGGACACTCAATGGATAGCTTTTTGACCAAGATTAAAGATTTTAAGGAGCAACTCGCCAGTGTGGATGAGATATATCCTGATAGTACATTGGTGCCCACAGTTCTCAATGCATTGCCGGATTCTTATCAGAGTTTTTCCTCTACCCTTAGACTCATGATGAAGGGAAATCCAAATGCTTTACATTTGATGAGCTGGTCTCAGTACTCTTGCAAGAAGAGCAATCTAGGCAAAATAGATCTGTTATGCGAGTTGGTGACCGAGCTTTTGTTGCCAGCCAGAAAGGCAAAGGTAAAGCTTCTTTGCATAGTGGCTATAAGCCAAAATCAGAATCCTCAGGTAAGGATGCAAGAGAAAGAAGGTGATAAGCCTAAAAAGAAGAGCAAGTGTCACTATTGTAGGAAACCAGGGCACTACATAAATGAGTGCAAGAAAAGGCTAGCGAAGGAGAAAAAGAAAGAATCAGGCATGGCTATGGTGGCTGATGGTGCAGAGAAGAAGAAGTCTGCAAGTTTTGCTCAAGATGATTGGGCGTGGACTGTACATTGTAGTTATGACCTTTATGTTCATGATGTATGCATGTCAGCTGTGGCAAAATCAGATGCTTGGTACTTTGACAGTGGTGCTAGTAAGCACATTACTTCACAAAAAAATTGTTCTCATCTCTGGAATCTGTCCCAAGTGCAGAAAACATCACATGTGCAAATGGTTCCTCATATCCTCTCAAAGGAGTTGGTAGAGCTATGCTCATTGCTGCAAATGGGGGTGCATTTACTCTTTCTAAAGTTTTATATGTGTGAGGCATTAAGAAGAACTTGCTGCTAGTTTTAGCCTTAGCCTTGTTAGGCTTGATGGTGAAATTTGTGGATGACAGATGTACAATTCAGGATAGAAATTATGGTTATTCTATCATCATGTCAGGTACCTTGTTTCATGGCCTATACAAGATGGATGTATTTGAGAAGTTACAGCATGTTGCTTGCTCAGTCTCTACAACTCGTGCTATGAGTGATGTAGAATTATGGCATGCACGATTTGGTCATCTGAATTATGATAGTTTGTTACACCTTCAAAGGCATGATATGGTGTTTGAGTTGCCAACTCTTGAGACCCCTACTAGACATGTATGTGAGGGGTGTATTCTTGGTAAAATGCATCGGGCATCATTTCCAAAGGATGGATCGGTGAGAGATGTTAAGAAATTATAGCTTATACATAATGATGTATGTGGTCCTATGAGAACACCATCTATTGGGGGATATCTCTACTTCGTCACTTTTATTGATGATTACTCCAGATATAGCTGGGTGTATCCATTAAAGCAAAATTCAGAGGTTTTTATGTGCTTTAGGCACTTTGTATCCATGGTTGAAAATGCATGTGAATGTAAAGTTGGCACCCTTCATTCAGATCGAGGGGGGGAGTATATGTCCCCAAGGAATTTCATGCATACATGGCTGAAAAATGCATAAGGCATCAATGTACAATGCCATACACACCTTAGCAAAATGGTGTGGCTGAGAGGAAGAACATCTCTCAGGAGATGGCACGATGTATGCGCAAAATGGTGTGGCTGAGAGGAAGAACATGTCTCTCATGGAGATGGCACGATGTATGCTATAAGCCCAAGATTTACCTCATGGTTTTTGGTTAGAGGCAATTATGTGCGCAAACTATGTGTTGACCTACCAAGGCCTTGCAGTCTAAAACTCCTTATAAAGCTTGGCATGGAAGGAAGCCTTCTGTGCCTCATTTGCGTGTTTTTGGTTGTCTTTCTTATGCTCTTGTGCCTGAGCAACAATGCAGTAAGCTTGACAATAAGGTAGTTAAATGCATATTTATGGGATACAGTTCAGAAAGCAAGGGATATGGACTCTACCATCTAGCCTCAAAGCGGATTTTGGTAAGTAGAGATGTTGTTTTTATCAAAAACTCAGTTCAGCCCATGATTTAATGCAAAAAACAACAGAATGTATTCTCACAGGACATGTTTGATTTGCTCCTACCTTCGTTTAATGGAGGGAAGCCATATGCAGAGCAATTAAATGCTCAACCAAGTGTTGAAATTCAAGCTTTGTAGGTGCAAAATCAGCCTTTTGATGAGGCAATTACTGAGGATGTAGTGGATGAGGATAGAGCATCCATAGAAGAATCTAGGCGTATGCCAAAATGTCTTGTACAGAAATTGAGGGATAGCAAGTTGGCAGCTCCTTTACCTATAGCAGAACTCGTGCAGGTTCTCATCATGCAGATCATTCTTATGTGGATTATGTTCTCATTCTAATTTATGTAATGAGGGAGGAACCTATTTCCTTTGAGGAAGCACATGATGATGATCATTGGATGCATGCTATATACAGGATGAGTATAACTCTATATTCAAGAATAACACCTGGTATTTGATAGATCCACCTCATTTCCCTCACTAGGGGGTTTTTTCCCCGTGCATATGTACACCCTCTTATCTACTCATTTTGGGATGTGTACTTATCTTTTGTATCTGGCACACATTTGTTTATTCTAATATAGTGAGTTTGTGTGCTCTCAAGCTTCTCTATCTTGTGTGTGTGCATTGTTGCAAATTCCAACATTATTTTCACCGCTAAGTTTCACGGTTTTTTTCTTGCCTCCATGTCGACCTTGTATGCATCGCCTCGATACTGCATGGGCTGCCTTCATTAACACAAGAGCTCTCTTGCAGGGCCATAGGGCTTTGCTGGGCCGCTTCTCTTGCAAGGCTACAGGTTGCAGGTCCCAAGTTATAGTGGCCGCCTTCGTTAATGCAAGAGAGGGAATTTGAACTTGGAGATGTCCTAGGTTGTAGAGGCCACACCTCGTCTACGTCTTTGTCCTTTGCAAATATGCCATGTCCTCTCCTATCCACGTAGCATCCATGCTCTCCTCTGTTTCGTGGTGGTGATCATCTGTGTGTGTGTGTGTGTGTGTTTCTAACTCATGTTGTTTTGATGGTTGTGCAGGCTATTGGAAGTGTCCTCTCCAGTGGACGTGCTCGCCTCCTGTGTTGGTGATTCATGCTCCCGACTTCTCCAGATAGATCATTTGATATGCAGTGAAAGTGTGTGTAAAGAATATTGTGGAATAGGGGGTGCTTTTTAGGGGTGCTTTTTTTGGTGAGCAATTACGAGCGAGTAGTTTTGCGAAACTGGCGAGAGGCTGAAATCGTAGCACATAGGTACCACTTATTCCCTACTCTCTTTCACTCTCTCACTCTCTCACTCTCTCTCTCTCTAACACACACACAATTCACATGTAGACTCTCTTTGCATGATATTGATAAAAGTCGCTTCCATACATGAGACATTAAATAAAAAATCCATGGAAAACACCAATAAGTGTGCTTGGTTGAAATCGTAATACATACGACATTCCTCTCTCTCTCTCTCTCTCTCTCTCGGGATATTGACACTTGTACACACCACCACATTTCACACTTTTGCAAGATATTTCACATGTAACACATAGGACATGTCTCTCTCTCTCTCTCTCAGGATATTGACACATGTACACACCAACACATTTCACACTTTTGTAAGATATTTCACATGTAACACATAATACTAGAAGAAAACTTGGGGGGTACACTACTTAGAAACCGTACGTATCACGTGCGTTCAAGGGGTATTTAAAAAACCCATAATTTTTCATGAATAAAATCACCCCCTTTTTCTTTATGGACTTACATTTTTTTTCAAAATTGATTAAAAAAACCCTTCTATAAATGTGTTTCTGTAAATTCACCTTAAAATTTTGAAGTAAAAAACCCCTTCATTTGAACTCACGTGGTATACTTACATATTTTTAGGTGAACATCCTGAGGAAGAAAAGAAAGTGGTGGTTCATACCTCTTCAAAATCTATCTCTCAGAGTGATGGTTGTTAATCCAATTCTAGGATTAACAAGAGCTACCACCATTATCTTACATCAAGGAGTCACGGTAGATACACCAAAGGAACATACATTTAAGATATAAAGCAATAGTGTCCAAAGCTACAACTTGGACGGGCGCTCGTAATGGTGTGACGGAGTATTTATGGCGATTCCCACTTCAAGAGCGTGTGGTAGCAATTTAGGATGAAGTCCTAAGTGATGTACTTCATGGATATATTATAAGAGTAGTCATTGTAATAGCATTAGGCCTCTTATGAGCCTAAAGTGCCCGGCCGGCCATAGTTGAAGTGAGTGTGAACACTTATGGCCATGTATATAAGTGAATTTCTCTCATAATATAACATACTCTCCCATTGTGCAATTGAGTCTTGCTCTCCCTAATGAATGCTAGTGAGTGTGTGTGAGTGAAGTGAGGTGAGAGGAGGGACGAGGACCCATAGTGCAACGCGGCAGTGTGACAACACTTGCGGGAGACGCGGTGGAATTGTTTCTCAAGGAGTTGTGGAGCTTGGAGACCTCAAGGGTTACGAGCTCGAACATTGGAAAGATCCTCAACAACAGTTGCAGTAGTTCACCAGGTAACCTCTTTTTGGATGTGTTTCAAAAGCAGGGTTAGGGTGAGCCATAACATTTTTGGCGCCGCCTACCGGGGAGCCATCCCTTGGCTTTTTCCATCGTTTTGCCTCTAATCTACGCATAACCCATTGCCCATTATCTTGATTAGCGGTTTCCCATGAAAAAGATATGGATTTAATGGTGATTTGTGTGAGATTTAATGTAGAATAGCTCTCTTTTTTATTTTTGAAAAGAATGCTTTTTACTTAATTTTTAGATTAATTTGTATTTTTGTTGTTGTTTTTGTGGTTTTTCATGTTCTTAGGGCTTGCACATAGTTTGTAATAGGCTTAGTTTGCATCCATTGCATCAAACAATGCAAGAGAATGCATTTCTTAGTGAATGTTAGCTCTCTTTAGTTTAAACATAGATCTAAGATCATTAATTTTAGTTTAATTCTGTGTTTTCTGTTGAAATTGTTTGGATTAGAGTGTTAGCAAGCATTAGGAGTAGCTTAATCTTTCAAAAAAATTTAAAACCATCAAAAAAATCCTTGAATTTGATTAATTTCTCTTAATGAACTGGTTTTTGTCATTAAGGGTGATTAATCTTGTTTCAAGAGGCTAAAAAATTAGAAAATATGTTAATTGGGGTCTAAATTGATCATATGAGTAGTTGAAATTGGGATTTTTGAGTGTTTAGAGAGCATCTAGATGCATCAAAACACCTAATCACATCAATTTTTTGATCAATTGGAGAAATTTGACTCTCTTTGCTTATATTTACCTTAAAAGAGGAGACTATAATTAAGAGTCTAATTAATCTCCTAACTTAGATTAATTTACACAATTGTTGATGCACAAAGATTAGGTTCCCCTTGCTCTATCCAATGATGTGCTCAATTGTGTGAATTAATTAGGGATTAGTGATTAATTAGAATCTTTGATTAGTATAAAAGAGGCAAAGATTAGTGAAAGGATTAATCTTAGGTTAATCCTTAATTACTTTTTTACAGGCTAATGAGAATTCAATGAGAAGATGCTCATGAGTTATCAATTTGTCCATTTTGGGAGTCATTTATGAAGGGTGTAAGTGGTGTCATTTAAAAGGTTGACTTTTTTGATTCTACTTACCTTTTTTGGGAAAATGCCCATATCCCTTTCATTTTAAATTCAAAAAATATTCCTCCCCAAAAGAAAAATTTGTATTTTTCACTAGAATCTGGAAAAAAATAAAATCAAAATTTAATTTCCATGTGAAGTCCGGTTCACGTGTGAAAATCGTTTCACGACGTGAAACACTAGTTCACACGGTAAAAATAAATAAATAAATAAATAAAATCAAAATTTATTTTTCACGTGAAGTCTGTCCGATTCACGTGTAAAAACCATTTCACGGAGTGAAACACTAGTTCACACGGCAAAAAAAAAAGAAATTTAATTTCCACGTGAAGTTTGGTTCACGCGTGAAAACCGTTCACGGCGCAAAAAAAAAGGAATTTAATTTTCACGTGAAGTTCGATTCACACGTGAAACCCGTTTTACGGAGTGAAACACTAGTTCACGTAGTAAAAATAATTTCCACGTGAAGTTCGGTTCACGCGTGAAAAACGTTCACGGTGTGAAACACTAGTTCACGCGGCCAAGAACAATTTAAAAAAAAAATAAAATCAAAATTTAATTTCCACGTGAAGTCCGGTTCACGTGTGAAAACCGTTTCACGTGTGAAAACCGTTTCACGGTGTGAAACACTAGTTCACGCGGTAAAATAAAAAATAAAAAATTTTAAAAAAAATAAAATTTAATTTCCATGTGAAGTTCGTTTCACGCGTGAAAACCGTTTCACGGTGTGAAACACTAGTTCACGACGTGGTAAAAAAAAAGAAATTTAATTTTTCGTGAAGTCCGACGTGAAAATCGTTTCATGGCGTGAAACACCAAAGTTTCACGTGGGAAAAAAAAAGAAAAAAGAAATTTATTTTTTCGTGAAGTCGGATGTGAAAACCGTTTCACGGCATGAAACACTAGAGTTTCACGTGGCAAAAAAATAAAATTTAATTTTTCATGAAGTCCGGCATAAAAACCGTTTAACGGCGTGAAATACCAAAGTTTTACGCGTGGGAAAAAAATGAAATTTAATTTTTCGTGAAGTTCGGCGTGTGAAAACCATTTCACGGCGTGAAACACTAGAGTTTCACGTGGAAAAAAAAAGAAAAAACAAAATTAATTTTTTTGTGAAGTCCGACCGTGAACCTTCACGGCGTGACCGGAGTCTCCTCATCGAAGTCTCTTTGGAAATGCACCTGTTTGGAGGCCGGTATCTCCTAAACCGTATATCCGATGAAGGTGCTCTAGGGCTCATCAAAAAGCTGACATCGAGCTCTTCGACTCTTGTGTCGTCCGAAGTCAAAATCGACCATTTTGGCTTTCGACCAGCAGCCTCAAAATTCGACCCGAAAATTGAGGCAAAAAATAGCCCAAAAACCATAAAATCGTAAAAACCACAAAAACCACAAAAACCACAAAAATAGCCCAAAAACCACAAAATCGTCCAGCGTGAAAACGACGACGAGCCATATTCGGGCTACTTTTTGAGGGTCTAGACGACAAAATCACGAACGACTCAGGGAAACAAAGTTGTAGTACTCCAAAAATACTACAACTTCCTCACACAGAGTTTTTCAAAATTCCTTTTGAAACACCCTCAAAAACGTGTTGCGAAACAGGAAAAAAAAAATTTGAATTTTTTTCGTCTCTTGAGACAGTGATGGAGAATAGGTTTTAGGACCTCCTCTTCCATCGGGGAAGTTCCTAGCATACGCTTTTTCTGGAAAAATATCTTAGGTTGCTCGTGCGTATAGCACCTAAGCTAATTAGGACAAACGGACACCCGTTTGATCCAACGAAGAGTACGCCAAACATCTTGAGGCTTTAACGGGCTGTGGAAAAGTATATTTTAAAAAAAAAACAAAAACAAAAAAAACAAAAAACAAAAAACAAACAAACAAACTATGATTGCTAATTAAGGAGCATTTAAGGCACTCCGACATGGAGGGATTGCCAGGGATTACACAAGGACTGAACCCAATGGCTGACATCTTCAAGCCATTGAGATCTATACCGCAAATTCACCTCCCAATGCCATTGGCCATGCCTATAACAAGTGTGTCATCGGGTTTTACATCCCCTGTCACTTCGATTCCACCGGGCTTTGGTCCCTTGCCTAACGTTCCTGTAAATCCTATAAGTACCAACCCTTTCCTGGATGCCTATACCTTAGATATACTGACTAGTCTAGGAAGGGGGGTGGCCCAAGGACTCACTGAGTCTCTTCCAACAAGAGCACTCACATACGACCTCAATGATTCATATATAAATACAGCCGTATAAATTTTCAAAATTATGGGAAAATATGACGAAAAAACCGACCTTGTTCAATTCATTCAATCGTTTGAACAGAGATGTGAAGTTCTTGGAAATCCCAACTGCCCCACACTAAGGTACATGCATTGAACTTATGCTTAGAAGGAAAAGCTAGTCGATGGTTTATCGCATTGATACCGACGATCAAGACCAACTTCAAAACCTTGAAATCAACCTTTATACATGGCTTTTCCAACCAAGGTAATCAATGGAGTGCAGTAACAGAACTCAATTCAATTGAGCGTCAACTAAATGAATCCATTAGAGATTTTATCCTTCGAATAAAACTCTTGGACTCACGTTGTGAGTCATGGGAAAAATTAAACGATGTTCAATTGAGGAGATGTTTCATGATGGGCTTACAGAATAACAGCTTACACAACTTGATCATTGTAAATCTAGAAACATTCAATCAATGTTGTAAAGAAGCAATATGTTTAGATGACAACATGCTAGAAGATGATCATGCTACGAGGTGTTCCTCATCTAAACTAAGTGAAGCAATGGCAAAAGAAAGATCGATCTCGGAATTGACATTCCTAGAATTTTATGCAGCCTTGCTTAAAACATTACAGTAGACATCTATAAGATAGGATGAAAAGCTTCAAAACCAGACATCCTTAATGCCTCTAATAGTGAGGAGTGAAATGCCTTGTGTTGAATGCAACCAATATGACCATCCCAATCCTCATTATGCATACATGGCACCTGTTTCTTCTGTACTGCATATATTGTAAAACCTTTGACCATGATAGTAAAAAGTGTCCTGCTTCATCCACAATGGACTCAGAACCTCCATCTCCTGTGCACCAAACAGAAACAATCCAAAGGGTAGAAACTGCTCAAGAAGCAATTAATCGGACACTTCAGTGTTTCTATTGTCGTGGATTTTACAAAGTGGCAGATTGTACAGTTTGAAATACTTCCATGCCCATAGTCACTACACGCTGTGACCAATATGTGAACGATGTGGCATTGATCACATGTTCCAAGATTACCCAAGATGAGTTGCTTCAATGCAACTTGTCTCACAAAATGCAACTCTTAACATCTTAAGTGTACAAAACAGGCAATTGTCCACGGTGCCCTTGAATGTGCTTACACACTTACAAGCCAAGGCATGACAAATAGTAAAAAAGAACGTAAAAGACAACACCTCAACATGGGTAGAAGAACATGCTTTAAAACAGAATCCAGAAGAGAAAACAAAACCTTCTAAACCCAAGAAAAACAAGGGACAAAAAATTATCGAAACCAAGGTCAAGTTAAAAGATAGGGAAAAGGAGCCTGCAGAGGACAAAGACCCAAAAGGGGGACATAAACACGAAAGAGCCAAAAGCTATATAGGATGCAGAAGCACCCACATCAAAGACCACCACACAAACCTCAACACCCATATGTACGACACAGGATACAAAAACCCAAAAGAAAATTTAATCTCGTCGCATGGATAAACATAATGAAAAACTGACAAATCAAAGAAAGTAAGAGAATGAAACAAGTTTTAGTACATCGCTAAGTGAGGATGAAACAAGTTCTTACACTTCGCTCAATGCACTACATAGACCAACCAACCACCCCAAATGGATAATAATGATCACATGACATATGTGGAACGCAAAAAGCAAGCTCAGGAGAGCATGCTTAGTTTGGTTGAATGTCTTACAGGGTCACCAGTTGTGATTGAACCTCATAATGCCAAACCTAAAACAACAACCAAAATACAAAGCCTAGAGGAGTACTGCTTTCCCTTTCAAGAGGAAGATATACTCTCTACAGAAGAGTCATTTGAAACAGACTGTGTACAAACTATAGGCTTGAGAAAGCATGTGAGGAATTCAATAATTCCCTTACAAGATTAAAATAGTCTCTCAAAACCTCATTTGGAGGAATGCTCTTCTCTCATGATAAATCTAGCACCACATCAACACTTGCACCTTTAATGGCTCAACCTAAGTTATACAAGGACATAACGAACTACATAAAACAGGAATGTCAGGATTTGCAAGTTTCCAAACAACTCTCATTAAGAATTGTCAGAGGGCCAAGTGTGCCATTGTACGCATTGGGTACTCTTGAAAAAGCTGAGACCCAAACAGAGGATGAAAGTGAATGGGAATATGAAACAGACACACGTTTTGAAGCTGAAACAATAACCAAAACACCCATGGTTCCTTTGGAAGATTCTATCATGGTATGGTTGGATTTCCCTACAGGCAATGATGTTCAACGCAAACGCTCATTGATTAGCCCTCAAGCAAGTCATAACATCATGACAATAGACACTTGGGTGTCATTGGGACAACCTAAACTCACCCCGACAAGCAATAGTCTTACAAAAGGAACCAATGAACAAAACATTGAAGTTTTAAGTTACTTTAGATACACTACTCGAACAATCGATGGCGATATGGAATTTACATTTCATGTTACCCTAGATTCCCTTGAGTATGATGTCGTCATTGGCAGACCTTGGATAAGTGAATCGTTGTATTCACTAGATGAATCCATGCAAATAGTCACCTTGAACACTCCTGCATGCAATGTACAATTGCATGCAGGAAGAAGAAACCTTGCAGGAGCTGGAACTTCCAACATATCTTACTGTGAAAAGATCCCTAGGATTCTGGTTGGATTGGAAATTGCGAATAAAATCACCACAGCTCAAGCACAACTTTATCCAACACAAGAACACAATCTCATGACCCTCAAGCTATGGGGTTTGTTAGGTCAACCACAACACTCAGGGCACATCCTGAAAGGATTACCTTTACACAATGCTTGAACATGCCATGACTGGGGTACTTTGAACATACAATGGATATTGAAACTAACCCCCTCACTTGCAAGTTTTTTGTGGTTGAGTATGTGATGGAAGCAGATTTAATCTTGGGGCATAAATGGACTATTTTGCTACCCAAGCACCACTGTGCTTTGCTAGCGATAGAGTCATCATGATGGTCAACGATAAAAAGTTGATAATGCCAAACTGCCAAGAAGAGGATCCAACTTTAATGGATATCTATGATGCTGAAGGCAAAAGGATACAAGACTCTTCCACAAAAGCCCCTCTACACAATGACCTATCTGCGTTCAACAACCAACTCCGATAAAGCCTCTACTCCTTCAGCCCCATCCTCACCTATGAAGTTTGATGCCAAAACCTCGCAATCAACAGCTATTCCTGAAGAAGTTCCCAGAGCCCAACCATCTAACTCTAACAGGGAACTCAAAGGAAAGGCCGAGCTCCTATGCATCTTCATCAATAAACCTCACCAAAGGAGACAACCACATGCTCAAAGGCCTCATCAAATTGATAACCACTCCACAAGAGACTCTAACCTCATCATCAACAATGCGAATGAGTCTCAAACCTATAGCCTCAGCGCCAACCCAAGTCACAGAGGGCCCCAAACCTTCCACACCAACCCAAAAGAAAACTCCACCAAGATTCCCACAATCACGATATCTTAATAGTATCAAAATGTGGGTGGAGAAGCAGCTAATTGTAGCTCAAGGCTACTATGAAGGTGCCAATCAAATTTGGGTGTCTCGACAGTCAAAAACTCTTCCTCAACGAAGCACTCGAAAGCTAAGGAAGAAGAAGAGTACTCCACAACACCATCCACAAAAGCCTTTGCGAGTTCCTGAAAGAACTCCACCAATGCAACAAGTGTGGGTACCAAAAACATTGCTACAAGCACAAGGGTAATACCAAAGAAATACCAAAGCTTGGGTCCCCAAGTGCATCACAAAGTCCCCTAAGCTTGCACAAAGAAGAAAGCCTCAATACCAAGCACATCGGCAACCAAATTATAGTGTTCATCAAAGATGGGTGCCTGTGCATGTACTTCAACAACAAGGATACTATGATGGTAATTCCATCATATGGTTGCCAAAATCGAACAATGTGAAGAAAACCTCACCACCGACTTCAACCCCAACAACTTCACCTATAGTTCGACAAGAATGAATCCCAAGAAACAGCAAAGCAAATCCCTCCATCACTCTCGTGCATTCAGCACAAACATAAGAGCTTGTCTATTCAAGCAAACAATCAGTAGTCTTCCCTACTGCCTCGACATCATTTTAGCAACAAATTCAAGATCAAATACGAAGACTTAGGAGCACATCAAGAACAAAATAACAATGCTCTTGTCACCCCTCTGGTAGTGAGAAATGAGCGCACAAGAAACTGTCGTTTTTGCAAGTCATGACCTAGAAGACCCAAAAAAAACACACCTCCAGGTCAAAAACTACAAATTCAAGGAATTTCATATCATGGAATTACAATTCACGGAGTTCCATCTCACGGCTTAAGAACCTGCGCTTTCACATTTAAGCCTAATCATGGATTAAGCCATATCACACAATAGCCACTATATATTTGTTAAGCTTATTGCTTACTATTCTTTTGGCTAAATTAATGTAGCAGCTGCTCCATGAGTACATATCCATAATTATGCACTGGAGAACATTTGCACCAAAGCCTCACCATCCACAACTTCGAGGTACATCTCTGGATAGGGGGGCCATGGTGGGCAAAAGACTGGTCAATGGTAAGCCTTTATCGCTCTCCCACAACCCTGTTTTCACGGTTTAGGCTATTCCCATTTCACCCCACAGGGATTTAATATTCACGTGATCATAAGATTTTTTGTGATAATAACACACGTGAACAAGTTATTCACATGTTCTCATGTTATCGTTCACAAAATAACAGGTCACTTGCCATTTGGGAACCCCTTAAAAGCTTGGCTACATATGGGAATAAGCTATTCACATGTTCTCATGTTACCATCTTCACATAATAGCAGGTCAGTGGCCACCTAAGAAGATTTTTTATGCCCGACAAAGATAATTTTTTTAGGCCCTGCTCCCCGAAGCATTTTATTGTTTACCATGCCCGATAGAAGCTCGCGAATGCGGGTCGGCAAGCTCTTCCAACTTTCTTTGGACTCCCTCCAATAGCCTTTCGCTACGCTTATCGGTCCCTTGCAAATGACCCGCTCTTGGGCGATTCGAAGAGCAAACTTGGAGGTGAAAGGTGATCGGATAATTGAAAGGTGATCGCTTCGCACAGGCTTCCTTTGAGGAAGCCCTTAGCTCCGCTTGCCGGTGATCCTCTGGATTCCGGGGAACAGTTTGTTGACCCAGATCTATTTACTCAATTTTTTTCAATTCAACACAAACCCGAAGACCATAGCAAGTGCATTAGATGAGATGAAACTTACTTTTTTCTCTTAAAAACTGTGCTGCTTGGAACATTTTGGGAAATTGAGAAAATAGATTGGGACTGAAGGTCACTAGGTTCCGGTCGGTCATGTGTCCCCGCTCTCACCAGTCTTTCATCTCTTTAAATCCGTTCAATTCGAGAATTTTAGGCCATAAGATGCAATTCTACAAGCGAAAAAAGGGACTCGAACCGGGGAAATTGAGTAAATAGAATGGTAACCTAGTGACCATGACCTAGTGAAAGGTGATCGCTTCACTCAGGCTTCCTTCGGGGAAGCCTTTCGCTACGCTTGCCTTTAGTTCCATTTCCAGAATCCGAGCTTGCACTCATCAATAGATGCAGCCGCGTAACCTCTTTGCCGGTGAAAGCGGTTGACCATTAAGCAAGAGCGAGAGATCGACAATCTTGAAAAAGCGGTTGACCTTGATGCAAGAGAGGGAGAAGTCCATGGCGGAATACTCGACCGCTTCAGCTAGTCGTCGACGGGTTTCAGCCACTTCGACGAATGGAGGAGGCAACGATCTAATTCAAATCACTAGAAAATACCAAAGCCTTCATTCGACCTGGCAGAGAAAGATTCCCCCGGAACCACGACTCAAGCGCAATCACTTTGCAAAGAGCGATCAAGCCAAATCGCAGAGCTGTCGAGACCGTGCATTCGACCAACACAGGAACGGGCTTACAAAAAGCAGGCACAGGCTGCAGTCCCTGATCAGAAGCAAGTGAAAAAGACCGGCCATTCTATAACCGAAATTTTTTGCATTGGCGGAATGAATTTTTGTGAAAAAATTACTTGATCGCTCGCATAGCTCGCTATCTCCTTGCCCGCTCGCTCTCCTCGCTGGACCCGCCGGCCGCAGGGACAGACCGGAACCAAAACCGAAACTAGCAGGGACGGACCCGATGTTCCCAGCAGGGACCAAATCGATGTTCCCAGCAGGGACCAAATCGATGTTCCCAACGGGCCGAAAACCGTGTGATTTTCCCAGCCAACCGTGTCTTATTCTCTTAACTCATTTTTCAGGAGTTGTTTGCTGTTGGTTCTGGTTCCCAACAGGGACTGATTTAGGTTCTCAGCAGAAACCCATGTTCCCAGCAAATCGTTTTTTATTCTTTGGACGAGCCGTGTTTGATTCTCTGGACTTAAACCGATGTTCCCAGCAGGGACGGATCCAAAGAGAAAATAACTTAAACTCCAGCACAAGGACCGATCGGAACCAAAACTTGATACTCCAGCAGGGACGGACCCGATACTCCAGCAGGGGGACAGATCCGATGTTATGAATCAGAACCTCCAGCAGGGATTGAACGGACCCGAAACCGATGTTCCCAGCAGGGACTTATTTAAGTCTTCAACCGAAACCAATGTTCCCAGCAGGGACTTATTTAAATCTTCAACCGAAACCGATGTTTCCAACAGGGACTTATTTAAGTCTTCAACCGAAACCGATGTTCCCAACAGGCTGAAACCGATGTTCCCAGCAGGGACCAAACCGATGTTCCCAATAGGGACCAAATCGATGTTCCCAGCCACCAACAGTGTCTTATTCTCATTTTCTGCTGGTCTTCGCGTTGTCCTATCAATCACAAATTGAATCAATTCTAC
Source organism: Cibotium barometz (assembly GCF_041138505.1). NCBI lineage: Eukaryota > Viridiplantae > Streptophyta > Polypodiopsida > Cyatheales > Cibotiaceae > Cibotium > Cibotium barometz. The sequence goes on from NC_141063.1 coordinate 40,572,184, forward strand.
ACCTGGAATCCCCCCTTCCCCCCTTCTAAGAAAACCATGCTTGGTTAGATCAATGTGGACTGATGTTTCGTTCCACTGGAAAAGCCGCTAAATTTGTCTCACTGACTGGAAAGCGGGAATGCTCTCAAATGGCTAACGGTGCTTTCGACTAAAGTTCCATTTCTTAGCACAACAGAGCTTATACTATTTATTCGTCGACAATGTGCGACGCTCCACTATCCCATTGAAAAAGGATTCCGCAATCATTTGCGTACTTAAACGCAGACTGAGTAATAGTAATTCATGCTATTCCTCGGACTCAGACCACAGAGCTTCCTAGGAACTGGGAAAATGCTATGAATCTGTTTGAATAACTTCGCTTTTTTCCCTAAAAGTCGCTCTGAAAATGTCACTTAGGGTGTTTTAACTAAGGGAAACGAAACCCACTAGACGAATAGCTACTAATATTTCCTCATTATATATTGATATTCATTCCGAACTCGAAACGCTAAAAATTGAAATAGCAAATAAAATCAATTTGGGCATAAATTGTACTTATATCCTGTTGCTCTTCTCTGTCTGTTCTCAATATTCATGGCAGTTTCTTGGTTGGCAGGCAAGCAAAAGGGCTAACCGTATTTCTGGACTCGTGCTCGGTGGGAGTGAAAAGAAAAGTTAGGTCGGGAGGTAGTGCACTCACTGGTCCTGATATCGAAATTCTCGCATTTGTGCCGTGTGTGTCTGGTTTCAATGAATTCCATATTATGGGTGTGGCAAACGCCGTTAGGTAGGCAACAAGCCACGTACCCCCGGCAGTATCTTCCGGCCATAATCTGCGTAAAAGAGGTTAGCTTGCCCTCACGGGGTCGCAGCTCTTTGTCGTCCCGGCCATTGTAGCACGTGTGTTGCCCGTCTGCTCTGGTGGCGCTTTTGGATTTCTATATAATGTGCCAATCTGTATACGAATGAAGATGATCGGACTTGAACTGATAACTTCATACTTGCAAAACATGTGTTCTACCGATTGAACTACGCCCCCTCGTTCCATGTGCAGCACGTATCATATGGGCAAACACAAGGGAGCTATTGTTTATACGTGCCCATAGCCCTTTCTTCTTTTTCTAGAGTTTAGACTTTATCCAAGACACGGTCCCATCCATCACACTGTCGAAACCATGTCATAAGGGTGTGTCGTTGTTGGCAGTAGTAATAGTTCACAAATCTTTTCTCAGTTCACCACTTCGATCGTATCGGCGCTAGAGAGAAGTTGCTTTCTCGGGAGCCTCCTCAAGGCTACCTCATTATTTCGAAACTTCATTCCGCTCCTCTGGCCGCCTCACCCTGTTCTCTGCTCCCCAAGGATACGGGTTGTTGATTGCGCTTGACCGGCACCTCTAGTACGACACATCTTTTAGAATACAAGCGAATGCTCGGATCAGTATTTCTTAATGATTCGAGCTCCTTATTCGATTGAGAAGTATGTGGGGCCAAAATGTATGCAAACCATTTGATTGAGAAGTACGTGGGGCCAAAATGTATGCGAACCGTTTGACTATGACCTCGTTTCATGAGCCAGAGGGGGAACCGCAAAATGGGCTGGCAAGAGCAGACAACAACTCGTTTCACTCTCGTAATTCGGGGGAGAGAAAGTTCCCAGGGATTCGAACTCTCAACTTTTGCCTGCTTTTAGAGATCATTTTTCCACCATTGGAACCACTCTCCCAAACCAAGTAGTTATTTCTCTTTCCAATGAGGGGTCCAATCGTCGAGGCACCAAGGGCCGCAGGTGTACCGTGTTTCTTCGGAAGGTCATGTCCGGGGACTTTGACTTGATGGTGTGGTGTGACGAGGCGAGAATTCGAATTCTCGCTTTCTAGGAGTTGGTCAAACCCAACCCTAATTGCTCGGATAGCAACCAATGCACATTGCTGAGTGATAAGGTGGTTTTTCGGCTTGCGTAAAATCATTTGCCCTTCCCCAATTCACCGCTTTTCTTTCGACAACCAAGGATTCGAGCTACACAGCCAGGGCCGGGATTCTCCTAGTGCTTACAATTTATTGCAGGATTCTCGCATTCACTGCTTTTTTTTAATGGAAACCGAAATATTTACTTCCCGCCAGGCAAGCAATCATTCCTTATGTACCTGGAAGGGAATGCTGAACAAATCCGAAGGATGCTCACAATCCAGTGCTTTGCACCGGGGTAGCAAGGTGGGTGGGGCTTTTTTGGCAAATCCTTTCGCTACCTTTTTGGTGGTTTGGAAAGTTTTTTATTTTGAAGGATGCTTGCTTTTTATTCGCCCTTCGATAGTGAGAAGCTGTTAATTTAATAAAGTCTTTTGACAGTCCTAATCCGACATTGAATGGTGGGAAAGTGCATCGTTGGATATAGAGGCTTAGCAGTAAGAGGCCCTAGTCCAGCGATGGGTTTGGTTATCTAATGCCAGCTCTAGGAAGGTGGCCAGGCCAAAGTGATCTTGAAAAAGAAGACTAGAATAATGGAGAAATGGCCTCGATGCTCGTGATAGAAATGAAATCTGCTTATATCCCATTGGATAGGCACTCTAGCAAAAGAAAGGGTTTGGTGTATCTATCGAACAATGAAGCTGAGCGCTGCGAAGCTTTGAGAAGGTGCATCGAAAGCTGTCTATCCGCTGAACTATAGAAGCTGAAGAAAAAGGTATATCGAAAGCCGCCCAAGAGCTGAAAGGATCGACTACATACACAAATTTTCTAATCAGATACGGTACTCAAAATCAAAGAATGCCATTTTGTCGAATATTTCATTAATTTTGGTATGCTTAAAGGAACTAAGACTGTAGTGGAAAAGACGGCAAGATCACTGAGGTAGAGAGATTGCCCAGAGGCAAGCTCCAAGCAAGGGGGAGACTTGCTAGAATAGGGGATCACTCATCGATCCGATCCATCTCATTCCTCATTCTCGGTGAAATCCTAGAGGCATAGGAGGCATGGGATTCAACGTTGCTTCTTGAAAAAACTTCATATTCACTACCGCCTCCCGCAAACAATTCAATAATTGTTTGGATTCATAGATCGATCAGATTCATGAGGAGATCCATTAATAATGAGCAAACAATTCAATGCCTAGAGGATCCGATTGGACATGAGTGAACTCCAACAGTTCTTGGGTCCCGGGGTCACCTTGTTCGTCTTCATTCTGTAGGTCCGAGAGATACATCTATCAAGACTGATCGGGTTGGTTGATCAACCCCAAAGGGCAGGCGGGACAAAAGGGACTTCGGGAGACCCAAGAATGGCAGAGATCGCTTGCTTCGGTCGCTGTGTCTTGCTGATGCTTCGCTTTCGAATAAAGGGCCGAATTCATCTTGAACCACCTCTGGGGAACCGGTTGAGTTCCCCCCTCGTTGAGCCTTTTTTATCAATGTAAAAACCCCAGTAATTATGCTCCATGACCTTCGAGGGTTGTGCACCCAGAAGAAGCCGGCGTGATCTCAGAGGAGGTTGTGAAAAAGCTGATTAATTCTTACGTGGGATAAACCTAGGCGTAAGCTCAGACAAAGAGGTAAGCTTTGTAGGACCAGAGTCTGCAGTGGTGGCTAAAGTCAAAACGAATCTTGGTCTTCATGGGAAAATTACCTCATTCAGCCGTCGAAAAGTGCAAATCTTCGTTCCATGTTGCGTAATTCCTTGGCCAACTTTCAATAGGGGCGTTGTCACGTCATATTGACGTATCCACGACTGACGCCTTGGTCCGGTATGAGTTGCAAACGTGATCTTAATCTGTTTCTGATGCACTTCTGTAATCAAGCTTTTGAAGCGTAAGCAATCCCAATGTGGTGTACTTCCAAGCAAGCTTGAGAGATCCATATTTATTGACATTGTCATTAAATCCTTATCAATTGCGGCATATATTATTGGGATATGTTTATTCAATGAAATTTACGTCTTGTATGTGTGAATTTTCCGCCATGGACTTCTCCCTCTCTTGCATTAAGGTCAACCGCTTTCAAGATTGTCGATCTCTCGCTGTTGCATTAAGGTCAACTGCTTTCAAGATTGTCGATCTCTCGCTCTTGCTTAATGGTCAACAACCGCTTTCACCGGCAAGAGGTTACGTGGCTGCATCTATTGATGAGTGCAAGCTCGGATTCTGGAAATGGACCTAAAGGCAAGCATAGTAAAAGGCTTCCCCGAAGGAAGCCTGAGCAAAAGAAATCATCTTTCACTAGGTCATGGTCACTAGGTTACCATTCTATTTACTCAATTTCCCCGATTCGAGAAAAAAGGAAAAGTCAACCGCTTTCAGGATTGTCAATCTCTTGCTTAATGGTCAACCGCTTTCACCGGCAAGAGGTTACGCGGCTGCATCTATTGATGAGTGCAAGCTCGGATTCTAGAAATGGACCTAAAGGCAAGCGTAGCGAAAGGCTTCCCCGAAGGAAGCCTGAGCGAAGCGATCACCTTTCACTAGGTCATAGTCACTAGGTTACCATTCTATTTACTCAATTTCCCCGGTTCGAGTCCCTTTTTCCGCTTGCAGAATTGCATCTTATGGCCTAAAATTCTCAAATTGAATGGATTTAAAGAGATGAAAGACCGGTGAGAGCAGGGACATATGACCCCAGAACCTAGTGACCTTCAGTCCCAATCTATTTACTCAATTTCCCAGAATGTTCCAAGCAGCACAGTTTTGTAAGAGAAAAAAGTAGGTTATTCATCTCATCTAATGCACTTGTTATGGTCTTCGGGTTTGTATTGAATTTCTTTTTTTTTTATTCAAAACTTTTTTATAGGTCCCATACCATCCTCGCGTAGCTTAGGCCTTTCCCTCCCTATCTGCACGAGGGGGAAGACCCTCCCGAGATACGCTCATCCCTTTTGGGAGGAGGTGGAACACCCTGTACGAGCAGGTAAAAGGCAACAGATACCTGGACGAAGAGGCCTTGCAGTTCCAAGCCCGTCTGCTTTGTGTGCTGTCGCTCGAGGTCGATAAAGAGAGCAAGCGATCTGCGAGACATATCGAGGAAGCAGCTAGAGCTAGGAGGTCAGGAGCTCCGCTATGAGGAGTGTTAATCCCAACGTTTGAGTCACAGCTACTGAGCAAAAAGATCTTGTTCCTACGCTTAACTCACAGAGCAGCTAGAGCAAAAAGATCTTGTTCCTGCGCGCGGATTGGGTGTACCAATGTCAGAGCCATGCGACTTGGGTAAACCGGTGCGGCGCGACGGCTTGGGCGTATCTTACCCCGACTTGGGTGTGGAATCACTACTTGGCTTTGGCATAACATCGCCACTTGGCTTGGGCATAACATTGCTACTTGGCATAACATCGCCACTTGGCTTGGGTTTAACCTCGCCTTCGCGTAGCGAGCCCATACCCGACTTGGGGATGAATCGCTACTCGGCTCGGGTATAACCCCGTCTTCGCTACAACGATTTGGTGTAACATCGGCTTCGCCGCCCAACTCGGGTATTGAATCGCTACTTGGGTTTGGTGTAACACGGTCTTCGCCACCCGACTCGGGTATTGAGAATTGCTACTTGGTGTAACGTCGTCTTCGCCGCCCGACTCGGACATTGAATTGCTACTTGGATTTGGTTTAACAATGTCTTCGCTAACTGACTCGGGTATTGAATCGCCATGTGGGGTTGGCGTAACATCAAGGTCTAATTGAGGTTCTGCATCTCGCTTTTTCTTTTTCTTCTTACTCGTATCCTTGGAGACGATTAAAGAAGCAAGAGCCTCCTCATCTAAGAGACAGAAATAAAATGTTAAAGGCAATATTGTGTCACTCAAAAGAAAGCATATTACTATCGATAGCGACCACAGAAGTATTTTTACCAAAGACCAGACCCGTCGTTTCAGTAATTTTTCCTGCATATTCCCCAAGGTTTCGCTTGTATCCCTATCCGATCAATTCCTAATCCGTTTCCTTCCGTGAGTGTAATACAGTTCCATACGTATTGTATCCCTTGGTAACCAGTTTTGTACGTATCTCCTAACGGTAGTATTTCTAGTAACCGGCAGGGTCGAGTCATCGGTTCAACGTGAAAGAATTTTGTATATAAGTGCATGTGCATTTTGTAAAAGAAAAAATGCTTTGCGTTTCCATTATGGACAAACTGCCATGAATACCAGAAACAAGAAAGAAAGGATTCATTGAATTACATATTTACCAATAGTATCGTTGCCCCTGCTGCCTGGTAGCTTTTGTAGCAGGTGCTTCTGGTCATTTTTCGAGGTCGAAAGGAACTGCTATAGTAACCATCACGTGCGTTTCATTCTCTTTCACTTTCTCCCTGACTGTTTTTCATGAGGAAGTCGCACTGGGAGATAGTGCTTGCTATATATAAAGATTTCTCCATGGATTTCCTTGGAGATGTTTGATGCTTTTCTCGGGGCTTCCTTGGCGACCGCAAAGTCACCGGATGAATTGCCGGATAGATAGATTATCTGGACGCTGCTGTTGCTCCGTGTGCGAGACAGGCTCGACTCACTCTATGGGATAATTTCCTCTCCTAGAGCCTCATAGCATGTCGAGAAAGGGGCCTACTGGACTCCGCCGAAAACTACCCTTGGCGGCTCTCGACCATGTCTCCAAGACACAGGTGAGGCTTACGGATCACGAACTACAGATCGGTGAGGCTTACGGATCACGAACTATAGATCGATGTAGCAGGGATCCCGGCTGGCGTTAGGCGAGGTCCCCCCACGCAATACAGGCTATGGATAAGGTGCATCCCTCGCACATGCGCAGCAAGAGGGCGCAGATGCTTGGACAAGGAAAGGCTTGAGTCCAATAAGGACAGCACACACACCATTAAGGACAGGCTTGAGTCCAATAAGGACAAGGAAAGGCTTGAGTCCAATAAGGACAGCACACACACCATTCATTGGCAAGCGCACTTGTGCCTCGACATCAATAGAGTATTCGGTGGAACCGCGGTGAACCACGAATTCGCCCGCTAAATGTGTGGGGCAGAGGGCCTACAATACCCGCCTCTTTGATAGGCAAAAACCCCATGAGTGAGGCTGAGGACCGGATTGCCGATAGGCAAGTTCTCCCCTAGCAAAGGGCCTGGTGAAATTGCTTGCTCGTAGGGCTCAGCTCAACAGGGATATCGGGTAAAGCGTAAATCCTTTTCCCGGCTTCCGGTCGCCCCTCGGAGCCTCGAGGAAGCGCTTGAATCAACAGAAGGGAAGGGGCCTAAGCCGACAGATGCCGTACACTCGAGTGTTCTCAGGGAGCGACACCGTACCCTCGAATGAGACACGGGTGGTTGGGATCTTCCTGCCTGGACACACGGGTGGTTGGGATCTTCTTGCCTGGACACACGGGAGTTATCCCTCTACTAACCGTAATCCTAAGTTGGTGAGTCATGCGACCATCTCACACGGTTTGGAGAGCACTTGATCATGCCACGGGTGAACGGCCGCGTCGTGGTACGGATAAAAAACAAGCTCGCTTGATTTGCAGAGGGAAAGGCCCGGTGAAGTAACTTCCGACCCGATGTTCAATACTCGACTATAGTTATGCCAATTGTGGTGACATTCGTCAGTAGCTTGGTTCATCTCTATCCCATTTCATATATGTCTGAGGATCCGCATAGCCCCCGATTCATGTGTTACTTATCCATCCCCACCTCTTTTACGCTAATGTTGGTTACCGGAGATAACTCCATTTAATTACTTCCAGGACGGGAGGGAGCAGGTCCCGCTTTATATTTGTCGATTAATTTTTGGTTCGCATGACTTTAAGCCAATAAAGCAGCTATCAAAGCTATGCTTGTCAATTGAGTAGGTGATTCCGGATCAGCTCTCAGGATTATTGGTCGTTTTACTCCCTCTCAAGCAGTAGACTTTCCACTACTTTCGCTTGTGCTAGTGTTTTTTCTGAACCCAATCATTATTTTTATTTCTCGTAATATAGGATTTCATGCCACAACTATTATTCGTATCTCACCCCTTTTCGGCGCTATTGGAAAATTTGCATAAATGGGATTGCATACTCGATTACCCGACGCAACGGAGGGTCTCACTCTAGTATCCGCTTTGATTTATGTAGCTACTATGGTAACAGTAGGCGTATTTATGATAGCGAGGTGCTCCCCTTTATTTGAGTATTTACCCAATGCTTTGATTGTTATTACTTTTGTGGGAGCTACAACGTCATTCTTTTGCGGCAACCCACTGGAATGTTGTAAAACGATTTAAAGAGGGTTGTAGCTATCCAACTCGTAGTCAATCAGGCTATATGATCCTTGCTTGTTGCGACATTCCTGATTATTCAGTTAGCGTATTTCATTTAACAAATCACGCTTTTTTTAAAGCATTACCCTCTTCGAGGCGCAGGTTCAGTAATTCATGCCATGTCAGATGAGCAAGATATGCGTAGAATGGGAGGGCTCGCTTCCCCGTTACCCTCCACTTATGCCATGATGCTTATAGGCAGCTTATCCTTAATTGGATTCCCTTTCTTGACTAGATTTTATTCTGAAGATGCGATTTCGGAGCCTGCTTATACCAAAGTGCGACTTGAGGGACATGAGACAATGTGTATAGCCCTCCTATAAGAGAAAGGGGCTATATTGCCATCCCAACTTGACAGGAGGCTCTTACCTCACCATGCGTTCCCTTGGGGAGGGTGTGAAGCATGGAAAAAAATGTGGAGAATGTACAATGCAACATAGAACCCGCTAAGAGAAGTGAGACTACTCTTGGGTGGTTGCAAGATGAGGGTACTCACTTTCGTTCACTCTCTCTAAAATTGGGACATCCATGCATCTCGGGCGGAGTACCTCGATCGTGATAGTGCCGCGAATTAAAACACGACACATGCCTCCCGAGCCAAAATCGACATATCTCGATCGAGATGCCAACTAATGCCACGCTAGCAAGTCCGGGTTTCCAGGCGTCATCCATGTCACCAATACATGTCACCGCCACCACATTATCTCGATCGAGATATCTATGCCACTCGGATCCACATCAGGGCCACGCTGTATCCCCCTAGGCATATTTGACTAGCACATCTCCATCGTCCACGTATCTCGAACGAGAAATTAACATCAAATCGTGACCATTCATTGTTCGAGGTAATGGGATACAATCTCCACCGTCCCCATATCTCGATCGAGATACTGAGATCAAATCTCAACCATCCAAATATCTCGATCGAGATACGTAGATGCAATATCCACCGTCCAATTATCTCGATCGAGATACGTAGATGCAATATCCACCGTCCAATTATCTCGATCGAGATACGTAAACGCAATCTATATCGTCCATTCACGTACGTTGGAAGATGCGATCTCGGCCGTTTAAATATCTCGATCGAGGTATATAATGAATCTTGACCGTCGACATACCTTGTCGTGGTAATGACTTTAAATCATGGCCGTCCATGTACCTCGAACGAGATAGTAATATCAAATCTCAGCCGTCGATCCTTCCCCAACCCTAAAATTAAGTGTGTATCTTGGCCGTATGTTGCACTAACCCTAATATCCAGAGCGTTAATCTTGCAAACCCTAAATTGCATGATGTTACCGAACCTCGATCGAGGTTATAAAACCGGAAAACTTTTTTTTTGCCTCATTGTCACAAGTCGTTTTCACTCTCCTTACTCTCTTGATTTGGATTAGCATTAGTGAGCCCATTAGCATTGTTTTATAGCTTCATTAGTGCTACTTAGCACTAAGCATTAGACCCTTCACATTAGACCCTTCACATTGGACCTTTGTGTTTGGCTTAGGTTTTAGCATGGAGTCACACGAGGAGGGCCACGAGGAGGGCCGCTCATCTATTGCGGACCTCATCTCGCGGAGATAGACCGCGAGTTAGCGGCTATCCGTAGGAGTGCTAGAGACACACCGTCTACATTACATATCGTGGCAGACTTGGAGGCGATGCTTGCGTCCCTTCGTAGCCTTCACGATATTGTTTATGTAGATGAGTGGATAGCCCACCATCGCACTGCTCCTGTGTCACATGGCCTGACATATCGTCAGGTCTGTGATCTTGCTCCTATTAGGGATGGAGCCTACCTAGATCTTTTCCTCGATAGTCGTGGGATGAGGCCTGGGGCGGGCAAGCCCCTTACTATTTCGCGGTGTTCGCATCCTCGTATGGCGGCACATATCTATAGTCGATATGTTGCCGCATATGGGAGGATGCCGAACAACCGCCAGATTCCCATATACTTCACAAAGCAGTTATATGCGGAGTTTGTCTTAGGGGAGGAGGTGGATTACACCAGCCATCGTCCGGGTGGTGGTGCTGGCCGAGGCCGTCTCCAGGACCAGGGTAGGCGGCCTCCACCAGCCCTTCGTGTAGCACCTACCACAGATCCTTCATTTGTGCCATTGTCGACAGTAGAGGCTCTTGGCACCCAGGTCGGCATTGACGTACGGAGTACCACGGAGAGCATCCAGCATGTGGTGCGCCTGTTCTCACGATCTATACCGACGACAGATGTCGAGGTATTTACATATATATTACGTCTTAAGTTTTTTTGGTCATTTATCTACATGTTTATATATACTTTTCTATATTTTTACATGAGCAACATGGTTGATTGTGTCACGTAGGTTCCCACACCTACCACTGAGAGACTCACTCAGGAGTTGGTAGAGGCGAGAGCGGAGATTGACCGCCTCAGAGCTGCATTACAGATGGCAGAGGCAGCTACTGCAGAGGCACAGCATCTGAGAGAGTCTGACATCCAGCAGGTAGGTTTCTCTTGCACGTAAAAGAGTTATAATTAAGGTCCTAAGTTATAAATTTCTTTAAGTAATACCTAATGAGAGACTAATCAATTATTTTAATGCTTTACTTTTTTACGTAGGCTCGGACCGAGGTAGAGAGTTCTAGAGCTGAGACACAGCATCATCAGATATTGAGCAGATTGCCCAGCATAGGGCAGAGCAGTTGATACTGCATGTTCGAGAGTTTCGTAGATCCTCGGACGTGACAGTGCCTTACCTACCTTTATATCCACGGCCTGTCACTCACACAGAGGTTTTTCGACGACCTCTCCCGCAGGATGCACCACCCTTCCTACGTGATGCGTGCTGCGCTTTATGTATCGAGGACATTGATAGTACAGGTGGATATGCCCTGGGATGTGGACATATTTTCCACTTGTCTTGCATCACCCAGGAGCTAGTCTGGTTCTCAGCATGCCCCTCCTGTCGTGCACGCGTCGACCTAGCGACGTACAGGGTTTTGGGCATCGATGATCTTCACCCAGGCCTCGTTCGAGTAGATGCCAGGACTGGCAGGCCTATTGATTTTACATCAGCTACTATTGACTTGGGACTCGACGCCTTCGACGATAAAGCCCAGGAGCCTGAGGTGCCTCCTGAGATAGAGTGGAGCTCACATGAGTTTGATGCTTACCAGAGAGTCCTACATGAGAGCCAGATCACAGCATATGAGCGCGTGGGTGGTGCAGGTCCTAGTGGCACCTCAGGTGATGGTGCTAGCAGTAGTGCTGCTTCTCATGAGCAGCGTGTCCTTACAGCAGAGGAGCTTACACGAGCAGAGTGGCAGACACGTACCATTGCAGATTATAGATTTTGGGTTTACAGACAGAGGCGTCTTGCATTAGCACGACGTAGAGAGAGAGAGAGGGCCATAGCAGCTTTTGGGACTCGTGAGCTCCCGAGTACACCGGCACCAGCTCACGATCCTGCCTTTGAGGCAGACCTCCTCGCAGACATTCGACGACCCCCACAGCCGGCACAGCCTTCTCGACGTGCACAGCAGCCTCGATGCGCGTGTCGACCGGCAGTTAGAGATGACGATTTTGATTGGATTGCCGTTGATAGTGACTAAACTCAGACTAGCTGGGTTAGCTCACTTACATTGTACTTAGATTTTTGGGCAGTGACTAACCTCAGACTAGCTGGGGTAGCTCATTTTCATTCTGATGTACTTATTTGATATTTATATCATTATGAGTTTTTCATTATTGAGTATCATTACATTTTAGTTGATGTTCTTGATTTTATTATATTTTTTAACACTTTGGCTATCATATTGTTTGTTGAAAATCTCCATGCCATCGTACCCAAACATGCTCTGATGGGGACCAAACTTTGCAAGCATGGGGGGGGGCACCCACCCCCACATGCTTGCAAAGTTTGGTCACAATCAGAGCATGTTTGGATTGGTAATTAGCGCCCAGTGCGGGTTTTTGAAGTCTCTTGGTGCTTAAGAGGCCATGGAAAATCCGGGCCTTCCCCATACCATCGTACCCAAACATGCTCCGATGGGGACCAAACTTTGCAAGCATGGGGGGGTGGGTCCCCCCCACATGCTTGCAAAGTTTGGTCATAATCAGAGCATGTTTGGATTGGTAATTAGTGCCCAGTCCGGATTTTTCGAGTCTCTTGGTGCTTAAGAGGCCATGGAAAATCCGGGCCTTCCCCATACCATCGTACCCAAACATGCTCTGATGGGGACCAAACTTTGCAAGCATGTGGGGGTGGGTCCCTCCCACATGCTTGCAAAGTTTGGTCACAATCAAAGCATTTTTGGATTGGTAATTAGCGCCCAGTGCGGGTTTTTCAAGTCTCTTGGTGCTTAAGAGGCCATGGAAAATCCGGGCCTTCCCCATACCATCGTACCCAAACATGCTCTGATGGGGACCAAACTTTGCAAGCATGGGGGGGGGACCCACCCCCACATGCTTGCAAAGTTTGGTCACAATCAAAGCATGTTTGGATTGGTAATTAGCGCCCAGTGCGGGTTTTTGAAGTCTCTTGGTGCTTAAGAGACCATGGAAAATCCGGGCCTTCCCCATACCATCGTACCCAAACATGCTCCGATGGGGACCAAACTTTGCAAGCATGTGGGGGTGGCCCCCCACATGCTTGCAAAGTTTGGTCACAATTAGAGCATGTTTGGATTGGTAATTAGCGCCTAGTGCGGGTTTTTCAAGTCTCTTGGTGCTTAAGAGGCCATGGAAAATCCGGGCCTTCCCCATACCATCGTACCCAAACATGCTCCGATGGGGACCAAACTTTGCAAGCATGTGGGGGTGGGTCCCCCCCACATGCTTGCAAAGTTTGGTCACAATCAGAGCATGTTTGGATTGGTAATTAGCGCCCAGTGTGCGGGTTTTTCAAGTCTCTTGGTGCTTAAGAGGCCATGGAAAATCCGGGCCTTCCCCATACCATCGTACCCAAACATGCTTCGATGGGGACCAAACTTTGTAAGCATGGGGGGTGGGTCCCCCCCACATGCTTGCAAAGTTTGGTCACAATCAGAGCATGTTTGGGTATGATGGTATGGGGAAGGCCCGGATTTTCCATGGCCTCTTAAGCACCAAGAGACTTCAAAAACCCGCACTGGGCGCTAATTACCAATCCAAACATGCTCTGATTGTGACCAAACTTTGCAAGCATATGGGGGGGACCCACCCCCACATGCTTGCAAAGTTTGGTCCCTATCGGAGCATGTTTGGGTACGATGGCATGGAGATTTTCAACAAACAATATGATAACCAAAGTGTTAAAAAATATAATAAAATCAAGAACATCAACTAAAATGTAATGATCCTCAATAATGAGAAAACTCATAATGATATAAACATCAAATAAGTACATCAGAATGAAAATGAGCTACCCCAGCTAGTCTGAGGTTAGTCACTGCCCAAAAATCTAAGTACAATGTAAGTGAGCTAACCCAGCTAGTCTGAGTTTAGTCACTATCAAGATAGAGATCTAGTCAGCAGCACCCTCTCTAGCTCTCAACTGCTCTAGAATGCTCTCATGGTCATCCAGTCGAAGCCGAAAACGAGGGTGAGAACTGTGTTTTCGGCTCTGTACTGAAACAAGAGTGAGCCTGGTAGCAACCACTAGATGAGAGAACTGAAATGCCTCTAACTCCCACTTCCACTGCTGGAACTCAAGACTCCCCCGATGAAGTCGAATCTGCTGGTAGAACCGGCCTACCACAATCATGCTATGGGCGTCATAAGAAAACCCATGATCATCCACTGTATCCTGGTCAAGCATACACTTTGGCCTAGTGCAACTCATCAGATAGTAGTCTACTCCCTCGCTATTTCCCTCACTGGAAATAACAGCAAATACATCACCCTCCTGTAGCAAATCTGTCAGGTCATCATAACTGACCATGAACGCAGGACCTGTGTGCTCATCAGACACCACTGTATGTGAAGGATGCTCGGGGGAGAGGAATGTCTGTATCCATGCATTTGCCCATCCTCTCGAGGCACAATGTGACCAATCGCCATCCATACATGCTCCACAGAAGCATGCAAACCGTCGTGTGTAAATCGTGGGGGCCGCCATGCACGTGCTCCTGCGTGCTCTTGATGGAATGTAAGCCCAAGGTGCCAGGTACTGTGTCACAATCATGGGAGGCTCTACGGTCAATCATGCCACCATCCACATGCCAAAAAAATCTCCTGACAATCCGAGCATCACGTTTGGGGTATGATGATGCTGCACTCCCACACAAATGTTGGGAGCACCACTCGACTACGTGGCCCGCATCTCTGAACTGCTGAGCATCCTGTCGTCGTCGAAAGCTGATGACGCCTCAAGGCACGTTTCACACACGCGCCCGCACCATCATGCTCTCCCTTCCCGTGACCAGTCTCAAAGAATGACCAAATCACTGGGATACTAGACTGCACATGCCACCTATAAATCCATAAAAGATAGTCTTAGTTATTGTTTTCTTTAAGATGTTCTAGTGAATTTAGTTTAATTGTAAATGTAAGAAAGCCATAAGTACTACCTGTAGAGCCAATAGAATTGACGTGATGACTTGAACTGTGCGCCACAACCATCCGACCAAACCCATCGCTGGACATGTCTGATCCCACAATCTCCTAAAAAATCGTCATGGAGACGAAAACAGTGTTGCACAAAATGTGCATCATGTGAACGATCATCACTGATATAGAAATGATACTCTCGAATAATGACACGGGTCTCGGGGGTACTCGCTATCCCATCTACATGAGCCTCTGCATGTCGATAGCTAATGTGGACCATAATAGCAACCTGGTGAGGTAAGCAATACATACGTTTAGGAAACAAAAAATCAAATAAGTAATGTAGCTCAAACATAAGACAAATATTACAAAATATAACCATTACCTGCTCTGAGAAGTAATACTCAGATTGTATCTCCTGAAAAGGTGTGAAAGTGTAGTTCTCTGCAAAATCAATCACAGAGACGACCACACCAATAGGAAACTCTGCTAGGCATGCTCGGAACTAACGATCCTGCCACTTGGCACAATGACTGTGCCGTATGTAGGGGTAGATCTGCTCCCTAAATGTGGCTGTGAAGTGACAACGTGGTGTATGTTTGTCCACGAGCTGCAACTTCCTGGACTGTCCACCACTCTGGAGCTGGTGTGTCACATACTCATAACGTTGCCATGCCACTATCTCTTGGTCACTTGCATCAAGATCTACCATCTGTAGATGTGCAAGTGAACCACATGATGTGCAATTGCTCTCCACACAAGGCATCCTATGGAACTGGGCATCCTCCATGCGTGCACACAAAAGAGAGTGGATGAAATCACGTGGACTACGAGGCAACTCTCTATGCCCACTAAGAGAACGGAACACATCAAAAAAAAGTTTGAACTCAACATGGTAGCGACAACAACATGTGTCACGCTGACGTGAGTACCTCACAAACCAAGGCTTTTTGCCCAATTTTAAGCTCTGGATACGAAGCCACAAACTGAGAATACAACTCAATTTGGGTCATTTCAAGAAAGCAAGCACCGTGCTCAATGAACACTCCTCTTGTCACTCTCTTACGCAAAGCTTTCTTGAAAACTGGCGATGCACGACAATTCTCCTCCCAAAAACTTTCTATCAAGGTTCTAGTGGTTTCATCTAGTAGGCGATCATGCCTAGCTACACGACCACTACTCGCCCACATAGCACCAACCTCATTGGCATCTAAACTTTGTCGCCTAATAGACCCAACTCTAAGTGCGTGTGGTGCTATGGAAAGGATGCGAGATGTGGCACTAACCTTACCCTTCATTTGGGAGCTACTTATGGCTGCCACAATAGCCCGTCGAGCAGCCAAAGCGTCCGCAGAGTTCCTCTTCTTGTTAACTATATAGGAATGACGAACACTTTGTAGCACCGCCATGCCAGCTCTCCTCTCTCTTCGACCTCCAATGTCGGAAAGCGCCCTGCAGTTGGACATGTTGGGCAGATCAATCAAAGCATCAAGCACACATGCCTGTGATGAAGGCGTGAGGTCTTTGAAATAGGAATGGAAGATTGCATGGGCACGACGATGTGCCCCTGACTTTGATAGTTCTTTCCTATCCACACGAAGGGCGCCCAAAGGAGGGGGGGTGGGTTCTTGTAGAAGAGAGGACTCAAGAAGGGCGGGTTCATGTGGATTATCTAAACTAGAAGGGGTAGTGGAGGGGAAGAGGGCGTAGGGAGAGGAAGTGGAACAGGAGGAGCAAGGCTTGGATCATCGCCCCAACGGAAGGTGTTGCTCGTTGACGTGCTCTCCACTCTCTCTTTCTCTCACGAGCTACCCTTCTCCTCTCCTCCTCTTGAACTTGGTGGATGGGGGGGAGTCTAGTCCTATCACGTTTCCGACTCCTACGACTTTGAGAACCCATTCTCAAGGAAGCTAAGAGAGAAAATATTATAAAGGCTCAATGATGGGATAGTACTAGAGATAAGTGTGGGATAGTACTAGAGATGTGTGATTATATATATAGAAAAAATAGGTTATCCACTTCAAATCTCATTGGATTTCCTATCTAAGATTGATTGGATAACTAAGATAAACATAAAGATAATTAAAGATAAACTATTATCCACTTAAAAATCAATATTATTTATAATATTTATTAACAAGTCTAAATATTTATCATTACTAGATATATAAATATATCTTTAAAGATATCTTTTATTTTATAATTATATAACTGCTTTTTTTAAATAAAGTATTTTTTTTAAATTTTATTCAAAGGTTTATTCTACATAAAAAAATTTCAAGAAATATTAAATTAAATTTTTTTTAAATTAATAATATGATCTTTAATAATATTTTTATTGATCTAATCCCAAAATATAATCCTTTAAAATTAGTGATTTTAAATCTTTTATTTAATAAGTTACATATATTTTATTATTTAAATTTTTATATTCTATTTCTCTAAATTACTAAATTAACTTTTCCAAAAATATGTTTTTGAAAAAAGAGGGGAGGTGGGAAGGAGATGCCACATGTCACAAGCGTGTATGACACGTGGCATTCTCTTGACATGTGGCACTATTATGGTTGATGTGGCAATTCCATGATGTGGCATGCCATGTCACCATGCGCGAGGTGGCATGCAAAGGTGGCAAGATGATGTGGCATTAATGATGACTAGGATGATGAGGTGGGGAGTCAACTAGGTTGACCATGTTGACATGGAGGGTGGAGGTGGCAAGCTGAGGTAGCAAGCTGCTTATGTGGATCCTCTCGATGCTCATGTGGACATAAAGTGGCATGCATATATAAGATTTGTGCCTACCCAAGCCTCACACATGGAATGAAACCTAAGCTGTGAAGTTTACAAAGCCTAGATTTCCAAACCTAACTAGGATTGGTTTTAGACTTGAAAAGGGGAGAGTGGACACAATATGGGAATTTTCACTTGGGAGGATTGAAAATGGACCTTCCCATACTCAATTCAAGCCAAATTTTTTTTAATAAATTCATGGCAACAAGAGTATTGATCCCTTGAGTTTTTAGATTGAAAGATTCAATATTTAATTTTCTAGAATTAAATTACTATTGATTTAATGGGCCTCTAACAGTCATAATAAATTTTCCAAAGTAAATCTACAAAAATCCAACCGTTAGATTTATAATTTTACCTTATACCCACATTATACTAATCTTTCCCAATCTAATCATCACTAGATCCATACAATTTGAGCATTTTAAATGGTAGATGTGGTGGGAAGATAAAATAGTATGTTTTTTAACAATTCTAATACCTTTTAAATAATATAGAAAATAGTAGAACACATCAAAAATTACTCGATAAATCAAGTTAAGCTCTATGTTATTTGTATTTGTGATATGCAAAGTGGGAACATCATATGAGTAATAATGTAAAAGTTATAAGCAATTTACTCACATTCACTGTACCTGTCTAAACCTAGGACAGGGCCTGTATACAAACTTGGTTCCCAAAGAAAAGGGGATTTGTAATTATTGGATATTCGATCAGATTATAGTTTTAGGTGTCCAACTTTGCATATGATATTTCGTTAGAAGACCTTGAAGTGAAACTCCTTGGCTAACTATGAGAGATTGGCTATTCTTCTTGAAAAAATGCCTGTTTTCCAACTAAAGCCAAGGGCGCCCACTACATGAAACTAGATAACCTCATCTTGCAACCACCCCTAACAAGCCTATCCCTAGCACCTTATACTTTGAACAGTACACAATTTTACAAAACACACAACCCCACTCACAAATACCCATGTGACGGCCACCATCAACAGCCCCGGCCTAGCTCCACACCCACAAGCCCCGCCTCTCTATCCTCACAAGTAGATCAATGCCGGTATCCCATGAATAAGGTAAGAAGCATTGGCACAATGAGAGCTAGAAAAAGAGAAAGCTAGAGTAGAGTAGCGAGAGCGAGAAAGCAATCGCGATAGAGCGATAATAAACGATTGCAAGAGCGCTCAGGTTGGAGGAGCGAGACAAAACTAGAGCGGAGCAATGAGAGCAATAAACTTGGTTGCGCAGAGCAAGATTGAGAGCAAAAGACCACAAGTTTGAGAGCAAAAGACCACAAGAGAACAAGAGAAAAAGTTGTGAGACCACAAGAGAAAAAGTTGTGAGGCCACACGAGTCAGATAGAGCGAAAGAGAAGCCCTACAAGAGAAAAGAGCACTCAGGTCACGCGAGGGAGATAGACAGAGAGCAAGATTGAGTGCTCAGGTCACGGGAGAGCAGCACAGAGCGAGAGCGAAAGCCCACAAGAGAAAAAAGGGCTGATCAGGCCTTGCGATTGAGCAAGCCAGAGCGAGAGTACTGAGGGCGAAAGCTAAGCTAAACCTCGTGAGAGAATAGCGCTTCGGGAGCTTGTGAGAAACAGTTCGCAAGAGAAGAGCTTACCAGTGAGAGTGAGAAAGAGCAAGAAAAAGCAAAATCAAGCTCGAAGCAGCACAAAGTAAAACCCGCCACACAACTCTCACTAGCCCTGTCTCTCCACATCATCACCTTCCATGTAACCCTAGAAACTTGTTTGCCTCCCGCCTTTATTATGATGCTCTTCTATACAGATCCGGGGGCCATCGAACAGACTGTACAGGGCCATCACCTCCCATCAACCCCAGCAATGGCACCCCTCCACTCATGTCTCTCTCCGTCGTGTGCCAGCTCGCACTCTGCACCATCCACCTTCGTGCACCAAGCTACTGTCCTACGACGCTTCCTTGGGCAACTCTGACTAGAAGTAGCCAGATCCGTCTGTTGTACTATCGAGATCCACCAGCACATAGGTAAGGATAAGACATACACACACACAGAGAGAGAGAGAGAGAGAGGAAGCGAGGATTTCAATAGAGAGAGAGAGAGATAGAGACAAAGAAGAACACCAAGCCGGGCGGCTGCCGGGCATAACACAAAAGCCCGTGAAGAAGAAAACACACAATATGCGACAAAGAGACGAGAAGAAAAAGATAACACCACACAAGTAACTGGCAACACTGATGATCCGACAAGCACAACAAACTAGTAAGTGATGTAAAAACCGTTAAACTCCCCTTTTACTTCTTATATTACATCCCCACCACTGAGAGCAAATCATTTACAGGTACATGCCGGAATAATCCAATAGCATCCCATATAAAGTCCAAGAGCATCTAACTAGAAAGTTCAAAACCCTCACATCAAAGCCTATACACATCCCCGTTCCAAACCCAACCAACCCCCTATTCTCAGGCATGCTTAGTGCACAAAGGCCATTCCAAGCTCACATATTGCCAGTTATAATCTTGTACCCACTACCTCCAGTGTGCAGTAGCCCTATCGATTCATCATTGAGTCCTATTTTTTGCTACGTCCATAGAAAATGATCGTACTCATTAAAACTAAGGATGTAATCCTTGCACAAGGAACATATCCAAGTAGGCACCATGGTTGAGTCCTATTTTTTGCTACGTCCATAGAAAATGATCGTGCTCATTAAAACTAAGGATGTAATCCTTGCACAAGGAACATATCCAAGTAGGCACCATTAAAATGATCGTGCTCATTAAAACTAAGGATGTAATCCTTGCACAAGGAACATATCCAAGTAGGCACCATGGTTGATAAAGCCATGACATCCACCTCATCCCCATTACATAGGGAACCTAAAATAAAATTGGTCTCTCAATCTTCCCGATCCCTTTGCCAAAAATGGTAGTCACCTTTAGGACATGATTCATGCTCCCTAGACCTTGACATACTCTGCAAAGTATGAGGAACCCTCGTTCACGCCCAAGTCAAACCCCCCATTTGGAAACCATGTAAGGGTTGCATATCAGTAGAAGAATGGCAGAATGGCATGCCACATTCCAACTACCTTAACCCCTTACCTCAATAAGATCAACCTCACGACCTTCTGGTCATGGGGCCCGAATCTCACTCTCACCATGCACTTCATTGAATCCCACCACAACATAGATAATTTAGGGGAGGTTGATATGCCGGATGTGTCACAGCACCGAATTCCACATCCTAGCCACACCTTGGTTTGACACCTAGTCACACCAAAGAAGTTCTCAATTCCAATAGGGCTAAATTTGAAGACAATAAAGTCCCACAATTGGGTGTCCCCATCATGGGTGCTCACTTTAGAGACCATCACAACAAGGCATCACTCACCATCCTAGAGCCAAGCTACATTCAAGACAATTAGCAAATTTGGACCAAAGCCTTGCACTCAACTCCAAGCAGGGATTTCACTGACGTAAACGAAAACATGTGAACATGTTAATAACATATGTTAATAACACAAAAAATCTTGTGATCACATGTTATATTCACAAAGCTTTCACAAGGGCCTAAAAAAATTATCTTTGTCGGGCATAAAAAATCTTCTTAGGTGGCCACCACCCACTGACCTGCTATTATGTGAAGATGGTAACATGAGAACATGTGAATAGCTTATTCCCATATGTAGCCAAGCTTTTAAGGGGTTCCGAAATGGCAAGTGACCTCTTATTTTGTGAACGGTAACATGAGAACATGTGAATAACTTGTTCACATGTGTTATTATCAGAAAAAATCTTCTGATCACGTGAATATTAAATCCCTGACTCCAAGGCTTGTGCAAGAACCTAAAAAGCAAGGTACATTGTGTCCATATGCTTACAAAAATCATTATTCATGTCATTAACAAAGATCTTGCACACCCTTACTAGCTTATGAAGCATTGTTCAACTCATTTGGGAACTCTTGAGCCTTGCACGATAGAGAGAAAAAGAGGAAGAATGCAAGGGTCTTACAGCTTTCACCTCTAGCCACTTTTAGAGAGCAACCCTCTCTTGTGGATAGCTAGGGTCCTCAACCTTGCCTTTCTTGTAGGGGAAGTTGGGGTCATTTGAAGGCACTGTAAGAAATTCTACCTCGACATAATGTTTGAACTCTCATAAATAAATAAAATGATATTCCTATGCAAAATAAAAATAGAAGGTTAAAACATCAAAAGGCAAAAAAGTGTCACATCAACATATATTCCTTAGTACATTAATAAATATATAATTCATTTTCGTGTACTTTAAGGGTTCTTAGAAGCATTTCCTTATCACTCAACCCTTGGAAAAAGCTTTTCTTCATTTAATGCAACCAAAACCTTCTCCTTGGTGGGAATAGTTTGTTGAACCAAATTCAAAGAGAGGGTTTTAATGAAAAACTCTTCATTCACCATTTTTTTATTATCTGTATCTATGGAAACCTTTTTTTCTTGTTCAATGCAGGAGGAAGCGTCTGTTATTATGTTAATGAAACTTTAAAGAGACCTAGGTATAATCTCGCCTGTGCAAAAGAAAAATACACCTTCAACTTTGTCAAGGCTTAAGAAAGAAAATCTGAGAGTAATAGGAAAAAACAATTTGATCTTTGGTGTGATGGGCATCTTTATCCCACTAATCCATTAACCAATGCTTGGCCCTATTTCTCAAATCCTACTTCTCTATTCAAGTTTGTAGGAGATGGGTACAATACGTTGCTTGGGTATTGCAATAATGTGTCCTCCAATACTGATCATTTAAACCATC
Organism: Cibotium barometz; assembly: GCF_041138505.1. NCBI lineage: Eukaryota > Viridiplantae > Streptophyta > Polypodiopsida > Cyatheales > Cibotiaceae > Cibotium > Cibotium barometz. The sequence goes on from NC_141063.1 coordinate 40,594,461, forward strand.
TTTATAAAACTTCTTCTATTCACATTGAGTCATTGATTTTGTTCAAAAATGTTGATCATTTAAACCATCTTTATAAAATTACTTCAGTGATTTTGTTCAAAAATGTTGATCATTTAAACCATCTTTATAAAACTTATTTTGTTCATATTGAGTCATTAATTTTGTTCCAAAAGCAATGTCTTCAAAAAGTGGCATCTCAGAAAGAAACTATCGAGGAATTAGAAAAAAAATCTAGCACAAGCAAGAAGTTCGCTTTCCTCCTCTCCTTCCAAGAAAATCATCTACTTTGATTTCTAACTGAAACACGTCAAAAGATAATTGATTGACAAGGATTACATTACATTTTTTTGACCTTGGCTAATTATAAGATAGATACTATGAGAAGAGGTACCATGAAATTTTCATATACTAGCATGCTCTTATCAGACCATAAATTCATAGATTATTTAATACGTTTTGAAGTGCTTCCTTTGTCAAGTTCTTCTACAATTGGTGAGCCCTTGTTTAGCCGTAGTCGCCTAGCCTCCCGTTCTTCTAGTACATGACTAGCACATGCCCTAGATGCAGAATTGAAGTTTGTACAGCTTCAAACTCTTCATCTATGGGCATCATATTCTCTGGCCTCATTGAAGCACATCTCAAGTGTTTTTTTTACATCGAATGTGGTCTCTAAGGATCCCAAAGTGGGATCTTCGAGCATCCATTCTCTTTCCTTCTGCACATTATGCGCAAGCATTGCAAGTATGTATTTCTCCCTCAGCTCAAAGAGGACGTGGAAATCGTGAAGGAGCACATACTCTCTATCATCAATGGTGAAGAATGCAAGCAAGGCATAGGCATGTCCTTGTTCCTCAAGGACTCATCCCTAACATTGGTTTCCTTGATAATGTCACCATACTTAAATCTATTTTGTTCACCTCTTTTCTCTCGTTATTCTCACAGATATCTTCATATACATCTTCTTCCTCTACAAGTGGCCTCCAAAGATCGAAATTTTTATTCTTATCTTCAGCACTCTCTTACATATTGCTAAACTTTGCAAGTAGTTGCAAGTAGCAAACAAACCCAACATCATACTTACAAGCCTGCATTCTACTTTGCAATGACAAAGACAATTTGGTATCAAAAAAGTAGAGCTTTTAGGCAAAATAGGGATCCTTGTCTCCATTGCTCCCCTGGCACTGCTCTTGTTTAGGCCAAAATTGCTCACATGGACATATTTCTCTCCAAAAATATCTATTGTCTCTTTTGTAACAAGCTCTTCATAGCTTGCAAGCTCCTCTACAAAATACTTAGTGCATTGACTTAAAATATCGCATATCAATGAATGTTGGATTAAACATCTTGTTAAAGATATCATATTGGTCTACAAGGCCCTCCTCCATTTTTTAATCCTCATGCTCTTTCAAGCTTTACAAAAAGTCAAACAAGTTTTCTTCACTCCCAACATCTGTGGAGGTTTTCTCATCTTCCTAAATAGTTACAAAAAACAATTAATGAATTAAAAGAGGGATTACAAAAATATTTTAACTTTGGAAAAAAAAAGTACCTCTTTAACAAAACAAAACATAAGGATTACCTAATTAAGATGTGACCATCGGTCTCGGGGTGGTAAGCTGTGCTGAGATCCAAGAAAGTTCCTACTGCTTCAAAAAATGTAGTCCAAAATCTTGACGTGAATTTGGGATCTCGATCACTTACTATTCTTCTAGGAAGGCCATGCAATCTTAAGATTTCTTTGAGGAACACTCTGGCCACATCCACTATAGTGTAGGTTTCTTTTACTGGAATCAGATGAGCAACTTTGGTTAGTCTATCAACCACCACGAAGATGGAGTTGTAACCTGATTAATCCAGTAAGAAAATCCATACTGATGCATTCCCACTTCATCTGGGGGATGTCTAATGGATGTAACTTCCCAGGCATTTTTACTCTCACGTCCTTGACTTTCTGACAGGTCAGACATTGACATACATGATTAAGCACATCCTTTTTTAGACCAAGCCAAAAGAAGCTTTTCTTCATAGACATGTAGGTTTTGATGAAACCTGGATGTCCTGGGCTTAGGCTGTCATGGGCTTCATTCAGAATTTGACCCTTAGTTCCCTCATCATTGGGAATGCATAGTCTGTGATTATAACACATAATTCCATCATCCAGGCTGTACCCTTGAACTCGGTTCAACTCCTGTGGAGTTTTTCTTTCCTGCATAAGTAGGGTAGCAATAGGGCCAAAGAATCTATCCTACATGATCTTCTCACTTGCTTTAATAATCAAAGGATTTGACACTACAGTAATTGCAAGCAAGTAGGCTTTTTTGCTAAGGGCATCTGCTACCACATTTTCTTTGCCTGGGCGGTACTTGATTTCAAAATCAAATTCCTGCAGGGTCTACATCCACCATTTTTGGCGCATGTTGAGATCCGTCTGAGTGAAGATCCACTTTAAGCTCTGATGATCTATCATCAAAGTGAATCTTTGACCCAGTAGGTAATGTCTCCACAACTTCAGGGCATATACTACTGAAAGTAGTTCCAGGTCGTGGATAGCATAATTCCTCTCATGCGTTCAAAGCTTTTGGGATTCATAGGCCACTGCATGAGTGCACCTCCTAGGGCAAAACCACTGGCATCAGTTTACTACCTCAAAGGGCAGAGGGAAATCTAGCAGCTTTACAATGGGATTGATTACCAAGGCGGTCTTCAGCTTATCAAAGGCACTCTAGCACCTGACAGACCATTGAAACGGGATATTCTTCTTGAGAAGATTAGTCAACGGGGAAGCTATGAGAGCATACTTTGGTATAAAAATTCTATACCACAACCAGTCAATCCCAAGAATCCTCTGACTTCTTTCACTGTCTTTGGTTCAGGCCAATCTATGACTGCTTGGACTTTAGCGGAATCTAGAGAAATTTCATCTTTGGATACTAGAAAGCCCAAGTATTCAACATGGTCGGCAGAGAAAGTGCATTTGCTCTTTTTTGCAAAGAGTTGGTGCTTCCTTAGGATCTCAAGAACTCTTCTGACATGAGCTTCATGGTCAGCTGCATTCTTTGAGTAAATCAGAATATCATCAAAGAAAATAAGAACAAAATCATCCAAGTATTCTCTGAGAATGTCCTGCATTAATCGATTGAATGTAGCTAGGGCATTTGTCAATCCAAATGGCATGACAGTGAATTCATAATGCCCATACCGAGTATTGATGGCTATCTTTGGGATATCTTGCTCATTAATCCTGATCTGATAATACCCTGATTTGAGATCTATCTTTGTGAAGATCTGGGATCCACTTAGCCTGTCCAAAAGCTTATCAATTCTGGGGATAGGATACTTATTCTTAATTATCAGCTGATTGAGACCTCTATAGTCCACTCAAAGTCTTAGCGTTCCATCTTTCTTTTTTTGAAAGAGAACTGGCGCACCCCAAGGTGAAACACTGGGTCTTACAAACCCTTGTTCTAATAGCTGTCTAAGATGTTCCTTGAGTTCGATGGCTTCAGGAACTGGCATTTTGTACGTGCGCAAGGCTACTGGCTGAGCTCCAGGGGTCAATTCTATCACATGATCTACTTCCCGAATCGGAGGCATCTCTATTAATTCTACTGGGAATAAATCATCATAATCACTTAACCATTCAGGTTCTTTAGCGTTTAACTTTGAGTCTACTGGATTCATTTTGTCAACATAAATGAGTTGCTTCTTTCTAAGTTCTTTTAGTAACTTAGAAGCCTTTACTAACTGCAGACTTAGGGATCCTGAAATTCCGGTTCCTTGAACTTTATTTCCGTGGAGGTCACGGAAGGAAATGGTTCCATTATGACAGTGAATGTCAACTTGATTTTTATGGAACCAATCCATTCCAAGGATCCCGTCGAAAACTCCCAAAGGTATAACTCTGAACTGGAAATCAATTAAATTCCCATCTAGATTGAACTGAATACGATTTGTCTCAAGGTGAGTGAAAAGAATCCTCCCACTTGCCAATTCAACTTGCATAGGTTTCCCTCATTTTTTATCTAAGACTAGCTTACGCAAGCATCCAGGGGAAATGAAAGAATGAGTACTGCCTGAATCAATCAAAAGCTTAAAATGCTTACCTTGATACTCAGGTGGAGTATGAATGACGGAGAATTGACGGTTTGGCCCTTGGTTTTCAATTACTACATAAATTTGTTCTCTTTCTTCTTCCACTACTTCTGCTATTGTGACTGCTCTGGCTGCTGCTGTCTGAGGTGGAACTCTTTCTCTTTGGTTACCCCAATTTTGGGAAGGAGTTCTAAGGCTACTCTGGACAGAGGTAGATGGCTGAGCTAGAGTTCTCCTGGGATTGCCTTGATTTTGATGAGATGGACCCTGATTTGGACCCTGATTTCACTGATAGGAAAGGGCTGGTCTCTACACTCTCGGTCCTTGACTTCCCTGTCCCCTTGACATGGCAGGAGTCGGGCAGTCTTTCAGTTGGTGACCAAAACCCTGGCATCCAAAACACCGGTTCTCACTCTAAGCTCATCCCTCTCTGAATTCTTGAAAGAGGTGGGGCTCCTGAGAAAGTGTTCTATGGGAAGGGTCTTCCTTCACTTTTGAATCTCCCAGTATCTTGATTCTGAATTGGGCCTTGCTGCCTCTTTGGGGGAGGAAAGTTTGAAGTACTTCCCAGGGTTTGGAATCTTTTAAAGTTAGAGGGTGCAGGCTTTGGCGGGACCTTAACAACAAAGGCTTTGGCAAAGTCTTTTGCCATTCTTACTGATTCGGCCATTGAGACAGGTTTGGCATTCTTTTACTAAGGTGTCCAATGGCTCGTTCATTCCTCAAATGAATCTGGCCATCAGCTGCTCTTCATCTGATTGCGGGGAATATTTGAGGATCCACTACAAGACAATGCTGCCATACACGCGTTTTATACACACGATAAATTACGGGCGCGTGTATGGTCGCGCATGTATTTGAATAGAATCGGGCGCGTGTATTTTGGCGTTTAAATCCGCATGTATATTGGCATTTATCAGCGCGTGTATAAGCGCGTGAAAATACACGCAATAATACACGCATCAATACACGCATTAATACACGCATCAATACACGCTTGGTTAAAAAAGACTGAATTCCTTTACAAAATTAAAAACTATTTTCTTTAAACCATCTCATAGTACATTACAGTATATATCATTACACAATCTCACTACATGCATTTACAACAATGAAATATATTCAAAAATAAATCATAAGATGATAATTAAAAGATAACACATACAATAGAAATGTCATCAATTTAGAACGATACAGTGACAGATTGGTTAGGATTCGATCTCATCTTCAATAAGATCCATCCTTGCCAAACGATCAACATCAATATCCATTTGATCAATTTGTAAGGCCACGATTAAATTTATTCCACTATCGATATTCTGTACTCCATTGATAATGGTATCGATGTCCTGATCATCCTCATCAACATCACCATCATCCTCAATGGTAGGGTCATTCTCATGATCATGAGAAATGGCACGCTCATCCTCATTATCATGATCATCTCTTATTTCTTGATCATCGATCACAACATCTTCATTGGCATGTTCGACATCATCTTCATTGCGGCTTGTTACATCCTCCATATGCTCCATATCAGTGAATGTATTATACATCACTTTGGAACGTGGTGCAATAGGGATGACGTACCACCATTTAATGTCATGCACCATTGGTAGATAGATAACCTACTCAAATACACATATTGCAGTAATTAATTAGCATATCAAAAGTCAAGGGGTACGCGAGCTTAGATATATATGTACATGAAACACATTAGTAAAAAAATGCATACCTGCTCACATTGTTGTGGCAATACGAGCCTATCTTTCTTTGTTTGCCAAAACTTTGTAGAGTCAATAGTTACATAGCCACTTGCATGGCGTTTTATCGTTGCATTAGGCCCTTTTTCCATCACGTTCATTTGCCATTTGACATCCAAAACATACACAAAGAAGCGACGAAAGTCAAGCCTAAATATGTCTTGGATTGTGCCACAATAATCATCCATTTTTCCATTCGCTCTCTCAAAGCTACTAATGACACCGCAATCTTGTGTATTCCTCTTTTCATCAATTCTTTGTGTTCGAAAATGCTTGCCTTCACACCATATAGCATTGAACATAGTGCACTGGACCAAAATAGAAGCAATATTTGTGTAAGTAATGTGAATAAATATTAAAAGCAAATCACTTATAACTAATGCAAAACATTAGTTCTATGTACCTTTAACATGCATCCTCGTGCATACTCCCATTCTTCCGTCGTCGTGATATGCAGCCCCTCGTCGCTCTCTACTCTCTCCATTTCCTCATGCAACCAATCAACATGGATATCATTCGAAAGTGTTGCTAAATGCTTAGGGTATGCCTTACGAGAGCCATGTTGCCTCCGAAAGAGAGCTCTTTCTGCTTGCCTTTTTGTCTTTGCATCCTCATATCTTGTAACCCATCTGCTCATCATATCACTATTAAGGATGCAAGTGAAATTGAGATCATCAATCAATGTTCTGTCAATTACTTTACTCTGTCCTTTTCCTTGAGGCACAATAGAGGTCATCCTCAAGTCCTCTTCATTGCTCCATAGTCGTGGCAAAGAGCTGTCCACCTGACCAAGAAATTCTGAAATATATACAAGAGACTCTTGTATCAACCAACCCTCGGCCATGCTTCCTTCAGGCCTTGCACTTTGCCTCACAAAGTCTTTTAAGGTCTTCATGAAGCGCTCTAGGAAGAACATCCAACGTGCATGCACAGTGCCACATAAAGCAATTTCGTCCACTAAATGCACAATGAGATGTAGTTGACTTGTGAGAATGGTTCGCAGAAAAGTCTCCTCTATCAAACAAACCACCTCCACTGCCATAACACGCGCATCATCCAACGTGGCTGGATCAATTGCTTTGGAACTAACATATCTGAAAAAAAAATAGTACGTTATACGTCATGCACGTTCATTTTGCAAGGTATAATGAAGGGTGATTTGACATGGGTTTTACATACCTCACAAGCTCGCCCATCTCATAAATACATTTTTTCAAACTCTTATTTGCACAGTGGTCGATGCTAGTAGTAGGTAGTATGAACTGCGCACATAAGAGCACATGTATGTATGGTAAAGATGCTCTTGTTCCATAAGAGCCTTGTAAAGATGCTCTTGTTCCATATCATCATCGTCCATACCTTTGGGATCATCCTTAAAAAGATTTCGCACCATATCATCAAACACTTCCTCTTCCACAACTTTGTGGAGTGCAGGGCTATTGTCATCCCTTTCCCACTCATCTCTGACAATAGATCTCGAAGCTCCAGCATCATCTCCTCGACGCTTTGCGTGCTCTCGCCGCGTGTAGGGCACCATGTTAGGGTGTGGTACTGCATCCTGCTTCAATTAGAGTTTATATATTATAACTCCATTAATTTAATTTGGATACCATGAGTCATTTGAATACCATCAATTTACATCTACTCACCTCTAAACCTGTTTGATTCCATTCTCCATACATGGAGATGTGATTTAAGGTAATTCGACGTGCTCGTACAATGCATCCTTGACATCGATTACACATACATTTGATCCGTTGTCCCAACCACACATCGCGATTACGATGACGCATTGTCTCATCTTCCCCAGAACTGCTTGAGGAGGTTGATGACATCCTATGTGTAAATCAGAAAACACAAAATCATGCCAATGTTTTTAATAAAAGAGAAAAAAACGCGTGTATAAACGCGGCTATTTCCCAAAAATTGCGTGTATTATCGTGGCTATTTCCTAAAAATCATGTGTATAAACGCGGGTACTTCTTGAAAATCGTGTGTATACACGCGGCTAATTTACTGTACACGCAAAAATACACGCGTTTCTACACGCGAAGAACTGTTTAAAATAAAAATAGCCCGCCTTCCCCAAATAAACATTTTGAACTAACATATCTGCCCTCTTTCGTTTTCGCCTCTTCCAACAGACACTAATAACGCAAGGAGGGAGCAGAGAAGGAGCACACACGGGTGAAGGAAACCGACCAAGAAAGAAGACTCACTTTTTCAGAGGTGAGTCAGTTTGTCCTTTGCCTTGTCTCCTTCCTCAGATTTGTTCTCAGATTTGTTTATACTATTCTGTCTTTGCTTTTTGGGTTTGTCTCCGTCCTTTTTCTTTTGTGGTTGCGATTTTCGGTGAACGATTCTGACAGGGGCGACAGTGGGTCTTTTATAAGGACACATTGTCAGAGGTCGGTCGCTTTCGAAAATTTTTTGAATAGGTCGCGTGTATAAATGCGTGTATCCTGTCTGCACAGACTGTTCACGCGAACATACACGCGTTTCTGGACGGGTGTATACACGCATTTCTGGACGGGTGTATACACGCGTTTCTGGCTGGGTGTATACACGCATTTTTGGACGGGTGTATACACGCGTTTCTGGACGGGTATATACACGAGACTGTGTTTCCTGTTTCTATGATTTGCAGGCTGATAGGTGACTTGAATGATGATATTTGTGTGAGTCAAGAGACAACCCATGATGTACATGAGGATTATTTTTGCAGACTCTTTATGGATATTCCAGGTTCTTCATCCGATCCATTTGCGTACAGCAATTGGCTGATGGAGATGCTAAATCATTTTGGGCGCCATCCTGGTCCAGTTGAGCTTACAGAGTACATCTATGCATCCCCCTCCTTCCATGCCTGGTGTCTATACCCCTACCGCGAGTATCCAGGGCACTCCACTGCTGTCTATGCCTACGAGTCTGACGAGACGGCATGCAGCTTCTCCTCTTCCACGCCCACCGAGGAGACATACCTCGTCCCAGACACACTCACGCACACCCTCCCAAGCACCGTCACGTCAGGGATCACAGCCACCATCACATACTCCCTCAGAGCCACCGTCACGTCAAGGCTCACAGCCACCATCACGTAGACAATCCCCCAGTCGTGACTCCACCCGTAGCAGTAGGAAGAGTGGGAGTGGAGGATGCGACGGGTGCTTTGGTGGGGGAGGTAGTAGGGCACACGATGAGAGATGAGTAGAGGGAGAAGAGTTAGAGGAGACAGTTCGGAAGAGGAGGAGATGAGAGAGGTGGAGGGAGTGATCTGCTATGATGTGACGGATAGGGGCGGGATAGTGATGGATGCGAGGGGGAGGGAGGTAATGGAGTACATGCGTGGGGTAGTATCAAACTTGTATAGAAATTATTTTATTAAATTTAAAGATCAAAATAGCCGATTAGTTGGGGAGGTGATAGAGGCTGTACATAGTCGGTACCCCAATCCCCCACATGCTACATTCTCGGATGTATGGGGAAGGACGCGAATAAGGGAGATCTTAAGTAATAAAAGATCTCACCTTAAAAAACTCGCGTACGATGACCGGCTAAATGTAGCTTCTGCGGGGTGGCTATCCTACCGAGAAACCTGCCACCACTGCGCACAAACGCGAGTGGAAGGAGGCAAAGAAACGAGCAGAGGGTGGCGTGAAGAGCAGGCAGCATGTGGAGGCACGACGGATCCAGATGGAGACCATTGGATCTTCGCATTTCGGATCTGGCGGCGTCGAGTCATGGGAGGCAGAGTTCGTAAAGTATCTTGCCACTTTATTTGATTGTTTACTTAATTCGTTGATTCTATGATTGTTTTAATCTTACAAATTGTATTGATTATGATACAGCGACACGGGTTACGGGGAGGAAGCCCACAACCCACGATACTGCGTATGCTCGCCGTCCGGCATAGCAGACGTGACACGTGGGCCATCTTCAGAGCCGAGAGACGTATTACGGACGCGCAATTTGAGATGGCCATGAGACCATACGGTCGACAGGTACTTGAAAACTCTAAACGAATGATTTTGGTTTATTGAATTACATATATATATACTTATATACTATATATTACTTGAACAGGCACAAGCTGCTGATGATCCACCCGCCGCCACTGCAGAGGGTGGACGTGAGCACTACTCATCGGACATTCCGACCGATGTGAGCTCATCTGAGCATGGAGGGAGCACCGAGTCATCATCTGGGTCTGAGTAGTACTCAGACTTATAGTATCACATTCCATATTGAGGATGTGGTTGTATATATTTTTTTGTAAACTGAAGCCATGGGCTACTTCGACATATGGACTCCCTTGTATATATGTGTGAAATTTTGATAGTAATATTGAATCGTGAATCGATAGTATTGCATTCATGTCTGTCTTGAATCGTGTATTGACAATGTATGCATTCATGTCGTTCTTGTCTTAATCTTTCTCATATGTTCTTCGTGGATGGTCCAATGCACCCAAAAAAAAATCCAGAGAGTGTTATTGGGTGCTGGAATGCTGGAACAGCATTCAGGTACCAAATAGCACTCTCTGGATTTTTTGCTCTCTGTTCGCGTGTATAAACGCATCAGAACTGCACATAGTCGCGTGTATATACGCGGATAATCTGTAAAATACGCGTGTATAAACGCGTTAAACTTGAGAAATACTTGTGAATGAATGATAAGGGATGTGAATGAATGTGATAGCCTGTGAATCGGGATGTGAATGAATGTGATGTGAATGTGATGGCATGTGAATCGGGATGTGAATGAATGTGATGGCATGTGAATCAGGATGTGAATGAATGATATGGGATGTGAATGAATGTGATAGCATGTAAAATGGATGTGATAAGATGCGATGTAAAATGGATATATGTTAATGAATATGATGTGATGAGATGTATGGGTAAATGCGAGTGGATGAGATCTGATGAGATGTATAGGTAAATGCGAGTGGATGAGATCTGATGAGATGTATGGGTAAATGCGAGTGAATGAGATCTGATGAGGTTAATTGAGGAAAGAAGTGTTGAGATGGAAAATGATGTGATTGGATGAGAATGGGAATGCATATGAAATGAATGTGGATTAAGTAATGTAGATTGATGTGGAAAGACGAGCGTTCGTTATAAAAATTGTATTTATGACCTATTTTTAAATGACTGTTTTATGTCAAGAATACTAGGGAAGCATTTTGACCGTCTTGTGAATGAGGTCGTGGAGACCTAGCTGTTAAAGTTATACAATAGCTGAACAAGGTCAACCGAGGTCTTGACCAACCTCGGTTCGATTTAAATGGTGAGTTTCTGGTACGGTGGATGAGGGACCAAGGAAGCGGCCTATGAGTGAAGCGCTAGGTGACCTGCGAAGGATCCTAGAGGGTGCTGACCATACGGTGCTCAGGCTCTAGGTTGTCGAAGATACCCACAAGTACATCGGGAAAGATCTTGAATAAGGAGTAAGAGTTGTTTTCTCAATTCGGGCATGGGTCTGGTTGATTGACCTTGCTGGTCCTCAACGGATGAGTCCATGGCTCTTTTATATGGATCCGTTGGTTGATCTTGCTAATCTTCAATGGAGATTCCATTTTTGATATGTGAATATATTACCGGTTACTATGAGCTAGGAACTATCGAAAAGGCCCCTGAGCGGACAGGTGGCGAGCGTTCTGGCTACCAATGATGCCATAGGTACACCGATGAAGGAATGATTGGAAATAAGGATTCAACCGGAGATTCTGAGGATTATGATCAGTGACACAATGGTTTCATTAAAAGATTATTTTTAGAAGATGCTAATTCTGTGAAAAAGGCAATTTCATGTTTTTAGAAGATGCTAATTCTATGAAAAAGACAATTTCATATTGGGTGTGTAAGTGGTGTGACTAGTTTTGCCTGAAACTCTTTTCCCTGGTACCCGGGACAAAACCTAACTGAATTCCTAATTGGATCCCATCACTACAGTGGTTGGGCGGTTGGCTTGGGCGGTTGGCTAACCCATGGGGTTAGGCTTGGACTGATGGATCCCTAAAATGAGACTAAATTTATGTTGGTACGATAGATGAAGTAAATCCCGGATAAAAATTGTTCTATGGAAAAGAATCAATGGATGTGCCTCTCAATGAGGAAAAAAGCGTTGGTCTCTATGATCCAAGTGCAATCTTTCCCTTGATCTGACTACGGGTTCGGTCGGATCAGTTCAATTACTTAAGGTTTTTGACTACGTTAGAGAAAAGTTATCCTAGTGGAATCACCCGTGCTTTCTGGGCAAGGGAAGTTTTTCCGGGCTCAGTTTCGAAAGAACTGATGGATTAGTCTCTTGTCCGGATATCCATGGGCGAGGCCCCAAGTGTGGGACCCTGGCCCACGCAAGAAGTGCTACTTCCGCTGCTAGCACCCCTGAATTCGTTGCGCGGTGGGGACAAGGATCTCACACCCTACCCCAAACTCATTCTGTAATAAGAGTGTAAGTATTATTTAAAATAAGAGTGTGAGCAATAAGAGTGTGAGGGAGTAACTACCTTTTAAAATACTAAATGGACATTTGCTTTGATGAAAGTCCTGTGAAAATTTCTTCACTTATAAGTTGTCAATATGCACTCAATTGTAGTTTTTATATGTCCTCACTTAAAATTCTTTAATTACAAAGGTACCCTTGTAAAATGATAGCCATACTTGTGGGTGGAAAGTAATGTACCATGCCCAATATTTTATGGATATGTACTATGGAACTAGCACAAAATATGTAAGCTTTTAATCCACTAAACAATAAATTAAAATTAGCATGAACATTAGAACAAGCACAAAAGATGTAAGGTATCAATCCACTAAATAGTAAATTAAAATTAGCATGAACATTAGAACAACTTGAAACACACATAAAGGTACTTTTTATTTATTGCAGATAAACTTGAAATATTACACTGAGCTTCTATACAAGATAGAATTGATAGAAAAGTTGATATGTTTTTTCAGTAGAAAAAGTTGAAAAGCGCCGCTTCAAGACAAAGAGATGGAGGACAAAATGAGACAAAATGATAAATAAGGGTACACTACAGATTCTTCTCTTTTTAGTCCAAAGGCACAATCGGACTAGGAAGAAGATGAAGAAGATGAAGAGTCCACCAAGGAAGAGCCTCTCTTTTATAGGAGTGCAAAAATGAAGAGGAAGAGAAGGTGCCCAAAAAAGAAGTCTAGCCTAGAAGGGAAGAGCCTTCAAAGGAAGAGCCTCCAGTTATTGTGAGGAGAGCAAAAATGAAGGAAGAGAAGATTCCGCCACACTTTGAGTAGCCACCAAAGTGTGAGGAGAGGGAGCCACCAAAGTCTGAGGAGAAAGAGCCACCAAAGTCGGAGAAAGAACTAGATGATAAAGAGAAGATAGATTGAAATGTTTAAAAAAATACATTTTGAAGAAAGATCATCACCCTATTTTTATAAATCTCAAAGAGATCTTAGTTATATAATGGACTGATGAATATCTTTACATTTAATGAATTTTTATCTTCTTTTTGATAACTGCAAAATATTCCAACAAGATATTAAGTATTTCATTTAATTGAGATACTTCTATTATTAAAATGTTCTAAACAAGTGTTTACTTGCTGTCCATTCACTCAGTTTATTTGCATTGAATATTTCACATGATTTTATGGTTTGTTTACCACAATCTCCAACTTCTAAAGCTATCATCTATCAGCATTATCATAGGTTTGGTGTGCACATAGGGGCAAAAGTGTCTACCAATAGACTCAATTCTATACCTAGACCCTAGAGAAATATGCCTAACTGAGAAGACATGTCTATACCTAGACCCTAGAGAAATATGCCACCTTAAAGAAGAAGTGGTCTAGCCAACTAGTCATTACCCAATGAATAAACCAAGTGAAGCCTTTTGTATATCTCACTAGGGGTTGCATGTACAAGAAGGTGGCTCAGGACTATCCATTCAAAGAGTCCTAGTTTATGTCACTAGGGGTTGGATGGACAAGGTGGTCCCTATCCATTCAAAGAGTCCTAGTTTATATGCTTGAGTTAACCAAGTACTTTATAGAAATCATATGTGCAGTCCTCTAAACCCAAGGAAATAACCGCCACATAAGAACACAGGAACACCAACAACATAACAACATTAGAAGCTTCTCAATCAAATGCATTTCAACACCTAACACCTGCCAAATCCAAAAACACACAACCCATTAGAGATGGAGGCTAAAATGAGACAAAATGATAAATAAGGGTACACTTCAGATTCTTCTCTTTTTAGTCCAAAGGCATAATCGGATTAGGGAGAAGATGAAGAAGATGAAGAGTCCACCAATGAAAAGCCTCTCTTTTAGCGGAGTGCAAAAATGAAGAGGAAGAGAAGGTGCCCGAAAAAGAAGTCTAGCCTACCAGCGAAGAGCTTGCAAAGGAAGAGCCTCCGGTTACTATGAGGAGAGCAAAAATGATGAGGAAGGGAAGATTCTGCCACACTTTGAGGTGCCACCAAAGTTTGAAGAGAGGGAGCCACCAAAGTCTGAGGAGAAAGAGCTTGCAAAGGAAGAGCCTCCGGTTACTGTGAGGAGAGCAAAAATGATGAGGAAGGGAAGATTCCGCCACACTTTGAGGTGCCACCAAAGTTTGAAGAGAGGGAGCCACCAAAGTCTGAGGAGAAAGAGCGACCAAAGTCTAAGGAGAAAGAGCTAGATGATAAAGAGAAGATAGATTGAAATGTTAAAAAATGACATTTTAAAGAAAGATCATCACCCTATTTTTGTAAATCTCAAAGAGATCTTAGCTATATAATGGAATGATGAATATCTTTACATTTAATGAATTTTTATCTTCTTTTTTATACTGCAAAATATTCCAACAACATATTAAGTTTTTCATTTAATTGAGATACCTCTATTATTAGAATGTCCTAAACAAGTGTTTACTTGCTGTCCTTTCACTCGAAATGCAAAATTACCTAGCAATTCTACTTCATCTTCATTGATCAAGTCCATTCTAATTTGGTGAATTGTGCATTCACATCCCAATGACAAAGTTGTTTGAAGCTCATCATTCATCCACATGTCAATGTCAATTATTGGATTATTGTCCATATTATTAAGGTTTTGATTTAAAGCAACCAATTCTCCATTAACCCTACGAAAATCTCTGATAATAGAATGATAAGATAAATTTTTAACTTTTAATCATATATTTGACAATAACACTCCTAAGGTCCACTTATTAATAGAATGATAAGATAAAGTTTTAACTTTTAATCATATATTTGACGGTAGCACTCCTAAGGTCCACTTTACATTCAATTCCCTTTACAGCCTTAAAGTCCCAACCTCTATCTAGAAACTGTAATATTGTATCTCAATCTAGATTTTTGCAAGCTAGCATTGTGTTCCTAGGTGAGATTGGAAAATTAGCAAAGAAATCTACAAAAACATCTATTAGAATACACACCTTAATTTGAACAAGCTTGCTTGCAACATTGGGTTTAAGGCCTTTGTTCACCTCATAGAAGAACTTGCATCTAAAGGCCTCACTAATGTTAGAGCTGGGAAGTAATCAATCTATGCTTTTGAAACTTGGTATTAGCACCTTTTCTAAATATCCCTCAAGACTAAGTGTACATGGAAAATGATCATTAAAAAAAATACCACACTCAGCTAGCTACCTAGGTGACCTTCCACTATATTGTTGTTCTCCTATGGTAGCATGGTAGATGTTAATGACTCCTATGATAATTTAACATATTTTCATTTCACATAAGTTGAGGGGTAAACATCAGAGGAAAAAGAAACATAAAAGAATCATTAAGTTAAGAGGTTCTAAATTCCATATATGTACAGTCATGACCATACTTTTGAAAAACTGGTTTTAAAAAATCTCACAATTTGGCTTGTGGAGAGGAAGACCTTCTGGCATTTCTGAAAGGTTGAGCTCTATGTGCATGTAGGCATACTGCACAAGGACTTCTTTTATGGAATTTTTGTTCTCTTTAAGCCGAAAGTCCTTGACTCTACTCTTCCAACTGCAATTAGCATCGCAGTATCCCCATAGGGCCCCCACTCACACCACACCCACCATTGACCACTCACTCACCTCACACACATAGAGACATGGAAAAAACACCACAAGAGCATAACATTGTATACCAAAATGCCAAAAAATAATGATACAAGAGAGACTGTGATACACTGCGGAGAGAGTGCTCTCCTCCTTGGGTGTCATCCTCCTCGAAGTCCCACCCTTCCTCATGTTGTGTAGAGGGAAGATCTTCCGTCGGGAAAAGGGAGATGGTGCTCAAAGAGGATCTCGCCCTACCTTGGGAAATGGAGAGGGGTGTTGCCTCCATGAGTACCCTTGGAGTTGGCCATGTACATCATATGTGCCATTGATAATCGGAGGACCTAATGGGTAGGAGATATTGGAGGGCATCGGCGGTGACGGCAGCTTGAGTGTGGTCACTCACCCACGGGAGGTCGAAGGTGATAGTGGGAGGAGTTGCTCTTGGTGGAGTGTGCAGGCCCTGGCTTCCTGTCCACACCTGAGTCAAGAGAAACTCAAAGTGTGGAGGGAAAGTCTTAATCATGTGCATCATACCCTTATTCAATGCTAAACATTGTGTGCAATATAAGTACATTGTACGCAACACTTAAAAAATCTTCTATTGTCGAATTCTCCCGTCATTTTCTCCTTTTTTCACTTTTCAAAAAAGAGATTTACTCATTTTTTTAGAACCTTATTTTGTATTTTATGTTCAGTTTTCACTAAAAACCATTGTTATGGTAGCCTAAAGCCCATTGGAGGAGAGCCAATTTTCTAAAAGCCTAATGACCCCAAATTTCCCCTAATGACACTACAAGGAAGCTTTACAAATGGGTGGGGAGCAAGGAGAGGGAGAGCTATGGAAAGCTTAACCTCTACCTTAATGCCTTAGTGAGTGAGAGCATGGGGGAGAAGGGAAGATAAGGAGAGAGGGAGAGGATTAGGAGAGAGGAAGAAGAGAACTAGCATCAACACACCATCACTCACCTACACAATCCTCAACCAAGCATGTAACAAAGAAAAGAGAGCATACATGTGTTAGGTGTTTTTCTGAAAGGTGTTTTCGGCTCATATGGAATGCATGGCGTGTGAAGAGCTTTACCTTGGAATACCTTGGCAGATGTACAGGGTGGATGGTTTTACTGTAGGCTTGTTACAGGTTTGTTCGAAGTGTGCTTTGCTGGAGATGCTATCAGCTATTCGCTTGCTCTGAATGTGTATGTGTCCCTTTAAATGGAGTGGGCATTGGAAGATCGTATTTGAAGGTATACATGGAAGCATGGGCAATTAATAGTGAAAGGGGCCAGGTTGCCTTGTAGATGGTGTGAAAAGGAAGGTTTGGGTGGATGTATGCATGGAAGGATGGAAGGAATATGATGGTGGCCATCTTTTAGGCAAAATAAAAAAATAATGATCAACGTGGCCAGGTTGCCTTGTAGATGGTGTGAAAAGGAAGGTTTGGGTGGATGTATGCATGGCAGGATGGAAGGAATATGATGGTGGCCATCTTTTAGGCAAAATAAAAAAATAATGATCAACCTGGCCAGCTAGTAAGACCACGTGGAGGCTAGAGCTGCAGCCAACTCCATCTGCCCCAGCACGTGAAAGGTGGCACCGGAAGCTGCAGAAGCGTGGAGAGTAGGCAGGTTGGAAAGGTGTGGCCGCCTTGTATGAAGGTAGGGGCTCGGGTCATTCTGCAGAGACAGAGGCGAAGGGAGCTGCCGCCCTTGCAGCTGCTCTGGAGGCGCAAGGGTGAGAGTGGCTAGCTCTGGCATGGACAGCCCGCAGGCGCTGTAGAGAGGGGAGCCCTCTGAAGCGAGACACGTGTGGCTGTTGCTGTCGACAACTGGGGGCCATCAAAAGTGGACTGCACCGAAGCGGAGAGCTGAGACAGCGAAGAGAGTGAGAAGCATGCGACTGCAGTGAAGCGGGTGGCTACGGGCGACAACTGAAGGCTGGCGACATAGAGTGGAGACTGCCTCTGGCAACTAAGAAGGGCAGGGTTGCATTGGTCAGCTTGGGTTAGCTGGCACAGAGACTATGGGAATTGCTGCCTTGGAACAGTGGGTTATGCTTTGTAGCTGACTGAGCTGCCGGTGAAGGTTGCCTGGGCATGCGTGGTAGCTACTGGCGAGACAGGAGAATTGGTGATGGCAGTGAAGCAGCGAAGGATGGTGACTAGCGACAAATAGAAGGCTGACGTCGGGCTGCTGGTGGCGGCAACTGGAGAAGCCAAAAGAGTGGCTTTGTGTTTTGATGGGGCCAGCTTGCAGGTGGTGACGTAGAAGCACTAGTGCTAGAACTGGCAGTGGCTGGTAGCAACGAAAGGAAGGAGCCGCCTTTGGGTTGGGCAGGCTTGGGGATTTTGCTTTGTTGGTGGCTGGTGTGACAGAGAGGCTGGCGACAGAGCAATGAGACAAGGGGTTGTGGTGGTAGCTGATTGAGGAAGTTGGTGTCGACTGCAAGCCGAGAACAATAGAGAAGCGCCAACTGCAGGGAAAGCTTCGGGCTATTTTGGATGGCAACCTGTGTGGGCTCTTGTCTATGTGTTTAATGAAAGGAGTGATTTTGTGGGTGGTTTGGGAAGGGTGAAGTGTGAAGAAAGAGTGTGGGTGTGTTGGGGATTGTGGTGCCCCATTGTCTATAGTTGGCTGCAGGAGAGGATACGTTGACTCGTCGAGCTCCGGCCTCGATGACCTGGCCATTCCCATAGGTTGAGAGTGAGTTGAGTGTAGTGAGACGTGTGTGATATCATCTCTGGTGCCCCCATATTGTTGTTGTATTCCAAAGTTGCGAGGTGGAAGGCTATAGAGGCCTTGTGTTTTCTTCCTTGTTTTCACCTCACATTCTTTTTGGTGCCCCCCACTGAGGATAGCTCTGGACCTTCAGTTTGTTTTCCTGAGGTTCCTTCAGTTTACAGGTTGCAACCATGGCGTTTGCTTATCCTGAATTTCACGGTGATAAGAATGAGGATGTAGAGGATTTCTTGGAGCAAATGGAGGTGGCATGTATTACCAACCATGTGGATAATCCGGATCAAATTTTAAGGCTCTTCCAGATCTTTTTGAAGGGCACAGCAGGTATATGGCTTCGAGGGTTTGAAGCAAAAAGAATGATTGGTAGCCCATCTGGAATGACGATGGTGGAAAACCTGAGAGAAGCCCTTACAAAGGAGTTTCACAGAAGAGAAGATCCCAATGACGTTTGGCAGGAGCTCCAACAGTTGAAGCAAGGAGAAAGCCAGAGTGTGGCAAGTTATGTTACAATTTTTAGTGAGCTATGGACAAGATGGTGTTTAGTGAGCTATGGACAAGATGGTGTTTAGCTCTTGAAACAGAAGTTCCCCCCATGTTTGTGAAGAAGATGCGATTCATAGCAGGTTTGAAGCAAAGTTTGTTGGTAAAAGTGGACTTGAAGCAACCTTCTACTTACGAAGAGGCAGTGAGGATTGCGAAAGAGAAAGAATGGAAGCTGAAGAAAATGGCGGATTATGGGATGATCAAGGAAGATGAAGTGGGCAAGAATGGTAGTCTTGATGTGAATATGGTCCAGGTTGATTTTGTGGAACAAACACCTACTATGTACCAACAAATTGGCAGGGGAATGTACCAGGTAAATCCTAAGGTAGTTGCCAAGGATTTTGGGTAGTTTAATGAGCACTGTGAAGTCTATAGCGGTGGATGTTATGCCAGCTTATGGTGATGAGAATTACCAGATTTTTGATAATGTTTCCACTAGTCAGGGTGTGTTAAGTGATGTTATTTATGCTTCTAAAGTTCAAGCAGAGAAAATTCTTGCAGAGAATAAGGTTTTGCCAATCATAGGCTGGGATTTAGATGTCGACAGATGCTTCTCTTGGCTTAAAGAGCCAGTTCAGGAACCTAAGGTGGACAGGGGAGAGACAGAAGATGGTCTACAAGAAGAGGATGGAGTGGAAGAGCAAGTAGACGAAGAGATTGAAGGAGATGGATTGCAAATGGAGGATCTAGCACGATTTGACACGAGGGGTGAGACAAGGGAGAATCTTGAGCCTGAAGAAGAACCAAAGGTGGTTTGGCAATGAGGAAGTAGAGGACAAGATGATGCTTGAAGCACCTTCGAAAATGAGTCTCTCTTCCGAAGAGGACAGTGGAAGTGGAAAGTTGGTCGCGGATGATCCTGTGAGTGAGAGCAATGCTTATCTGTTGGATTCTGGGAATTTTCTTATTGAACCGGTTGAAGAAGAACTAATGTTTGAGCAACCCAACATGTGGGAGCCAGAGTCATGTGAATTTGGGGTTATGAGGTCTAGGAATGCTATGCTGGAAAAAGACGGAAATTAATGCATATGCTTTTAACTGTGGCTGTGCAGTGGGCAAGTGAGGCCCAAGTATGTTTGGGATTGACCCAAGGAGAAAAAGATGTGGATGAGGGTTATGCAGACCCAGTTTTGGGTGATGCTAAGAGTGTGCATGAAGAGGATAGTCAGAATGGTGAGATGCCATTAGTTTTGAATGAAAGGAACTCCCAATTGGTATATCACCTAAATGAACTAGATGGGCAGGCGTGTATAATTGGAAGAGACATGCAACAGTGGCCTTTTGACCCTAGAGGCTGACAGTTTATGGATACAAACTGCTAGGACATGAATGTCCTGCAGGCTAGGTGGTTGGCAAAGTATGTTAGGCATTTTTCTGAAAGGCATTTTGGGCTTGTGTACATATGGAATGCATGGCGTGTGAAGAGCTTTGCCCTGGAATGCCTTGACAAATGTACAGGGTGGATGGTTTTGCTGTAGGCTTGTTACAGGTTTGTTCGAAGTGTGCTTTGCTGGAGATGCTATCAGCTGTTCGGTTGCTCTGAATGTGTATGCGTCCCTTTAAATGGAGTGGGCATTGGAAGATCGTATTTGAAGGTATACATGGAAGCATGGGCAATTAATAGTGAAAGGGGCTAGGTTTCCTTGTAGATGGTGTGAAAAGGAAGGCTCGTGCATTGACGTATTGTGCACACTATATGTGACTTGGGAACCATGATACGAGTATGTGTAGGTACCCACGTCTAAATAATGATCAACGTGGCCAGCTAGTAAGACCACGTGGAGGCTAGAGCTGCAGCCAACTCCATCTGCCAGCACGTGAAAGATGGCACCGGAAGCTGCAGAAGCGTGGAGAGTAGGCAGGTTGGAAAGGTGTGGCCGCCTTGTATGAAGGTAGGGGCTCGGGTCATTCTACAGAGACAGAGGTGAAGGGAGCTGCCGCCCTTGCAGCTGCTCTGGAGGTGCAAGGGTGAGAGTGGCTAGCTCTGGCGTGGACAGCCGCCCAGGCGCTGTAGAGAGGGGAGCCCTCTGAAGCGAGACAGGTGTGGCTGCTGCTGTCGACAACTGGGGGCCGTCAAAAGTGGACTGCACCAAAGCGGAGAGCTGAGACAGCGAAGAGAGTGAGAAGCATGCAACTGCAGCAGTGAAGCGGGTGGCTACGGGCGACAACTGAAGGCTGGCGACATAGAGTGGAGACCGCCTCTGGCAACTAAGAAGGGCAGGGTTGCGTTGGTCAGCCTGGGTTAGCTGGCGTAGAGACTGTGGGAATTGCCGCCTTGGAACAGTGGGTTATGCTTTGTAGCTGACCGAGCTACCGTGAAGGTTGCCTGGGCATGCGTGGTAGCTACTGGCAGTGAAGCAGCGAAGGATGGTGACTAGCGACAAATAGAAGGCTGACGTCGGGCTACTGGTGGCAGCAGCAACTGGAGGAGCCAGAAGAGTGGCTTTGTGTTTTGCTGGGGCCGGCTACAGGTGGTGACGTAGAAGCACTGGTGCTCGAACTGCTCGAACTGGCAGTGGCTGGTAGCAACAAAAGGAAGGAGCCACCTTTGGGTTGG
Organism: Cibotium barometz; assembly: GCF_041138505.1. Taxonomy (NCBI): domain Eukaryota; kingdom Viridiplantae; phylum Streptophyta; class Polypodiopsida; order Cyatheales; family Cibotiaceae; genus Cibotium; species Cibotium barometz. The sequence continues at coordinate 40,616,197 of NC_141063.1, forward strand.
GCAGGCTTGGGGATTTTGCTTTGTTGGTGGTTGGTGACAGAGAGGCTGGCGCGACAGAGCAATGAGACAAGGGGTTGTGGTGGTAGCTGATTGAGGAAGTTGGTGTCGACTGCAAGCCGGGAACAGTAGAGAAGCGCCAACTGTGCAGGGAAAGCTTCGGGCTATTTTGGATGGCAACCTATGTGGGCTCTTGTCTATGTGTTTAATGAAAGGAGTGATTTTGTGGGTGGTTTGGGAAGGGTGAAGTGTGAAGAAAGAGTGTGGGTGTGTTGGGGATTGTGGTGCCCCATTGTCTATATAGTTGGCTGCAGGAGAGGATACGTTGAGCCGTCGAGCTCCGGCCTCGATGACCTGGCCATTCCCATAGGCTGAGAGTGAGTTGAGTGTAGTGAGACGTGTGTAATATCGTCTCTGGTGCCCCCATATTGTTGTTGTATTCCAAAGTTGCGAGGTGGAAGGCTATAGAGGCCTTGTGTTTTCTTCCTTGTTTTCACCTCACAACATGCAAGCATCAATCACAAGAGCAAGAGACTCAAACTCAATTGTGAGAATGGGATTATGTCTTTTCTCATTAGTTCAAAATGTCTTATATACAAGACTCATATATATAATGCCCAGGCTCCCAAGTAATGTGTGTGGGACCCAAAAGCTATTCTAGGCTAATTTCCTAGTCTATGTATATACTACTGGCATTACACAAGTGAGCTCAATTTTGACTATCTTCCAGTATGACACATCGTAATCTTGGAGATTTCCCATAATCAGTTACATAAAGTGATTTGTGTAGTACAAAGAGTATGGCTTGAAAATGATGTCATGTGTTTGAAGTAATAGACAATGTAGTCTTAACATACCCAGGACTTTTTACTAGGGTAGAAGGGAAGATAAGGAGAGAGGGAGAAGAGAACTAGCATCAACACACCATCACTCACCTACAAAATCCTCAACCAAGAATGTAACAAAGAAAAGGGAGCATACATACAAGCATCAATCACAAGAGCAAGAGACTCAAACTCAACATGATATTGAAACATCTTGGGGAGGCCACATGGGAAATGTCGAATAAATGTCAATGGCTAGTCTTCATGAGCTAAAATTGCTTGCAAATATTGTGGTACAGCACCAAGATGCCAATGGGCCTAAAAAATTTGTTGCCCTTTGATGTGAGATTCATGTATGTGTCATCTACTGCTATGTGCTAGACATTGTTGTGCATCCACTGGTGAGGATGGTATTTGTGATGAGGTTTGTTGAGGCACAATAGGGGCATAGGTCTTTGAAAATGAACAGCTCAATGAATTCACCCTCTTCTAGGAAATTGGAGAATATGAGAACATGGCACCATGATTAGAAGTTAAGGTAGATGACATAATTAGGGAGACGGAAGGCAAACTTTGTGAGTGAGATGGTTTCTAAAAAAACATCATGGCTATGATGGGTTGGGAGGCCCATGGCACTTTGGAGAGGATGGTCTGAAAATCCATGAGGATGTCCTCATCTATGAAGATGTTATGCTGAAGAAGGTTGAGCTCGAGGTTGCGGTGCTATAGCTCAAGGAGACCATAGGGCAACTATGGAGGGATGGCGAGGTCCTTAATGTTTGTGGCTACATCCATTAGGATATCAACCTTTTTTTGGCTTTTGGTGGGACCTACTCCTACTATGGCTTTGCTTTTGCTTCTATGAGTTGTCGCTCTAGTCGGGCACTAGTCATATTCTTAGCTTCCATGGCTCTCTTGAAATCCTTTTGCTACTCCTTGAAATCCTCTCTAGTTGGGCACTGGTCATATCCTTTTGCTTCCATGGCTCTCTTGAAATCCTTTTGCTATAGCTTGAGGAGACCATAGGGAAGCTATGGAGGAATGGCGAGGTCCTTGATGTTTGTGTCCGCATCGATTAGGATATCAACCTTCTTTTTGGATTTTGGTGGGAACTACTCCTAATATCGCCTGGCTTTTGCTTCCATGAGTTGTCGCTCTAGTTGGGCATTTGTCATATCCTTGGCTTCCATGGCTCTCTTGAAATCCTTTTGGTGGGACCTACTCCTACTATGGAATGGCTTTTTCTTATATGAGTTGTCACTCTAGTTGGGCACTAGTCATATCCTTGGCTTCCATGGCTCTCCTGAAATCCTTTTGCTACTTACAAAAGGTTTTATTGGAATTTATGCCAGGGTCTCGAGCCTCTTGTAGTGCATGTGATGATAGCTTCCGTTGTTGTTAGCTCTTCCTTGAACTGTACCCTTGTTAGCTCTTCCTTGAACTGTACCCTTGTTGGATCTAGCTCCCTTAACTTCTATGTGCATAAGATCTAGCTCTCACTCAAGGTATCGATAGATCCTAGAGTTGGCGGCAGTCATCTATAAGAGCATGTACCTACATAGCTGGTCATTGAGTGCAATAGCCATTTTCCTCTATGTCTCCTCTAGTTGGGCACATTTGGCTTAGGCAATGAGGAGTACTTACTAGGCCATGATAGTTTGCTCTTTATGTGGTGCCATGAACTTAGTCATATGACCTGCAAGGTTGTGGATCATATAATTGAAGCTTCTAGGAAATCAAGGAGCCAGCCTTGAGAGTTGAGGTTTGCACGTGAGAAACTATCAGTCGAGAGGAGGCGAGGTGGCCTTTGTGGATCCACCTGTGTGTCTCTATGATGTTCTATGTGACTTCATAAGAACTCAAGAATCTGGTGCTTGGAAAGTGGACAGAAACCTTTAGGCACCTCTTCAGCAATGTGAAATGGTTGAGTACAGGGACCTCATTAACAGGGCATTCTCTTTGGGAGCCTTGCTCTTCCCACTTGCCTCAGGATGCCACCTACCTTAAGGGTGTATCCATCAAGTTGGTCTCCAAGAATTTGGCAAAAGAGTCAGTGGGACATGCATCTCTTGATTAAGCTTCAAATTTTTTGGGATGAGGAGAAGTTGTGGATGAGGGAGCCAGAGGGGCATGCTACGGAAGGGGCTTGCTTGGGGTGGCAAAACCTTGGTAGCTATATGGTTCGAGGAGCTCTTCCCAACCTGTAGTGTAGTATATAAATTGTGGTAGGATTATAACATCTATAACCTTTCTGCTCCATGGCATAACCAATAAAGATGCATTTATCTGCCTTTAGATCCAATTTTGTTCTCACTTCATCAAGAACATGCACATATGCAATACACCCAAACACTTTCAAGTGAGACACATCCGGTCTTATGCCTGTAAACTTCATTCACGCATCATACCATGAACAACTGCAGTGGGTATCCTGTTCATAATGTACATAGTAGTTTCTACTACTTTTGCCCAAAAATAATGTGGCATATTCTTTTCCGCCACCACCATCAAGGCATGTGCCACTTCTGAATGTGCCTACTCTTTCTTTTTGAACACCATTCTGTTTTACGGAGTGTACCTGCATGTAAACTATCTCTTGATTCCCTGCTTCTTCCTTAGAAAATTGCTGAACTCATTGGAGAAATATTCTCCCCCACCATTTGATCTCAGGCATTTTATTTGCATGCCTTTTTCCTTCTCGACCAAGGCTTTAAATCTCTGAAAGTGAGCAAACACCTCACTTTTCTCCTTCATACATGAAATAAACCCACACTCTCCTAGTGTGGTCATCAATGAATGTAACATAGTACCTGCAACCTACAATTATTGCAATCATGGTCGGTCCCCATACATCTGAATGTATGACATCTAATGGCCTTGCACTAACATGCTTTTCATGTGGGAAAGCATGTTTGGCTTGCTTACCAAGTTGGCATGCTTCACATACTTTGTGCATACCATCAACTTTAAACTTTGGCAAACCTGTAACAATATTTTGGGCCTGCATAGACTTCAGTTGTCGCTATACATTCACATGACCAATGTGCTTGTGCCATATATCAATATTTGCAATGACACCTATTCCATGCGCAAACATGGCTACTTTTACTTCAGGCATGTTCACATCCAAAGTAAAAATCCTACCATTTCTGTTGCCCTTTACAACCAAGCAACACTGATTTTTGAAGTCTTCCACAAAACATCCTTGAGGATTAAACCTCACTTGCAGACCCTACTCAACCATCTGTCCAACTGAAACTAGGTTCTTTGTAATATTTGGGACATGAAGTACGTCTGCCAAGTACTTCATTTTGCCATCTTGCATAGACAATGGCACTTAACCAACATCTGCAGTGGGATGTGCAGTATCATCACCTATTTCTTCACAACTTGGTTTTTCTATTTTTTGCATGTCTCTAAACCGCTCAGCATGACTGGTCATATGGTTAGAGGTGCCAGAATCCACATACCATGTATTGACACATCTCCTGTTATGGAACTCAGCATGTGCTTCAACACAAACAACTACTCATTTCTGTCATCACCTCCCTGTTTACTAGATGATGCATAGTTGCCTTGCTGCAACTTTCCACTTTTCATGTCATTCTTGTTTTTATAGAAGTTCTTTACCATGTGCCCTAGTTTGCCACAATAATAGCAATCTATGGTATTTGTATTTTGATTTCTTTGCCAACCACCTCAGCCTCTTTAGATCCCCCTACCTCTAGACTAGATTGCTATTGTGAATCATTGGGGACTGTTGTCCAGAATTTTGATATCCTTGTCGGCCACCACATTGGCCTCAACCACAACCTCTACCTCTGCCTCTACATGAATTGTAGTAGAAGGCATGTATTGATGTGTTCTTGCTTTGTGAAGAAGAGTTGTCACTGCTTTTTTTCTATGATCAACATAGACACCAAGTCCCGAAAGTTGGGAATATTCTCCTTGAATACAATGGAGGTCTTGAATGGCTTGTACTCTCTTTGTCAAGCCCATTCAAATAGACATTTACCAACAAGTCATCATCTTCCACCGATACATTGATAGACCCAAGGATTCAACAATGCCCTTTATCTTTAAAGCATACTCATTTTGATAGACATGCTTTTCTTTCCATAGTATGCATCTCTTGTTTAAGCTGCAATTTCCTTGCCTTTGTGTTGTCTGAAACATCTGCACCACTAGGTTCTGCCACGCAACTACTGGAGTGTTGGCATCCTGTATGTGTTCTATCATCATGTCTGTGATACTAATTGAAACTTTCCTTGCACCGTGGTTCCAATCCTTGAATGCCTTTATGTATACTGGAGTGGCATTCTCTTTAGACAACTTAGGAGGCTCCTCATTGTCTCTCCTTCGACATAATCCCAAAATCCTGTACCCCCATAAGGAAATTAGTCATTTAAAACTTCCAGGCATGGAAGTTGTTCTTGTCTAGCTTCTCTCACTGACAATCTGATTGGTTCCATCACCAGACATGTTTTCCTACAAGAATCAAAAAACTGCAAACTGACAATTTCTGTATGCAACCTGTAACATAGCAATATCTTTTGTGACTATTGCATGGTACTTCAACTAAACCTGTAGGACACCATATCTGACCAAAGTACATATACATACACCCAATGTCAACAATACATGTGCAAACACTATCTGCACTTCCAAAATGTACTGTTGCGCACTGCAATAACCAAATTTTGACCAGAGACCGTTCTCAACCAGAACTTCTCGAAACTCTCAAAAATACCTTGTAGTGACATAACGAAGACCAAGACACGCCTGAAACGCGTTTCTACCCACAAAACTTTAGTACAAAGTACTCTGTACCACACAGGCACCTCTAAGCCTGCAAAGACAGCTCCTCAATTTGGAGATGTGTAGCTCTCAGAGCTACCGAGGGGTGTTGTACTACCTAAACCAAGAAGGGAAAGAGATGGTGATGCTCTTACCCCTGTGTACTGCTTCCTTGCTTCCTTGTTCTTTCCTCTTGCTTACCTCCTTAGCTCTCACACAAACCGGAGCTTTGATACCATAAAGAGAATGTGAGGGAAGAGAGAGAGCTTAAGTTCCTTGCAAGCAAACACACACACAACACAAGAGAGTGCAAGACACAAGAGAGAGATGGATGGCTGAATTTTCATCTTTCTTCTTCTCTTCTCTACAACCATATAACTAAAAGAAAAGAGTACATACATGAAGGGAAAGTACTCTCCTACTACAACAATATACAACGTAGTCAGTCTATAGTGTGAACCTGACTATATGAGCTGGTGCTATAACTATGCCATAACTGTAGTACTCCAAAGGGGCTATCACGCAGCGTGTCATCCACTAGTGGCATATCAATCAGAATCTTACCTGCCATCCACTAGCAGCATATCAATCATAATCATAACAACCGTACCAATGACATAAGTGCGGAAGCTATCACCTAGATGAGTCATCGATGTCTGCTGTAGCACTAGTTGAGCTCGATATCTCAACAGGAACTAGGGTAGATGCTGTTATACATGTGATCAATGCTACAAGAGGTGTTAGTGGTGGGTTGTTTTATGTAGCTGTTACTATAGCTGTTATACATGTGATCAATGCTACAAGAGGTGTTAGTGGTGGGTTGTTTTATGTAGCTGTTAGTGGTGGGTTGTTTTATGTAGCACTAGTTGAGCTCGATATCTCAACAGGAACTAGGGTAGATGCTGTTATACATGTGATCAATGCTACAAGAGGTGTTAGTGGTGGGTTGTTTTATGTAGCTGTTACTATAGCTTCTTGATGGGAAACTCTGCCACTCAGTGATGTCCCTTATAGTGATAGCACTATAGTTGCATGCATGATCATATGGCATTGATGTCGCTCCCTCTATTAGATTGCAATGCAACAAAATAAATTGGGTAAACACTATCACCATCTTGAACATAGTGACTAACTCGAGAGACTCTGAGCCTCTAGGCATTTCACGTAGATAGTATTCGCTCTTCCTTCCCTTTAATTAGTTTTGTTAGGTCCAATTGGTTTCTGGAGGTCACTAGATGGTGGTTGTTATGGCAACACTAAAGGTGGTATATGTAACTATGAAACCTTTAATACTCCACTTTGAGACACATACTGGTGCATTAGCAAGAAAGATCCTTGTCGGAGGTGCTCGCAAACCCGAGTGATGAAGCTAGTGTGACTAGCAAGGTTGCTGCCTCTTGTGCAATGGGCAGTATCACAGTTTCTTGCCCTCATGCAATATGTGCACCAAATTCCTCCTTCTTTGGGCCTTAGGTGGGAGCATTCTATGCTTAGTTAGTATGGTATATTAAACATCAGACCACAACTCATGTCAAGGTTATAGATGTGGTTGCCCTATGTTGTCTTTTCTTAACCTAATGTTAATCCAATTCTAGGGTTAACAAGATCTACCGCCATTATCTTACATCAAGGAGTCACGATAGATACGCCAAAGGGTCGTACATTCAAGATATGAAGCAATAGTGTCCAAAGATATAACTTGGACGGGTGCCCGTAATAATGGTGTGCACCAAATTCCTCCGTCTTTTAGGCCTTAGGTGGGAGCATTCTATGCTTAGTTAGCACGTTATATTAAACATCAGACCACAACTCACGTCAAGGTTATAGATGTGGTTGTCCTATGTTGTCTTTTCTTAACCTAATATTAACCCAATTCTAGGGTTAACAAGATCTACCGCCATTAGCTTACATCAAGGAGTCACGATAAATACACCAAAGGGTCATATATTCAAGATATGAAGCAATAGTGTCCAAAGCTATAACTTGGACGGGCGCCCGTAATGGTATGACGGAGTATTTATGATGATTCTCGCCTTAAAGAGCGTGTGGTAGAAAGTTAGGATGAAGTCCTAAGTGATGTACTTCATGGATATATTATGAGAGTAGTCATTGTAAGAGCATTGGGCCTCTTATGAGCCTAAAGTGCCTGGTCGGCCATAGTTTAAGTGAGTGTGAACACTTATGGCCATGTATATAAGTGAATATCTCTCATAATACAACATACTCTCCCATTGTGCAATTGAGTCTTGCTCTTGCTAATCCTCTTGCTAATCTCTATCCCTAATGCATGCTAGTGAGTGTGTGTGACAACGCTCGCAGAGAGGCACGGTGGAATTGCTTAGAGCTTGGAGACCTCAAGGGTTACGAGCTTGGCCATTGGAAAGATCCTCACGATAGTTGTGGTTCACCAAATAATCTCTTTTTGGATGTGTTTCAAGGGGGGTTAGGAAGAGCCATAACATTTTTGGTGCCGCTTCGGGGAGCCATCCCTTGGCTTTTTTCATTGTTTTTCCTCTAATCTACACATTACCCATTACCCATTATCTTGATTGATGGTTTCCCATGAAAAAGATGTGGATTTGCTAGTGATTTGTGTGTAATTTTGTGTAGAATAGCTCTCTTTTTTATTTTTGAAAAGAATGCTTTTTGCTTAATTTTTAGCTTAATTTGTTATTTTTTTGTTGTTATTATGGTTTTTCATGTTCTTAAGGCTTGCACATAGTTTTTATTAGCCTTAGTTTGCATCCATTGTATCAAACAATGCAATAGAATGCAATTTTGAGTGAATGTTAGCTCTCTTTAGTGTTAAACATAGAACTAAAATCATTAATTTTAGCTTAATTGTGTATTTGTTGTTAAAATTATTTGCATAGACTGTTAGCAAGCATTAGGAGTAGCTTAATCTTTCAAAAAAATTCTTAAAACCATCAAAAAAATCCTTGAATTCAACTAATTTCTCTTAATGGACTGGTTTTTGTCATTAAGGGTGATTAATCTTATTCAAGAGGCAAAAATTTTAGAAAATGTGTTAATTGGGGTCTAAATTGATCATATGAGTAGTTGAAATTAGTATTTTTTAGTGTTTTGAGAGCATCTAGATGCATCAAAACACCTAATTACATCAATTTCTTCATTAATTGGAGGAATTTGACTCTCTTTGGTTAATTTTGTCTTAAAAGAGGAGACCAAAATTAAATGTCTAATTAATCTCCTATTTTAAATTAATTTACACATTTGTTGATGCACAAAGATTAGCATTCCCTTGCTCTATCTAATGATGTGCTCAATTGTGTGAATTAATTAAGGATTAGTGGTTAATTAGTATCCTTGATTAGTATAAAAGAGGGAAAGATTAGTGAAAGGATTAACTTTGGATTAATTCTTAATCACTTTTTTATATAACTCATTAAAGCTAATGAGCATTCAATGAGTAGATGCTCATGAGTTGTCAAATTGTCCATTTTGGGGGTTATTTATGAAGGGTATAAGGGGTGTCATAAAAAGGTTGACTTTTTTATTCCTACTTATCTTTTTGGGAAAATGCCCATATCTCCTTCATTTTAAATTCAAAAAATACCCCCTCCCCAAAAAAAGAAATTCGTATTTCCCACTAGACTACAAAAAAAAAAATTTCAAAAAATGGTTCACGCCGTGAACCATTTCTGCATCTTCACGGCCTAAGGTTTCACGTCCTAGGAATGGGCAACTTCACGGAATTCCATTTCACAGAATTACCTCTCACGGAATTCCATTTCATGGAATTACCCTTCATGGGATTAACTTTCACGAGTTTTGGCCATTTCACGGAATATCCCTTCACGGTTGTGAGACCCCTCTGCCCCCTCCGCACACCAGATTCCTAGTTGCTATAGCAGCGGAAGTATCTTCCTCTTGCGCGGGGCAGGGTTTCCCACTCGGGGCCTCGCCCTCGAATGTCCGGACACGAGACTAATCTGGTAGTCATTCTGAAACCAAAATCGGGAAAATTTTCCTTGCCCAAAAAACGGGGACGATTCCACTTTTTTGATTTTCTTAACGAATTTTCTAACGGGTTCAAGAGATTAAACTATCCTTCACCTGAATAAACCAGATAGAAGGAAAATTATCACTAACTTAATTTGAAGAAATCAATGCTTTTTCCTAACGAAATCAGGCACAGTCGTTGATCTACTCATTTGAGAAATTCTTCAGGGTTTTATTTAACTACTCGAACTCTAAGCGTATTTCTATTATTTCAATTTAATTATTAAAACTCCACTGATTCCAGCCTAACCCCATTCGGCCCATGGGTTAGCCACCACCCAACCATTGGAATCGGTAGAACCAGACAATTACTCACCCACCCATAATTGAATGCCTTTCTTAACTTTTGCTTTCGAATACAGATGCGCACACACTCCTCTTTAAAACTTTAACATATAAAATAATCCATTGACAAATAGTTATTGGTTATAGATATCATAACTCAAAATTTTCATCCAGTCCCTTGTTTCTCAAAAAACAGTATCACTCTGGACTCTCCGTTGAGACCCACTGGTCACAGCAACGAGATCCAGTAAAACAGATTACAATAATCATTTCGTCCATCATACATATCTTCCATGACATGCGCATGGGTGTCCTAGGCACCGCGAGCCCGTGCATCACCTGGTCAGAACCCTCCAGGATCCTCCTTAGGTGTCCTGGCACTTCACTCTCAGGGACCGCTTCGTCGGCCCTCGCCCATCGTACCGGAAGCACACCATTTTTCAACCATACCAAGGCTGGTCAAGACCTGGGCAGGCTTTGCCACGTGAGCAGTCCTTTGAACACTCCCCGCTAGCTGTTGCAACCAAACTTCCCTTAGAAAAACATATACCAAATGCTCCCGCCCCCAGCATTCTGGCATAAGACAGGTCTTTAAGAAAACAGGGTTTCTATGCAAGTTTTTAGTTTGATTTTCTTTTGAATACAAGGAGTATTTCTTAAATCAGTATCCCCAAAACTTCTTGAACGGAATTTTGAATTTCATACCAGAATTCCTCAAATTCTGTAACCTTGATCCATAGATCAATTCGAAGGGTCTCAAACTTAGTTTCAGATTTGGAGGGAGTTTTGAGAGTATTTTTCTAAACTGGTCACACCTTCTTTCCTCAAAACTGACAGAAGAGTTTTGTCTTGGTCATAGTCTGATTCATGGTTCGAGTCGGATAAGATTTTTCCTGTACTATCTTTCTCGAAAAGGTTTGATAATTCAATTACTATTTTACTGGATTTCTTTCTTTGAATATTCACTTAACTGATTTCTAAATTAGTTATATGAATTCCAATGAGGAATAAATTAATCATTTATCTGAATATTTCGATCTCGATAGATTTCCTAAACTTTTTTTTACAATCCGTGTGAATATAAAACCATAAAAATTTCTCTCTTACAGTATTTAATTATTCATTTATCAAATACTCATAAAATTTCAACATAGAATTTAAGAGAATTCTAATTTTGATATAAAAATTCTTTATGCATAAAAATCAACTTCAATGGAAATAATACATTTATATATAAAAATAAAGAATTTGTTTATGCATAAAAATCAATTTCAATGGGAATAACACTTTTATTAAAAAAATCCGTTTATGCATCTACTTTATGCATAAAATCAAATTTAATAGGAATAACACTTTTAAAATAAAAAGAATTTATTTATGCATCTATTTATGCATAAAAATCAATTTTAATGGGAATAACACTTTTATAATAAAAAATTTCCATTATGCATCTTTCTATGCATAGAAATTATATTTAATGGAAATAACACTTTTATAATAAAAAAATTCATTATGCTAATTTCTATGCATAGAAATTAAATTTAATGGGAATAACACTTTTATAATAAAAAAATTTCCAATATGCAATATGCATAGAAATTAAATTTAATGGGAATAACACTTTTATAATGAAAAAATTCCCATTATGCATAGAAATTAAATTTAATGAGAATAACACTTTTATAATAAAAAAATTTCCATTATGCATCTTTTTATGCATAAAATTTAATTTTAATGAGAATAACACTTTTATAATTAAAAAAATTCCATTATGCATCTTTCTATGCATAAAATTCAATTTTAATGAGAATAACACTTTTATAATTAAAAAGAATTCCATCATGCATCTTTTGATGCATAAAAATTAAATTTAATAATTAATATCAGTGATATCCATGCATATTCTTAGGTGAATATGTACATGGAGTAATTAGAATATTTCTTTTAGATGCAAAAATAGTGGGAATTACTCTTTTGGAATAACATAAAAACAAACTTTCTTTTCCACAAAATTTTGGAAAATTTTGCCATAACCTCCTTTGTATGGCTGACCATTTCTCATTTTTATCATTCTATTTTAACTTAAATTAGATTCATACTCTAATCTACACAATTTTCTAAATTCAAGAGAGTAAACAATAAGAAGAGTTTAATTAATCCCTTAGTTAATCTTTCTAGGATTAAGAAAGGCTGGAATGTAAAGAAGAGAAGGGGGTGGCCTTTTCATCAAGGCATAGCATTCTCATTTTCATCAAGGCATAGCATTCTCATTTTATTGATTTAAAATTGGGGCTAATGATGAGAAAAAAGGTGCCTACTTCATGAGGGGATATCCCCAATCTGAGAGGTGTCAAAATTCAGTTTTTTAATTGTTTTCTTTGGTCCTTAGTCCACTCTTCATCTTATGTGAGCATTTACTCATTTTTGGGGGGTTTTTCTTTTATTCTTCAATTTATCTCCTTCTACATTTGGATTAATCTTATTGGTCCATAAGAACCTTAATCTTATTGGTCCATAAGAACCTTAATCCAAAAATTTTAGAAAATCTGGACCCTTAGACTAAGGTCTTTTGTGCACATTATAATTTATTTCTAATGCACCTTAGGAATTTCTTTTTAAACTTTTGTTTCGGAGGAATTAATTTTAATAAGAAGGGATATTTTTCCATCCAAAGATATCTAAAAACTGAATTACGTCTCTCTAGAATATTTTCTCTCTCTAGGCCAAAACAGGTAGAAACAAGATCTTTTATTATTCTGAAAAGGGGATTGATTACAGGGGAAGAAACTGGTTATCTTGAGGGGCTGGGGAGGAATCTTACAACGGCCAAAAAACCTGCAATCTCACGGGATTAGACTATTTCACAGAATATCCTGTCACACGGCCAAAAAACCTACAATCTCATTCATTCTTCCACATTCACATCCACATTCGTACTTCCACATACACATCCATATCCACTCTTCCACGTACACATTCACATCCACATCCATTCTTCACATACACATCCGCATTCATACATCCACATACACATCTACATTCATTCTTCCACATACTCATCCACATCCACATCCACATCCACATCCATACATCTACATCTACATCCATATCCACATCCACATCCATACATCCACATCCATACATCTACATCCATATCCACATACACATCCACATCCATACATCCACATACATATCCACATCCATACATCCACATCCATACATCTACATCCATATCCACATTCATACATCCACATCCATATCCACATCCATACATCTACATCCATATCCACATTCATACATCCACATCCACATCCATACATCCATATCCACATACACATCCACATCCATACATCCATATCCACATACACATCCACATCCATACATCCACATCCACATCCACATACATACATCTACATCCATACATCCACATCTACATCCATATCTACATCCATACATCCACATCCATATCCACATCCATACATCGACATCCATATCCACATACACATCCACATCCATATTCACATCCATACATCTACATCCATATCCACATACACATCCACATCCATACATCTACATCCATATATTCACATACACATCTACATCCATATCCACATTTATTCATTCTCATATACATGCATACCCTTTCTTTCACATATACATCCGCATTCACATCCAATCACATCCCATACTCATCTTATCGCATTCGTTCTCATCCTATCACATCCCATACACATCTTATCGCATCCCATTTACATATTATCACATCCCATACACATCTTATCACATCCATTCACATGCTATTCCCATTTAATAGCTTTTTCTAGATTGATACCGATAATAAGACTTTTTCTAAATTTCTGCCAATTGCTTGGCCTAATTAAAGATTCTTTTTCTGATAACTATTTCCATATTCTTTCTCAATTCCTCAATTGAATTATATTCAATATTCTTCTTTTGAATAAAAGAATTCATGGGATTTGTAGAAATCAATTCTACCCATATTTCTACTTTTGGTAAATAATCATAAATCGAATGATACTAAAAATTCCTCTTCTTCCCATTTAATTTCTTGGATCCCAATTACCAGGGGAATTTCTCTTTTTGCATTTAATTATTTACATTCCAATGTCATGGAAATTCCTCTTTTTCCATCAATTATTTCTCATAAAATAAATTTATCTAAATTAAAATATCCATTATTTCGATATGCTAGAAATTTCTCTTTGCCCATCTAAATGATGAAATTTCAAATGTCATAAGAATTCCTCTTTTGACATTTAAATATTTCTCATAGATAAATAAATTTATCTAAAAATTCATCTTTAAATTTAAATAAATTATCTCATAATTCCAATATACTATGAATTTCTCTTTTCCTATCCAAATGATGGAATTCCAAATGTAATAGGAATTTCTCTTTTAACATTTAATTATTTCTCATAGATAAATAAAATTATCTAAAAATTTATCTTTAAATTTAAATGAATTATCCAATAATTCCAATGTGATAGGAATTTCTCATTTCCCATCCAATTGATGGAATTCCAAATGTAGTGGGAATTCCTCTTTTATCATTTAAACTTATCTATGCAAAAAGATAAATTTAACTAAATTTTCTCTTGAAAATTAAAATAAAAATCTTCATTAATTTCTTTACACTAGGAATTACACTTTTCTTATTTAATTATTTGAATTCCAATATGGTGGAAATTTCTCTTTCATCATATAAATTTATCTATGCAAAAAGATAAATTTAACTAAAATCTTTCTTTAATTTTTACATAAAATATACATTATATTAGTATTCTAATTTTTTTCTCTTAATTCTTTGGAATACATGGATTTCCATTATCATGGGGATTACTCTTTTAACATAAAAATAAATTACTAGAATTTTTCTTTTTTCTTATTTATTAATTAAGCATAAACATAAAAATTAATTTCTCCATGATTTCAATAAGAATCATTCAATTAATCTAGGATGATAATTCCTAGAATATGGTAGGAAGTTCTCTTTTCATATTATGAATGAAAATATTTTATGTGTTTATTTTACAAAAATTTTACCATAGCTCCGCTATTACTGATAATTCTCAATTTAATTGAAAGAATGAAGTTTAATATTATTGATATGATTAGAATGACCAATAATTGGATCATTATCTAATTATGGATTGATTCATAATTTCTCTATGAAATAAATATCATAAAAGTATTAAAAAGCTATTATTTTGGCCTCCAATTAGACAAGCATAGAAATTACTTTTGGATTAGAGAAATGCTTCATGAGAAGCTTCATTTGGATTGAGAATAGGTCATAGGAATGACCTTTCTTTGGGGGGAGAGAGAAATGCTTAAAAATCATTAAAAATAAACATAAATGAAAGTTTATGTGTTTCTTTATTACAATTCATAAAAGAACTTCAATAGTAATCAAAAGCCATTCAAATTAAAGCTTCTCAAGCTTGAGAGGGGTTGAGAAGAGAAGCATTTGGAGTTTCAATAAGAAAAAGATAATAATCCACACTTTACCTTCTAATTTACTTGATTCTTTGATCACAGTAGAGGCCCCCAACCAATCAATTGGTTTGGTATGTTGTAGGAGTCACCAAGGAAGATTGAAGAGAGAGAGAAGCTCCAATCTCTTCAATTTTGTAGAGGTTTTTAGAGGATAATAGAAAATATCTTTATTTTAGCATAATACTAGCATAGTATAGTTCTCATATTTTTTTACAAAGGTCTAAGGATCTATTTATAGGTGAGGGAGGTCTCTAACCAAGTCCAACTAATTTCTAGAATTTTCCAGGTTTAGTTTGGTTGAATTCGGACAAGATTTGGACCTAGTTTTTGGTTTGATCCAAGAGAGAGGAGAGATAAAAATATCACAATATTTCTGAGTTTAAAACTCCACCACACAAGTGAAATAGGCGCCTCCTTGAAGGGCCCCCTTTTCCTTACACATGTGTCAAAAATGAATCATACCCAAAATATCTCATTTTTTTAGTAATACTCATAGTTTTTTACTAATAAACCTTGTACTCAGTCAACTCTTCATCTTATGTAGGCATTTACTCATTTTTGGGTATTTTTCTTTTATAAATTAGATTTATCTCCTCCCCACACTTGGATTAATCCTATTGGCCCATAGGAACCTTAATTGGACCATAATCCAAAAATTTCTGAAAATCTATACCCTTAGGCTAAGGTTCTTTATACCCATTTCTAATTAATTCCAATTTCACATTGGAAAGTTCTTTTTGGATTTCTGTTTCAGGGGAAACCATTTTAGACACTATGAGTATTTTTATATCCAAAAATATCTCAATTTTGAACTATCTCTCTCTAGATATTTTCTCTCTCTAGGTCAAAATAGGATAAAATAGAATCTTTCTTTTATTTCAGAGGGGAGAATAATTACAATATCAGAAGGGGGGGTTCTTACACCTATACACCTATACACCTCAAAAGCTGGGGTTCTTACACCTATACACCTATACACCTCAAAAGCTGGGGGGAGGAATTGTACACAATTCTAGGGTTAACAAGATCTACCACCATTATCTTACATCAAGGAGTCACGATAGATACACCAAAGGATCATACATTCAAGATATGAAGCAATAGTGTCCAAAGCTACAACTTGGACAGGCACTCGCAATGGTGTGACGGAGTATTTATGGCGATTCCCGATTCAAGAGCGTGTGGTAGCAAGTTAGGATGAAGTCCTAAGTGATGTAATTCATGGATATATTATGAGAGTAGTCATTGTAATAGCATTAGGCCTCTTATGAGCTTAAAGTGCCCGACCGGCCATAGTTTAAGTGAGTGTGAACACTAATGGCCCCATGTATATAAGTAAATATCTCTCATAATACAACATACTCTCCCATTGTGCAATTGAGTCTTGCTCTTGCTAATCTCTCTCCCTAATGCATGCTAGTGAGTGTGTGTGAGTAAAGTGAGGTGATAGGAGGGACGAGTAACCATAGCAACGCGACGATGTGACAACGCTCGCGGGAGGTGCGGTGGAATTGCTTCTCAAGGAGTTGTAGAGCTTGGAGACCTCAAGGGTTATGAGCTTGGCCATTGGAAAGATCCTCATGATAGTTGTGGTTCACCAGGTAATCTCTTTTTGGATGTGTTTCAAAGGAGTTTAGGGTGAGCCATAACACCTAACTTTCCATTGCTTCCTCATTTGTTGCATGAGTGCAGCCACTAAGTCTTCTTTCATTGCTTGTGGAGTATGTGGTTATTTTGAGGCACTAGGCAAAAAATGATGCTTTAGATGGAGTCCCTTCAGGGAGATTCCTTGAAATAGTTCCCATGAAGTGATCGTCAATGTAACATGACCATCTTCAATAATAATTTATGTCCATTCAATAGATGAAATTATGGTCCTTTTTATAGTGTAAAAATCCTAAATTTTAATAATTGAGCTATTTCCACTTGGAATCTTATGTCCATTCAATAGATGAAATTATGGTCCTTTTTATAGTGTAAAAATCCTAAATTTTAATAATTGAGCTATTTCCACTTGGAATCTTAAAATTCTGAGTCCAATTTGAAATCTCCATGCAATTTTACCCTAATATAGGATTTTACAGCACTCAAAACGGACATCGAAATAAGCCTCCACGTAAATTTTTAGTTAAAGTACAATAAACTTCCGACCTTAATAAATGCATGTCCGAACACGTCAGCACACATATCGAGGTCGACATCCCAAAAAAAGGAGTCACCACTTTGTGGGTGAATTGATTTTTAGAATGATTTAGGAGACCACGCTCCCCCTATTAGATAGAGCTAGGTCTTACCTAGTAGTCACATCCTCGTATCTCTACATGATGGTCGAGGTGTCAATTACTAGTAAATACATTCAAAGGCTTAGTAGACTATCTAAGGATTCCCCCTCTAAGGTTGGGGGAACTTACACTCAAAATCAAAATCTATGGCACTTCTAAAACATGGCTCAAACTTTTAAGCTTTTTAGAGTACAAGGTATTGTGTAGGGTTGAATCAAGGATTCCATCTAGGAACCTTCTAGTCAGTTGTTTATCCAAAGAATAAGATGGTGTCAGCACATCTAGAGTGCAGGTATCTCACTCTATTGATGTAGTCTCTAATTGATTCTTTCTCCAAGCTACATATGGTAAAGTTAGTCAACTAGGTTCCATTGGGTTCCCTGATAGGAATACCCAATTGTGAATATGGCCTTCAAGGTGTCAAAATCAACCTTGTCTTCTAGTTTCAGTGATCAGAACCATTGTCTTGCCTTCCCTTCCATGGTGAGGTCAAAGGCACTTACCCTTACCAGGTCATCAAGTCAACCACATGTATCGTGCACATTTGATCAAACACTTCCAAATGTATGATATGATTAAACTATGGAATTTTGTAATTTGCATTAGTTTGATTGTATTTTGTAATTTGCATTAGTTTGATTGTATTTTGCTATCTGGGGTGCTGCAAGTCTTATTGCTACCCCCATCCCTACCCCCATCCCTATTTGTGCTACTATCGTCAAGATATATTCCATGGTTAGTGCAATTTGTGGTGGAGGTTGAGGTAATGGCTATGAGGGATAGTATGGGTACTCGAAGGTGGGTGGTGGCATGGCATATCCAGAATATTATACTTACCCTTGAGGCAAGTTGGGGAACTACGTAGTAGGGTAGCTATGTAAGGCTAGGTCATACTTTAGTGGGATTCGATGTGCCAAACCTATCTCAAACCTCCTTTTCCTTACTATAAGGTTCTGTATGGTAACTAGTAGATTGGGTTATTTCTTCAGCCCTAGTTGCTTGGGTTGTTACTATAGCCTTGGTGGAAAATTTGAACCTAAAATCCCTTGCAGTTCTTGTATTAAGGTCTAATGTTGCAAAGCGCAAAGATGCGATACGCCTCAAGGCAATTTTAAACAATCCAAGGTTTGTATTTTGAGAGCTAGCTAAGCTAAAAGTTGCTAATGTAACTGTTGTCACTTTACAGCTACACTATTTGTGATTCTAGGAAGGATTAATCCTTCCTCTATAGGGTTGGCAATTCAGTTCCTAAACTAGACTAGTTAGGGTCCATATCGAGAATGGATGGCTCCATGGTTGGTCTTTCTAACCGGTGTTCTCTTACTTGATGGGCGGTTTGGTGATTCTCTGAGTCCCACTCGTCACTCGGACCTCCCGTGACAATGTATCTAGTTATGTCGACAAAACTCTGAAACTCCTCTGAGAGGTTATAGGGAAGTCAGGTACTCTGACTTCTTGGTCCATATGAGTACCTACAATAATAGGCCTCACTCAAGCTATCATCTTTGTTGCCACTCCAATACTCAGTCACTAGGGTTACTTGGCTCTTCTGAGGTCCTAGGGATTGTGAAACATGCAGTGATTCCTCTTGAGATGGTGCTCTCGATTATGCGTCCCTTGAGGCACTTTCTTCTAGTGGGGGATTTGTTCTAAAAATCCTTCTTGATCTTATGGATCTATCCAAAATGTGCACTATCAGCAAACCAACAACAAAGAGCCAATATATCCTTATTCTCTCTTGGAGTAGACACCAAGAATGATTTTGATATATATTCACTATAGGAAACCACATTAATAAAGTTCTTGCCATTTTATTTTATTTTTTGTTGAGGTAAAGATGTTTGTATAGCTCAGCTAATACTATAAGGAAGAACCAAATTAATAAAGTTCTTGTCATTTTTATTTTTATTTTTGATGTTGAGGTAAAGATGCTTGTATAGTTCAGCTAAAATTGACTACTTTTTTATTCAAAATACATTTAGAAATCCCTTATGTAAGTACATTTTTACAAAATTTATCCCAAAATTTTGAATTAAAAATTTGTTTCTTATGTGATACACTTCCCACATGATACACTTGCAAGAGAGGTGATAGATGCACAACCAGAGTACCATGGTTGCACTCATAATGGAGTACACACATAGCTTCTCAAAAGGGAGAGCTCACCATGGAAGCTTTCTCCAAGCAAGAGGATGACCAAATTGGTATTATGTCAATAAGATGTAAAAAGATAGCAAAATCTATCCTAAAAGTGACTTATATAGTCACTTACTCCTATGACTATTCGCCCATAAACCCAAGTCTTATGTCCCAAATCATGTGCCTAGGCCCCCATCCCACATGATGTGCATGTGTAATACGTCCAAGCACATTGGATGTACTCAACAACCAAAGTACCATGGTTTACACTCATAGTGGAGTACACGCATAGCTTCTCAAAAGAGAGAGCTCACCATGGAAGCTTGCTCTAGGTGAGCAAGCCTCCAAATTGGTATTATGTCAATAAGATGTAAAAAGATATCAAAATCTGTCCCAAAAGTGACTTATATAGTCACTAACTCCTATGACTATTCACCCATAAACCCAAGGCCTATGTCCCAAATCATGTGCCTAGTCTCTCATCCCACATGTACATGTGTAATACATCCAAGCACATTAGATGTACTCCACCAAAGTACCACGGTTTGCACTCATAGTGGAGTACACACATAGCTTCTCAAAAGGGAAAGCTAACCATGGAAGCTTGCTCTTGGCAAGAAGATGACCAAATTGGTATTATATCAATAAGATATCAAAAGATAAAAAAAGTTGTCCCAAAAGTGACTTATACAGTCACTTACTCCTAGGACTATTCACACATGGGATACCCATAAACTCAAGTCCTATGTCCCAAATCATGTGCCTAGGCCCTCATCTCACATGTGCATGTGTAACACATCCAAGCACATGTGCATGTGTAACACATCCCAAGCACATAATTTCCTAAGTTACAACACTTATCCCAAAAATGTGAAATAAAAAACTCTCATGTGCATGTGCAATACATCCAAGCACATAGCTTCCTAAGTTAACAGCGAGTCATGAAAAATGTTAATAAGTCATGAGTTGTCGTTTGCAAACAGGCTATCTTGATTTTTCACTAGTCCTAAATATTGATCAATTTTATAATCTTTTGGAGACATTAAAGAGAATTGTTTTTATAACTTTTGCAAAATAAACATAGTTTCAAACTTCTTTTAAAAAGTGTATATATTGCTAATTTAAAGGTCTTTTCATGTCAAATAAAAAAAATAGAAAAAACAAGGTAAATGATAAGATCTAGAAAAAATTCCATCAATGGATTGAAATTTTCGTTACAAAAATTTCAATCTATCGACGGCAATTTCAATCCATTGACGAATGAAAATTTGGATTCCAGAATCCAAGTGGATTTTGGAACCCAAATTCTCATCAACGAAAAAAAAACTGTTGATGGAATTTTTTTCAATGGACTAAATTTTTCGTCCAATAAAATTGAAATTTTTGTTTATTATGGATCAAATTTCTCTTTTTTCAAACAGGAATTTCACTGTCACAATAGAAACGTCAATCTGTCCAACGAAATTTTGAATTCCAAAATCCTAGAATCCAAATTTCTACCAATTTTTCAAAACGACAACTTTTATCATTTTCATGGCTCAAAATCTAACTGCTATAAACTAAAAACTATATTTTTGCAAAGACTATAACTCTAAATCAAACTATTATATCAAAATAAAGCAAACTGATAAATTGTAGTAGTCACTACCGTCTAAAATTTCACTATTTGGATCGTTGGATTTCTATCTAAATCTAGAAACATCTTTGCTTTCAATAAGCCTCTTCTATGGACATGGACTCCATATACCTACCTGTCTTAAAATCAAATATGCTTAAATTCAATCATTGGGTCAACTTCGTATACAAAGAAAATTTATTTTTTTAGACAATGCACTAGCCCTATGTAAGAGAGTTTCATCAAAATATATTGGGTCTAAAAGTAACGTTAATTTTACCACCTATCAGTTTGTGGATAGGACGCTACGTACAACACAACCTAGAAATGTGTATTGGTACAAAACTTATCCGTGCTCAAGGGAAAGTATGATCTGCAGATGCTTAAACAACGAAGCAAAAAAAGGAAAGAAAAGTGGAATTCATTAACGTGTGGGCATGCTTAATTTGCATGATATAGAAATTCTTATGTATGGATTTGAGTTTTAAAAAATTATGGACACTTGTGCCAAAAAATAATTGATATTTTTAAGCAAAAGATCCAATGACTCTCCTAGTTGATTGGAAGAGTTTCTTCTCCATTGTAATTCTTTGTTCAATTGGATGTTTTTGGGTTAAGAGTAAAATGTAAGTAATTTTTTATGATTTTTCACAAAAGTAGTGGTTTTTTTATGTTTAACATGAAAGTGTGTCTTTTGTCTCCATAAATTTGAAAAAAGTTACATTTTTTGGTTTTTTTTCAAAAATAGAGTTGAGTTGTCGTTTGCATGATTTTGTTGTCATATTACAACACTTATCCGAAAAATGTGAATTAAAAAACTCCTTCTCATGTGATACACTTATATTTTTTTAAGAGAACCCCCAAAGCCACAAGATACCATGCAAGCATTTTTGTATAAATTGCATCTCTCTTTAATCACAATCACATTCAATTGAAAGTTACAAAAATCTTTATTATACAATTGAAAGTTACAAAAATCTTTATTATATAATTTATAGAGTTTATCAAAGTTTTGCATAAGACTAGTTTTTGTGTTTTAAAAAATCCTTAAGATGGGCTTATACGCATGTGAAATGGAAAAATATAAAGGGAATCCATGCACCACATATATTTGCATTAAAGAAAGGTTCCGCAGATATTTCAGCCGCCTACATTTGTCTTATTAACACATGTAGGGGTGTGACCAAGCCACCTGTAGGGGGCATTTTTTAACTGCTCTCACCCCTACATGTGTGAATAAGACAAAATGAGCCCGCTGAAATGTATCCTAAGGTCTTGATGCCAACTTGCTTTGATATATTTTGTGGGAAGAATGGAGTAAGGAAGGGATCCAAAAATGTGAAGATGAGAAAGATCAAGTGGGTGGCCAAAACCAAAGGCTGTATGGTGTTGTATTTTCCAGAGTTACACTGAAGAGTCAATTCTACCAGGTAGCATTGTGGAGACAGCCTCTTGTGTGTAAAAATGTGCCAAGTTAGTTGTTTGGAGTATTGATCAAGCAAACTCCATCAAGGACCGATTTCTTCTTTTCAACCACATCGTTTTTTTGAAGTGTGTAGGGAACAATGTATTGGTGGACTATGAAATGAAAACATTGCCCACCAAATTAGTCCCGTCTCATGGCCACCTTTTTGTAATTTCCAGCACTACTGCCACCCCACAGATGAGAAAATGTCTGGCACATTTTTGTTAGTAAAATTACATCCCTCTATTAAGAGGACTGGAGAACCCATGTCCCTTTAGCACATAGGGAATCAACTTGACCACTCGTCCCACCACTTCCTTGTGTTTAGCTGGATACCTAAACTTATAACCATGTCCACCTATTATTTGTGAAAAAGGAGAGTGGTGGTGGATAGCCACCACCTCGGTTAGGCCCGGGCGTGTGGGCCCAAAAGGTTTTGATGGCCTGAATGTGTGTGAATCATGCTTAGAATCTAAATATTTCATTTTTAACAAAAACTCTTTAAAGAAAAACACACATGTCTCCATTTTTTAGAGACACAACACTGCCACCCACCAACTACACCCAATTGAGATGTCGCCACCCAACTACACCCAATTGAGATGTTTTCACCCAACTACACCAACAGAGACATTTTCAAATAAAAAATTAGCACATGCTGAGATTTGCGATGGTTTGTCTGTGTAAATTTGCACACCTGCTATAGCTCTATGCCTACACATACCAATGTGGCAGATGGGTTTACCCAATTTCTACTACAATCTATACACATTCACACCATTCACTTTAGGGTGCTTTGTTAGCCTAGAAGTCCCTAGTGTGAACAGCCCTACACACAGCCATTTTTTACCTTGTGCTAGCAAGGGTTCTTTCCCCGTGTGAACACACTCTTGTGTGCTAGCCACATCAACCCTAGGGCTAGGGATATCTGTACTCTTATACTACTTCATTCATTCATTATCATCATTATTAAGTACTTTCCAGCATCGAGCTTAGGGATATCTGTACTCTTATACTTCATTCATTCATTATCATCATTATTAAGTACTTTCCAGCATCGAGCTTCATCTCTCTCACTCTCTGAGCTTATCTGTGGGTGTGTGTGTGTGTGTGTGTGTGTGTGTAGAGCATCTTCTCCCTCATCCAACATGGCGTTCAGGGGGGTTTGTTAGCCTAGAAGTCCCTAGTGTGAATAGCCCTACACACGAGCATTGTTTGCCTCGTGTTGGTAAGGATTTTTCCCTCGTGTAAACACACTCTTGTGTGTTAGCCACATCAGCCCTAGGGCAAGGACTATTTCTACTCTTGTACTCTATTTATGCACTATCATCATTATCGAGTAATTTCTAGCATCTAATTTGTCTCTCTCGCTCTCTAAGCTTCTCTGTCTCTGTGTGTGCATGTGTGTATGTGTGAGTGTGCAAAAAAGCATCTTCTCGCTCATCCAACAATGTACACGTTCCATTGGAAACCATTATCCATACATCAATTCTTTGATTCCATTGCCATGTGTTTGCTTAATGTAAATCAATTCTTCTCCACTTCACGCCACGCGCAGCAATACCTAATCCTCCCACTAACACCTTTTCCAAGAAACTCAGTGTGGTAGATAAATTTAAGAAGACTCTCTCCCTTGGTCACTTCTTCCTTCTCTTGCCAAGGGTACTCCTCACAATAAGCTAGATTCTACATCCTTGAATTATGTAACTGATAGAGGTTTAAAATAGTAAAATCAAGATATTTGACTTAGCATGAAATTATGGTATAATATTCACATCACCATTGCAATAACCATTGATCATGATTGCAATAACCATTGATCATGATTGTACCACCATTAGCTTCAATTTTTTCCTTCTTTATCATAATATTGTTGGAATGGAGATCAAGGTAGCAACACATACATAGATGCAGCAAAGGAGAGATACATGGAAGCATAACACTCAAAGTAGATAGATAAGAATTAGTAAAGTACAAGTGAAGTGACATGATAATGTCACTTATATACACTCATAAGAGTGTGTACATATGCTCGGGAGAAAAAAACTCCTAAAGAGGAAAAAAAAGTACAAGTGAAGTGACATAATAAGGTCACTTATATACACTCATAAGAGTGTGTACATACGCTTGTTGGAATTAGGGTTAGGGTTGCAACAATACACACACATAAGATAGAGAAGATTGAGAGCACAAAAACTCACTAGATTAGAATCAACGAATGTGTGCCAGATACAAAAGACAAGTACACACAGTACACACCCCAAAATAAGTAAATAAGACGGTGTACATATGCACGGGGGAAAAAACCTCCTAGTGAGGGAAAAAGTGTCCCAGTGGTCCTAAGTGTGTTCACACACATCACTACCATATGATGCTACAAATCCCCGCTAGAGTGATGATGTGAACATGTATAGCGTATGGCCGATCAATCTTGAAAAGGAAGTAAGCCCAAAGCTTTATGAAAAGCTTCAAACTTTTCACGAGGAAGAGCCTTCGTGTGAATAAATCTACCATGTTGTCATGTGTAGGCACATAGACCAAGATGATCTCTACTGCAAAGAGTCTTTCCCTGACATAGTGGTAATGCACCTCAATGTGCTTAGTGCGAGCACGAAACATTGGGTTCCTCGCAACTACTAATGCGCTCTGGCTCTTAGTGAAATCGTAGTGCTAGCCAACACCCAAATCAGCCATAAGACGTCTCAACCACACACGCTCAATTGTAGCTATAAAAATTGCCATGTGCTTAGCTTCACAGCTGGAAGTGACCACTGTAGGCTGCTTCTTCCTGAGCCATGATATACATGAATCACTAAGGTGAAAGGAAAATCCACTAGTGGACACTCATGTGTCATAACATCCAGCCCAATCTGAATCACCAAAAGCATGCAGTTGTGACTCACCCCCCTTAGGATAAAATAATCCAAAATATTGAGTGCCCTGTAAATAGCAAAAAACCCGCTTAACAGCCTGCCAATGCTTCATACCTGGGCTATGCATAAATCTGCTCAACTATGAGATCGCATACTGTATATTTGGCCTCGTGTTACACATATAAAGAAGGGATCCAACAGCCTGCTTATACAAACTAGCATCAAAAGAGTCTCCTATATCTTGAAGACTAAGTCGAGTACCTGTCTCCATAGGTGTAGCCATAGGTTTATATTCTTCAAGATCATACCTCTTTAATAGCTTCTGTATATATTTAGACTGTAGCATAACAATGCCATCATTACGCTACATAAACTGAATCCCCAAATAGTAATGCAAGGGACCTAAATCTGACATCTCAAACGATGGCTGCAAATCAGTATTAAAGGTTAAAATCTGGTCTATATCCGGTCTCGTTGAGCAGCATATCATCAACGTATAGAACGATAACCAAAAATGTGTCCCTACTCCTCTTCACATAGAGGGTACTCTTTGTTGGACTGTTGCAAAAATCGTTTTCAAAATCAAGTATGCATGAATCTTCTCAAACCATGCTCTAGGAGCCTTTTTAACCTACATACTTTAAACTCTTCTCCTTTTCAACCTACATACTCTTTATGGCCTTTTTAAGGCCATAAAGAGCCTTTTTAACCTACATACTTTAAACTCTTCTCCTTTTCACAGCAAAACCAAGAGGTTGTGATACATACATGTAGGTCCTCATGTAAATCACCATTCAAGAATGCATTCTTAATGTCCAACTGCTGGTGTACATTCCACCCATGATGTGTTGCCAAAGAAATGAGACACCTAATGGTAGTCATACGAGATGTGGGTGCAAAGGTCTCATCATAATCAATGCCCTTTTGCTGGGCATACCCTTTGCAATAAGTCTGGCCTTGTAGTAGCGATTAATGCTACCATCTGCTTTGCGTTTTAACTTGTAAACCCACTTAGTACTAATGGCGTTCTTGCCATGAGATAGATCTGTCAAATACCAGGTGTCATTCTTGAGTATAGAGTTATATTCATCCGACATAGAATGCATCCAATGATGATCATCCTATGCTTCCTCAAAGGAAACAGGTTCCTCCTCAAATGTTACATAAAGTAAAAATAAGAGCATGATCCACATGAGAATAATCTGCATAATGAGAACCTGCACGAGCTCTGCTAGGTAAAGGAGCTGCCAACTTGCTATCCCTCAATGTTTACACAAGCCATTTTGGCATATTCCTAGGTTCTTCTATGGATGCTCTCTCATCATCCACTACATCCTCAATACTTGCCTCTTCAAAAGGCTAATTTGCAGGCTGATTTTTCACCGTTAAAGGTTGAATTTCAGCACTTGGTTGAGCATTCAATTGCTCTACATATGGCTTCCCTCCATTAAACAAAGGTAGGAGCGAATCAAACATGTCATGTGAGCATACATTCTGCTGTTTTTTGCATGATAGCATGGGCTGAACTAAGTTTTCGACAAAAACAACAACTCTACTTACCAAAATCGACTTTGAGGCCAGATGATAGATTCTATATCCCTGAACTATATCCCACAAATATGCATTTAACTGCCTTATCATCAAGCTTACTGCATTGTTGCTCAGGCACAAGAGCATAAGTAAGACAACCAAAAACATGCAAATGACCCATAGAAGGCTTCGTGCCATGCCGAGCTTTATAAGGAGTTTTAGACTGCAAGGCTTTGGTAGGGGCATTTGTTCAACACAAAGTATGCGCACATAGTCATCTCTAACACATAGTCGCCTCTAACCAAAAACCATGAGGTAAATCTTGGGCTTTCACCATACATCATGCCATCTCCATGAGAGACCTGTTCTTCCTCTTAGCCACACCATTTTTTTAAGGTGTGTATGGCACTGTACATTGATGCCTTATGCCTTTTTCAGCCATATATACATGAAATTCCTTGGACATATACTTCCCCCCCTCGATCTAAATGAAGGGTGCTAACTTTACATTCATATGAATTTTCAGCCATGGATACAAAGTGCCTAGAGCACATAAAAACCTCTCACTTCTGCTTTACTGGATACACCCAGCTATATCTTGATTAATCATCAATAAAAGTGACAAAGTAGAGATATCCCCCAATAGACGATGTCCTCATAGGACTACATACATCACTATGTATAAGCTGTAATTTCTTAATAGCTCTCACAGATCCATCTTTTGGAAATGATGCCAATGAATTTTACCAAGAATACACCCCTCACATACATGTCTAACAGGGGTCTCAAGAGTTGGCAACTCATACACCGTATCATGTCTTTCAAGGCATAACAAACTGCCATAATTCAGTTGGCCAAATCGTGCATGCCACAATTCTGCATCACTCATAGCACGAGTCGTAGAGATTGAGCAAGCATCATGCTGCAACTTCTCAAATACATCCATCTTGTATAGTCTATGAAACAAGGTACCTGAGCCAATGATAGAATAACCATCATTTCTATCATGAACTGTACATCTATCATCCACAAATTTCACCCTCAAGCCTAACAAGGCTAAGGCTAAAACTGACAACAGCAAGTTCTTCTTAATACCTGGCACATATAAAACTTTAGAAAGAGTAAATGCACCCCCATTTGCAACAGTGAGCAAAACTCTACCAACTCCTTTGACAGGATATGAGGAACCATTTGCACATGTGATGGTTCTTGCACTTGGGACAGATTCCAAAGATGAGAACATTTTTTTTGTGAAGTAATGTGCTTACTAGCACCACTATCAAAGTACTAAGCATCTGATTCTGCCATTGACATGTATACATCATGAACAGAAGGATCATAACTGCAATGTACAGTCCATGCCCAATCATCTTGAGAGAAACTTGTAGATTCCTTCTTCTCTACACTTGGTGCAAATGCATTAGCCACAGCCATGCCCGATTCTTTATTTTTCTCCTTCTCTAGCCTTTTCTTGCACTCATTTATGTAGCTGGTTTCTTGCAATAGTGACACTTGCACTTCTTTTTAGGCTTATCACTTTGTTTCTCTGCATCCTTACCTGAGGATTTTGATTTTGGCTTATAGTCACCATGCGAAGAAGATTTTGATTGGCAATAAAATCTTGGTCTCACCAACTCGCATAAACAGATCTGTTTTGCCTAGACTGCTCTTCTTGCAAGAGCACTAAAACCATGAGTCTAAGGGTAGAGGTAAAACTCTGATAAGAATCCGAAAATGCATTGAGAACTGTGGGCACCAATGTACTATCAGGATATATCTCATCCACACTAGTGAGCTGCTCCTTAAAATCTTTGATCTTGGTCAAGAAGCTGTCCATTGAGTCTCCCTCATTCATCTGCTCAGACTCCAACTATTTGCGTAGATATGCAACACGTGCTTCATTGCACACCTGGTATAATGCAGCAAGTGTATCCCATGCCTGTTTTAAAGTCTTACATGATCGAATATAAGGAGTAATGCCTTGCTTCACAGAAAGTGTAAGCAATGCATGTGCCTGTGCATCTCTTCCATCCCATCTCCTTTAAGCAGCATTGGGAGGTACTGGTGGTACATGTGGAAAAGCCACATCTGTGTATCAGATTCTACTTCAGATATACCTATAGCACCTGGTTGCACTGCTAGTTGTGAAACAGAACAAGTTTCACTATCACTGACCACATTCCAAAGGCCTTTAGCAACCAGTACATGCCTCATCATATAGGACCACAATGGGTAGTTAGTCCCATCAAGTTTATCCTCAGCAGACATGTTGAATACATCACTACTGCCAGCCATGACTGTCTACCAAATGCAAAATCTATCAACACACTACAAGTACTCAGTATTCACTAAATGTAACTCTGGATGGCTACTAACTGACTGAATCACCTGCAAAGTGTAAGAAAAATAACACAGAGTAGAGAATAGAGTGTTACTGGTGAAGTTATGATGGTTTATGTTGTTGAAGACACTATAGATGCTGCTGCGCACCAAATCTTTGCCATTGCATAGCCCAAACACCCAAAATTGAGCAGAACCAATCCAAAATGATGCTCTCTAGAACGTCTACAGAAACCTTGCGATGCCCAAAATGCGCCCAAAATGCACCCGAATCGCACCACAGACCTCGAAAATGTAGTATACTTTGTATACATTACACTAGAGTATATACCTTCTTCTCCTAAGAGGGTATCTCAATTGGAGATAGAAAAATAGGGTCCTGAAGAGGGAGGCAGACTACTAGATCAAGTGTCAAGGAAGCTAGCTCTGATACCAATTGTTGGAATTAGGGTTAGGGTTAGGGTTAGGCTTAGGGTTGCAACAATGCACACACACAAGATAGAGAAGCTTGAGAGCACACAAACTCACTATATTAGAATCAACAAATGTGTGCCAGATACAAAAGATACGTACACAACCCAAAATGAGTAGATAAGAGGGTGTATATACGCACAGGGGGGAAAAAACCTCCTAGTGACTCAGTGAGGGAAAAAGTGCCCCGGTGGTCCTAAGTGTATTCACACACATCACTACAATATAATACTACAATGCTTGGGGGGGAAAAACTCCTAAAAAGAGGAAAAATTTACCCCGGCCGATTGTTAGCCTATGTCCACACATACATCAATACTATAAAGAGGGAAAAAACCTCCTCAAGAGGGAAAAAGTACCACATCCCATTATTAGCCTATGTTCACTTAGTATCACTACCGTAAAGAGGGGAAAAACCTCTTAAAGAGGGAAAAAGTGCCCCACCCATTATTAGCCTACATTCACACATAACTACCATAAAGAGGAAAAAACCTCTTAAACAAGGAAAAAGTGCCCCGTCCATTACTAGCCTATGCCCACACATCACTACCATAATTGGCCACAAATTGCCCTTGTAGGTGATGATGTGAACATGTACAAGGATCATGTGGCTGATCAATGAGCTCAAAGCTTTGTGAAAGCTTTAAAATTATCTGGTGAGAGACTCTTTGTGCCACATACCTATAACAGCTCCAAACGCTCAGCGGCTGGATTTACACCATTCATGTTAATGTATATATAGTATGTAGAGACATAAGCCAAGATAATCTTTTGTGCAATGATCCTCTCCCTAATATCATAATGATAATGTACCTTAATGTGCTTTGTGCAATGATCCTCTCCCTAATATCATAATGATAATGTACCTTAATGTGCTTTGTCCTCGGGTAACAATCAATAGCTAATGCATTCTCACTATCAGTGAAAGGTGGAGGTGGGGGACTAATGTCCAACACTTAGATCTTCCAAAAGACATCTAAGCCATACACACTCCACAATCGTTGTGTAAACGTTATCATGTACTTAGCTTCATAGCTCGAAGTGTCCACTTGGTTGCTGCTTCTTATGCTGAGCCCTGATATATATGAATCAACAAGGTGAAACAAAATCCACTAGTGGGACACTCATGCATCATAACATCTAGCCCAATCAAAATCACTAAAAGCATGCAGCTCAATATCACCCCCCAGTATAGAAAAAGGCCAAGGAACTGAGTGCCCTATAAGTATTTGAATACTTACTTAGCAGCCTCCCAATGCTTACTTCTAGGAGGATTGTGTAACTAGGAGATCCCAAACTAGATGATAGGCCTTGTATTGCATAGATAGATGAGGCACCCAATAGCCTACTGAGAAATTGATGCATCAAATGGTTCACTTACATCCTGGAGACTAAGCCTAGCACCTATCTCTACTGGTGTAATAATAGGTAACAACATGCTTACAGTCTTTAAGACCAAACCGTGTAAGCCACTTTTATATGTACTTTGAATAAAACATCATAATACCATCATGACGTTGTGTGTAAATTGTATGCCCAAATAATAATGCAACAAGCCCAAATCTATCATCTTAAATAACATGCATAATTCAGCCTAGAAAGCTGTAATCTTCTCCTCATTACGGCCTTTGAGAATCATGTCAGGAACATATAAAATGATGACCAAAAAACAATCTTTACTCCTCTTTACATCCAGAGGGTACACTTTGTTGGACTATTGTGAAAACCATTTGCAACGAAGTATGTGTTTATCTTCTCATACCATGCTTTGGGAGACTACTTAAGGCCATATAAAGACTTTAATAACCTACATGCTTTAGACTCATGTCTCTTCTCAACAAAACCACAAGCATGAGATACATAAACCTCCTCATGTAAATCATCGTTCAAGAAGGCAGCCTTGATATCCAATTGTTGATATACATTCCAACCATGATGCACTGCCAATGAAATAATACACCTAATCATAGTCGTACAAGGTGTGGGTGCAAAGGTCTCATCATTAAAGAGAATGTGGGGGAGAGAAAGAGCTTGAGTTCCTTGCAAGCAAAACACACACACAAGAGAGAGATGGATGGCTGAATTTTCCTCTATCTTCTTCTCTTCTCTATAACCATATAACTAAAAGATAAGAGTACATACATAAAGGGAAATTACTCTCCTACAACAATATACAATGGTCGCTCTATAGTATGAACCCGACTATATGAGCTGGCCCTATAACTATGCCAAGCAAAACACACACACAAGAGAGAGATGGATGGCTGAATTTTCCTCTATCTTCTTCTCTTCTCTATAACCATATAACTAAAAGATAAGAGTACATACATAAAGGGAAATTACTCTCCTACAACAATATACAATGGTCGCTCTATAGTATGAACCCGACTATATGAGCTGGCCCTATAACTATGCCATAACTCTAGTACTCCAAAGTGGCTGTCACATAGCATGTCATCCACTAGCGGCATATCAACTATAATCTCACCAACCGTGCCAGTGACATAAGTGTAGAAGCTATCACCCAAGTGGGTCATCACTCTCCCTCGAGCTCAACTCCACACATTGCACTCCAAGTAAGCTCCTAAAATATATAGAGCTTCTTTGTGCCCAATGCCTTCATGAAGATGTGAGCCACCTAATTTATCACACATGTTGAGTACTTCTATGTTTATTTGTTTCCATAAAATTGTAACCATAAAACTGTAATTCCAACTTGTAAGTGCTTTATAAGGTAGTTAAAAGGTGCAGAAAAGAAAAAGAATTTGGTATGCAAAAAAGTAGTTCTTACATAAGAAAAAGTACTTATTATGTAAAAAGGTAGCACTTGTTTATAGAGGTCACAAAAAAAAAAGAATTTATTTTGTAAAAAAGTAGTCCTTGCATAAGAGAAAGTATTTGTTATGCAAAAAGTACTTTCTACATAAGAAAAAAAATTGTTATAGAGGAAAATGTACTTGTTCCACAAGAAAAAGAATTTGTTGTGAAAAAAAGTACTTCTCACATAGTACTTATTATGCAAAAAAAGTATTTTTTACATTAAAAAAAGTACTTGCTATAAAAAATAACTTCCTAGGCATAAAAGTACTTGTTTTAAAGAAAAAGTACTTTTTATGTAGGAAAAAACTTGTTATATAAGCAAAAAATCTTGTTATGCAAAAAAGTATTTGTTAGGTAGAAAAAAGGACTTGTTAGGCAAGAAGGTTGTACTTGTTCGGCAAGAATTCACAACCAAGTACTTGCTAGGTAAGAATTTACGTGTTGAGATCATACATAGGGCATGCTTTTGTAAATGTTCTCATATGTTTCACGGCATAAAATATAACGATTATCCTCATCTTCAACAATGGGTTTAATATGAAATGTAATGGCGCTAACCAAGTGTGAGTACATGATAGCAACCGGCATGCTATCAAGGAGCTTGTACACGTCATCAGACACTTTGTCATACTAATACCCCTTAACCACATAAGTCCCTACAAGAATAGAATTGCCCCATCCATCCCTCCGTGCCTAGAATTTGTTATACAAAAAAGCACTTCTCACAAAGAACTTGTTATGCAAAAAAGTACTTTTTACATAAGAAAATTTACTTGCTAGAAAAAAAACTTCCTAGGTAGAAAAGTACTTGTTTTAAAGAAAAAAGTACTTTTTATGCAGGAAAAAACTTGTTATACAACTAAAAATTTATGTTAGCAAAAAAGAATTTATTAGGTCGAAAAAAGGACTTATTAGAAGTGAAAGATCCGTGTCCCCTCCGTGCAACGGATTGGGGGGGTGCTAGCAGCAGAAGTAGCACTTGTGCGGGGCAGAATCCCTCACTCGGGGCCTCGGCCACGAATATCCGAACAAGAGACTAATCCCTTGGTTCTTCAAAAACCGAACCCGGAAAAACTTCCCCCTATCGGAAAACACGGGCAAGTCCACCAGGATATTTGTACTCTAACGTAGTCAGAGTCATTACCGACCAAATTGATCTGACCGAACCTGTGAGTCACTTGGTCAAATCAAGGAAGAAACTTGCACTTGGATCATAGAAACCAACGCTTTTTTCCTCATCGAGAGGCACAGCTGTTGATTCTTTTTCCATAGAACAATTACTATCCGGTATTTACTTCATCTATCGTTCTATAATAGAATTGAGTATTATTTTATGGATCCATCAGTCCAACCTAACCCCATCCAGTCCCATGGGTTAGCCAACCGCCCAACCACTCTAGTGATGGGATCCAATTAGGAATTTGGTTAGGTTTTATCCCGGGTACCAGGGAAAAGAGTTCCCATGCCCCCTAGCCGGATATTCATGCAAATTTAATGCCAATCACACCACTTACACACCCAATATGAAATTACCTTTTTCACAGATTCAGCTATCTTTAAAACAATCATTTTTAATGAAACCATAGTGTCACCGACCATAATCCTCAAAATCTCCGGTTGAATCCTTATTTCCAATCATTCCTTCAACGGTGTATCTATGGCATCATTGGCAACCAGAACGCTCACCACCTGCCTACTCAGGGGCCTTTTCGATAGTTCAAAGCTCATAGTAACCGGCAATATATTCACTTATAAAAATCAAGATGGAATATCCGTTGAAGATCAACAAGATCAACCAACAAATCCATATAAAAGAGCCATGGACTCATCCGTTGAGGACCAGCAAGGTCAATCAACCAAATCCATGCCCGGTTTTAGAAAACAACTCTTACTCGTTCCAATATCTTTCAGGATGCACGTGTGGGTATCTTCGGTGACCCAGAGCCCGAGCACCATATGGTCAGCACCCTCTAGGATCCTTCGCAGGTCACCTAGCGCTTCACTCATAGGCCGCTTCCTTGGTCCCTCATCCACTATACCGGAAGCTCACCATTTGAATCGAGGCTGGTCAAGACCTCGGTCAACCTTGTTACACAAGACGTCCTCCGTTGACTCTCCGTCAGCTGTTGCAACTTTATCAGCTAGGTCTCCATGACCTCATTCATAAGACGGTCAAAATGCTTCCCCAGCATTTTTGACATAAAACAGTCGTTTAAAAACAGTTCATAAATACAGTTCCTATAATGAAGTCTCATCTTTCACATTGTTCCACATCCGTCCACATTACTTAATCCATATCCAATTCATATGTATACCCATTCTCATCCAATCACATCATTTTACATCTTATCACATCTTTCCTCATTTATTCTCATCACATCTCATCCACTCGCATCAACCCATATTCACATCCCATCACACCTCATTCATTTCACATCTATCTTAATTTACATCACATCTCATCTCATTCATTTCACATCTCATCTCATTCATTCTTATCCCGATTCACATCACATCACATCACATCACATCACATCTCATTCATTCACTCACATCGACATCACATCCTTTCACATACACATCCACATCCATTCTTCCACATACACATCCGCATCCATTCTTTCACATACACATTCGCATCCATTCTTCCACACATACACATCCACATCCATTCTTTCGCATACACATCCACATTCATTCTTCCACATACACATCCCCATCCATTCTTCCACATACACATCCACATCCATTCTTCCACATACACATCCACATTCATTCTCATTACATCACATCTTATCACATCCTATTTTCATCTTATCACATCCCCTACACATCTTATCACATCCATTCACATTCTGTCACATCCCATACACCTCTTATCACATCCATTCACATTCTATCACATCCCATACACATCTTATCACATCCATTTTCATTTTATCGCATCCCGTTTACATCTTATCACATCCTATCACATCCCATACACATCTTATTGCATCCTATTTTCACCTTATCTCATCCATTCACATGCTATTCCCATTTAATAGCTTTTTAGGTTGATACCGATAATGGGACTTTTTCTAAATTTTTACCAATTGTTTGGCCTAATCAAAGGTTCTTTTTCTCGACGACTATTTCCATATTCCTTCTCAATTCCTCAATTGAATTATATTCAATATTCCTCTTTTGAATAAAAGAATTCATGGGATTTGTAGAAATCAATTCTACCCATATTTCCACTTTTGGTAAATAATCATAAATTGAATTATACTAAAATTTCCTCTTCTTCCCATTTAATTCCTTGGATCTCAAAGACCATGGGAATTCCTCTTTTTGCATTTGATTATTTGCATTCCAATGTCATGGGAATTCCTCTTTTTCCATCAATTATTTCTCATAAATTTATCTAAAATAAAATATCCATTATTTCAATATGCTAGGAATTTCTCTTTTCCCATCTAAATGGTGGAATTCCAAATGTCATAGGAATTCCTCTTTTAACATTTAAATATTTCTCATAGATAAAATAAATTTATCTAAATTTTATCTTTGAATTTAATTAAAATACTCATTAATTCCAATATGCTAGGAATTTCTCTTTTTCCATCTCAATGATGGAATTCAGAATGTCATAGGAATTCCTCTTTTAACATAAAAATATTTCTGATAGATAAAATAAATTTATCTAAATTTTATCTTTGAATTTAATTAAAATACTCATTAATTCCAATACGCTAGGAATTTCTCTTTTCCCATCTCAATGATGGAATTCCAAATGTCATAGGAATTTCTCTTTAACAAAAAAATGAATTACTAGAAATTTCTCTTTTGCTAATTACTATTTATGTATAAACATAAAAATTAAATTTTTCATGATTATAATGAGAATCATTCAATTAATCTAGGATGAATAATCATAGAATATGGTAGGAAGTCCTCTTTTCATAATATAAATGAAAATGATTTATGTGTTTATTTTTCAAAAAATTTACCATAGCTATTACTGATAATTCTCAATAAATTTGAAAGAATAAAGTTTAGTATTATTCATGTGACTAGAATAACCACTAATTGGATCATTATCCAATTATGGATTGATTCTCAATTTTACCATAAATTAAATAGCATAAAAGTATTAAAAGCCATTATTTTGGCCTCCAATTAGACAAGCATAGAAATTACTTTTAGATTAGAGAAATGCTTCATGATGAGAAGCTTCATTTGAATTGAGAATAGGTCATAGGAATGACCATTCTTTGGGGGAGAGAGAGAAATGCTTAAAACCCATTATAAATTAAGCATAAATAAAAATTTATGTATTTTTTCATTGCAATACATTAAAGAACTTCAATAGTATTCAAAATCCATTCAAACTAATGCTTCTCAAGCTTGAGAGGGGTTGAGAAGAGAAACATTTGGAGATTTAAGAAAAAGAAGACAATAATCCACACTTTACCTCCTAAATTACTTGATTCTTTGATCACTGTAGAGGCACCCAACCAATCAATTGGTTTGGTATGTTGTTGGAGTCACCAAGGAAGATTGAAGAGAGAGAGAAGCTCCAATCTCTTCAATTTGTAGAGGATTTTTAGAGGATAATAGAAAATATCATTATTTCAGTATAATACTGGCATGGTATAGTTCTCATATTTTTTTACAAAGGACTAAGGATCTATTTAGGTGAGGGAGGCCTCTAACCAAGTCCAACTAGTTTCTAGAATTTTCCAGGTTCAGTTTTTTTACAAAGGACTAAGGATCTATTTAAGTGAGGGAGGCCTCTAACCAAGTCCAACTAGTTTCTAGAATTTTCCAGGTTCAGTTTGTTCCTTACCAAGGTGTCAAAATTGAATCATTATACCCAAAATATCTCATTTTTTTAGTAATACTCATAGTTTTTTACTAATAAACCTTGTCCTTAGTCAACTCTTCATCTTATGTGAGAATTTACTCATTTTTGGGGGGGTTTTCTTTTATAAATTGGATTTATCTCCTCCCCACACTTGGATTGATCCTATTGGCCCATAGGAACCTTAATTGGACCATAATCCAAAAATTTCTGAAAATCTAGACCCTTAGGCTAAGGTCCTTTATACTTCTTTTCAATTAATTCCAATGCACATTGGAAAGTTCTTTTTGAATTTCTATTTCAAGGGAAACCATTTTAGACACTAGGAGGATTTTTATATCCAAAAATATCTCAATTTTAGATTATCTCTCTCTAGATATTTTCTCTCTCTAGGCCAAAACAGGGTAAAATAGAATCTTTCTTTTATTTCAAAGAGGGGAATAATTATAAGATCAGAAGGGGAGGTTCTTACACATGCACACCTCAAAAGCTGGAGGGAGGAATCTTACATCCTACCCCACTTAAAAAAACGCAAGATGTTCTCATCTCGTAGGTGGAATCTCGTAGGTGGAGTATGATCTCTTTCATCTTCTTCTTCTTCTTCAAACACTTCCAGCGTTACTGCCTTGGAAGTGGATGGCCGATTTGGGAACATCTCTCTTTGACTTCCCCTATTCTGAGGCAGAGGTCTTGCATTACATTGGATTGAAACTGCGGGTTGGTTAGAGGGGCTACCTCTGGGATTTCTCTAATTTTGGTGGAAAGAAACCTGATTATTCTGGAAGGATCTGGAGTCTGGAATCTTGGTCCCTAATTTTCTCACCCTGAAAACCTTGTTCCAAAAGGAGTTGGATAATCCATACTGTGATGTCCAAATCCTTATTAGTTATAGCATTTCACTCCCTTGTTCAAGGGTGGAATTTCTGAAGTTGAATTCCAAGGGATTGAGTTCCGAGAAAAGGACATTTCTTCCATTCTAGAACTTCCCATATCCTGGGCTTGACCCTTATATCTCTTAGCACTTGGAATGTTGGAATCACCTTCTGGAGCTAAAAACCTTTTGAAAGGTGATGGTGCTGGCTTCGGTGGGACCTTGACATCAAAGGCCTTGGCGAAATCCTTCGCCATCCAAACTGCTTCGGCCATGGAAACTGGCTTTGCATTCTTCACTAGGATATTCAAAGGTTCGTTTAGTCCCCAAATGAGCCTGGCCATCAGCTGTTCTTCATCCAGCGGTGGCGAGTATTTGAGGAGGAGAGCGAACGCTTGGTGATATACTTCAATAGTTCTGCTCCCCTGGGTTAACTCTAAGAATTCGTTCATCTTTGTTTCCAAAAAGCCAGGAGGACAGAATCTCTTCCTTAAGTAAATTTTGAGATCATTCCATGTCTGAGTGTTTCGATCCACACGGTTTGTCTCGTAGTGGTTTCTCCATGCTACTCTGGCTGTTTCTACTATCTTCAGCCTTGCAAGAGCCATTTTGCTCTTCTCATTGTACCCGGTGACATCGAAGTACTCTTTCATTGCTTCAATCCACTTCTCCACAGTCTCACCCAAGTTTTTTCCTTCACCCTTGAAAGGTCCAGGCTGCGATCTATGAAGAGTTTTACGAACATCCAAGTCGAGCTCTTCCTCATCGAGTTGGGGGTTATCATTCCTACCACGACGACCTCAATCCATGATCCTATCAATACGAAAATTCTTGTTAAGTCCTTTTATTTACAATTCAAATCCGACTTTAGATCCAACTGATTCTGGGGTTCTTTAGATTGCTCAGCTCTCCACAGAATCATGGGATAAAGATCCCTTATATAGAACTCATTATCATATAACAATTCATTCAGAACATATCATTCATATTCTTAACACAATAATGGTCCATCATACCAAAAATTCCATCTAAACATTCCTCCATGGAAGTTTCAGTTGTGCAGGTTTTTAATTTGTCATCCCTTAACTGGATCCACTAGGTCCAGTGTTAACAGTAGCAATCTGTCAGCACAATCCACTAATCTCGTAGTGATTTGCTCAAGTCATTATCGTCATTCGAGTTACGAACATCATCACAGGGACT
Organism: Cibotium barometz; assembly: GCF_041138505.1. Classification (NCBI taxonomy): domain Eukaryota; kingdom Viridiplantae; phylum Streptophyta; class Polypodiopsida; order Cyatheales; family Cibotiaceae; genus Cibotium; species Cibotium barometz. The sequence continues at coordinate 40,656,098 of NC_141063.1, forward strand.
CGTCCCATTCATTTGTGGCTTTGTTCAACTGATCGCTTTTTAACCAAAATTCATGAATCATCTTTTTTTTCAATCAGAATCTAAATCAACTCATCAATTCTCAACCAAAATTTTAAAATCATATCAACCACATTTGAATTCATCATCTGGATAGCATTTTTACTTATAATTTCAAGGTCTTAGATTTACTCGTATATACTGCCAGTAAAGAGCTGCAGTTATACCCTCGGTATATACGGGTAGTCACGGTCCTTGGAATTATAAGGTAAATACCATCATGACTAGGCCTCAAGCAAGTCAGGGATTTCCATACAATTGCGGTACTTCATCTGAAGACCCACTTTCAATTTTATGAATCTTCATTCTGAATATCAATTTGTATGAATTTTATCACACAATTACAACCCTTTACTATTTCTTCACAAATTTTTGATATTTTTGGCTTTTTAGTTGATCCACTTTAGCCAATTCACTCTGATACCAGCTGAAAGATGCCTGCCCCCTCCGCCCCTCCGCACAACAGATTCGGGGGGTGCTAGCAATAGCGAAAGTAGCACTTCTTGTGTAGGGCAAGATCCCTCACTCGGGGCCTCGGCCACCCACGGATATCCGGACAAGAGACTAATCCCTTGGTTCTTCAAAAAATCACCGAACCCGGAAAAACTTCCCCCTACCGGAAAACACGGGCAAGTCCACCAGGATATTTGTACTCTAACGTAGTCAGGGTCATTACTGACCAAATTGATCTGACCGAACCTGTGAGTCACTTGGTCAGATCAAGGAAGAAACTTGCACTTGGATCATAGAAACCAACGCTTTTTTCCCCATCGAGAGGCACAGCTGTTGATTCTTTTTCCATAGAACAATTACTATCCGGTATTTACTTCATCTATCGTTCTATAATAGAATTGAGTATTATTTTATGGATCCATCAGTCCAACCTAACCCCATCCAGTCCCATGGGTTAGCCAACCGCCCAACCACTCTAGTGATGGGATCCAATTAGGAATTTGGTTAGGTTTTGTCCCGGGTACCAGGGAAAAGAGTTCCCATGCCCCCTAGCCGGATATTCATGCAAATTTAATGCCAATCACACCACTTACACACCCAATATGAAATTACCTTTTTCACAGATTCAGCTATCTTTAAAACAATCATTTAATGAAACCATAGTGTCACCGATCATAATCCTCAAAATCTTCGGTTGAATCCTTATTTCCAATCATTCCTTCAACGGTGTATCTATGGCATCATTGGCAACTAGAACGCTCACTACCTGTCCACTCAGGGGCCTTTTCGATAGTTCAAAGCTCATAGTAACCGACAATATATTCACTTATAAAAATCAAGATGGAATATCCGTTGAAGATCAACAAGATCAACCAACAGATCCATATAAAAGAGCCATGGACTCATCCAATGAGGACCAGCAAGGTCAATCAACCAGATCCATGTCCGGTTTCAGAAAACAACTCTTACTCCTTGTTCCAATATCTTCCACGACGCACGTGTGGGTATCTTCGGTGACCTAGAGCCCGAGTATCGTATGGTCACCTAGCGCTTCACTCATAGGCCGCTTCCTTGGTCCCTCATCCAAAACCTCATTCATTTCACATCTATCTTAATTTACATCACATCTCATCTCATTCATTTCACATCTCATCTCATTCATTCTTATCCCGATTCACATCACATCACATCTCATTCATTCACTCACATCGACATCACATCCTTTCACATACACATCCACATCCATTCTTCCACATACACATGCGCATCCATTCTTCCACATACACATCCACATCCATTCTTCCACATATACATCCACATCCATTCTTGCACATACACATCCGCATTCATTCTTCCACATACACATCCACATCCATTCTTTCTTCCACATACACATCCACATCCATTCTTCCACATACACATCCACATCCAGCCTTCCACATACACATCCACATCCATTCTTCCACATACACATCCACATCCATTCTTTCGCATACACATCCACATCCATTCTTCCACATACACATCCACATCCATTCTTTCACATACACATTCACATCCATTCTTCCACATACACATCCACATTCATTCTCATTACATCACATCCTATTACATCCTATTTTTATCTTATCACATCCTATCACATCCCCTACACATCTTATCACATCCATTCACATTCTATCACATCCCATACACCTCTTATCACATCTATTCACATTCTATCACCTCTCATACACATCTTATCACATCCATTTTCATTCTATCGTATCCCGTTTACATCTTATCACATCCCATACACATCTTATCGCATCCTATTTTCACCTTATCTCATCCATTCACATGCTATTCCCATTTAATAGCTTTTTCTAGGTTAATACTGATAATGGGACTTTTTCTAAATTTCTACCAATTATTTGGCCTAATCAAAGGTTCTTTTTCTCGATGACTATTTCCATATTCCTTCTCAATTCCTCAATTGAATTATATTCAATATTCCTCTTTTGAATAAAAGAATTCATGGGATTTGTAGAAATCAATTCTACCCATATTTTCACTTTTGGTAAATAATCATAAATTGAATTATACTAAAATTTTCTCTTCTTCCCATTTAATTTCTTGGATCTCAAATACCATGGGAATTCCTATTTTTGCATTTGATTATTTGCATTCCAATGTCATGGGAATTCCTCTTTGTCCATCAATTATTTCTCATAAATTCATCTAAAATAAAATATCCATTATTTCAATATGCTAGGAATTTCTCTTTTCCCATCTAAATGGTGGAATTCCAAATGTCATAGGAATTCCTCTTTTAACATTTAAATATTTCTCATAGATAAAATAAATTTATCTAAATTTCATCTTTGAATTTAATTAAAATACTCATTAATTCCAATATGCTAGGAGTTTCTCTTTTCCCATCGCAATGATGGAATTCCAAATGTCATAGGAATTCCTCTTTTAACATAAAAATATTTATCATAGATAAAATAAATTTATCTAAATTTCATCTTTGAATTTAATTAAAATACTCATTAATTCCAATATGCTAGGAATTTCTCTTTTCCCATCTCAATGATGGAATTCCAAATGTCATAGGAATTTCTTTTTAACAAAAAAATGAATTACTAGAAATTTCTCTTTTGCTAATTACTATTTATGCATTTTAAAGCACTTTAAAATACTATATGATTGGTTTGAGAGCACTTGGAACATCTGAGAGAACTTGAAAGAACTTTTAAATGATTTCTTAGATAAGGCTCTAGTAAAGTAGTACTAGATCTTTAAAGTACTTTAAAGTAGCAAGTAATGTCAATCACCTAGGGCTCATCAAGCAAATGTACAGGATGCTTAACATGAACTTTTTTCCCTCTCCTCTTTCCATAGACATATTTTTTATTAGGGAATACACGTGTCTTTGATGTCTAGAAGGCAAACACGAGGTCTTTGATCTCTTATGTGATGATAGTACTTCGTGTTAGTTGTCTTTGGCATGTATGTAGGGGAAACACTCCATCCTCTTCAAATTGCAAAAGCGAGAGTTTGCTGCACTAAGGTTTCTTCTATGGACACCCAAAAACTCAATTGCTTTTCTAAAACTTATGGATTCTATAGCACTATTGAGAAGAATCATTATAGATGCTCTCTTAAAATAGAGCTCATCCAATGATTGGGGCACCTTCAACTGTGTCAACATGTTGTGAATGCTAGACAAAATAGCTCTTTCTACAATGGAAGGAAGAATGGAGGGAGGGAAGGTAGATTCTCATGTGCACGCATGCTGAAGAAGTTACAATATAGTATGTGAGTTACTGGTGGTGGGAGTAAAAGCCTCACTTTAAATTGAACTCCTTTTTTTTGTGGTAGTGACGTTATCTTTGTTTCCAAATGGTTTCCCACTCCTTTCACCACTTCCAAAGGAGTGTCAATGACACTCCTTTTTAGACCACCAAACCATGCTTGCACCCATGTGTTTTAAGTGATGTGAGGATATCGCATGTCCGCTTTAGTCACTTGAATTTTGGCAGGTTGCGCAAGGGATAGTGTTAGAGTTTTCAAAGCTTGAGGCCCCTATAACATGTATGTGAGGGGTGTATTTTGGGCAAGATGCAACAATCATCATTCCCAAAATATGGCTTCTACAATACCTTCATGTATGGCACTGGCTAACAGATAGAAACTTACTAGAAGCATGCACCATTTAATTGCTATGAATAAAACTTCTTATAATGCACCAAGAAGGGTAACACTGAGGGTCTTGCTATAACACCTTCATGTATGGCACATAATTGTAGGGGCTATGGCTATGGAGGCTGGAAGGTGAATAGCTCCATGTCTATGGCATTAAACAAATAGAAGGAGAGAGAGAGTTAGAGAGAAAAAAAGACCAAAGCTCAGGAGATTGCACACAACTAAAAGAGACTCTTGCTTGATTGATTTTCATGAAGTACAATTTGCATGTTAAAACGCTTAATATCCCATATTTAGTGCCATTTTAAACATAAACAAAGAAGAATACCTCACTAAAATGGTTGTTTTTGATGCACGATTAAGAGAAATGGTGTTTCCAATGCTCTTGTAAGATCAAACACGTTTTCTCCTCATCAACCTTCAGCCAAATCTCTAAATCCTCTTTCTAATCTCTCTAATTAGCCCATAATTAAGTAAGACATATAGAATTAGTGATAATTAGGCAAAAGATTAATGCTATCATAGATAGAGAATAGTTTGAGAAGCAAGAACTCAGCCCAAGTGCAAGCAATCTCTAAGAATTCAGCCCCCTTCTCTCTCTTCTTCTCCACAATCCCTTTATTGATGCAACTACCCTTATTCACATGAAATTAAGGGCCCCTTCACACTCACGTATATCTTTTCATATCTCTAATGTTCGGGGAGCATGAAATTTGGCCTTGAGCACTCTAAATGCATATGAATTAGGTATTTATGCACACTTCTTTATCCCCCTATGGATCCTACATCTCGTTAAGGCTTGGCAATACCATTTCCATCTCCCAGCGCCGGAACACACTAACATCACTCACTCACTCTTCCACTTACACTCACATATGCACATTTATGTGATAACTATTTTTTAAAAGAACACACTAGCACCATAAATAGCATCATCAAAATTAAAGTTCGAATACACATGATTATTCAATCATCTCCATCTTCATGTCTTCACTCTACTCACTCACGTTTACATCTACCGCTTCTTATGCCCATAATACTTTGAAATTAAACCTGGTTGACAACACCAACACTAGACCAACAGCATAATCTTTTACTTTTTTGGGGTTTTAGTTATCTGTTTTTATTTTTTATTTTTTATTTTTTATTTTTTCCAATAAAACAAAAAAACACATACACAAACCTACTCTACTAACATCACCTTGCAAGCTGCAAGCTGCAACACACAAACACACACACACAAATCTACTCTACTAGCATCACCTCGCGAGCTGCTTTGCAAATAAGCCATGGATGGTACATCAAAATCATCATCAACTAAGAACAAGTCTATCCAAGGTGAAGTTTCCATTAACTACCATGCCTTTGCAACTAAAGCATACATCCTATCTCACAATGTAAGAGGCACTACTGCTACTAAACTATGGAAGGGCATAACCTCTATAGGCAGGTCAACTAAGACTCTTTCTCTCCCTCTACTAGCTACAAAACTTGTCACTGCCTCCCAAAAAGAGCATACCCATGGTAAAAGGATCTCATAAATAGATGGAGCTAGCTCATTAGCTCGTGCCTATCTCGACTTCTCTATATTAGACTCAACTCCCCCTATTCTAGGTTGATCAAAACATCTGGCTGGTCTGAAAACACTATCCACATAATGTCGAGCCGATGTAACTCCTATCGTCCATCTAATGAAGCTATCTCCATATTGTTGAAAATATATCCAATACTCCCAACAAATATAAGGGCTGCATGAAGCATCCTCCCCTCACACATCTCACACATATGAATAGTGTGGACTAAAGTAAAAATAAGTGCACAAAGTACTCACCACAACAGCACTCCCCTTCCGAAGGCATACAAATACCATGAATGAGTCTGAAACGGAGGGATCTGGAAAGGTTCTAGATAACGCTCCTCTGTAATGCTCTCATCTAATGTTGGTGCACTCATGTCATTCCATGTACAATCAATCGGGAATATTTGTTTCGTCCATTAATGAACACCACCCAAAAAAAATAAGTGCACAAAGTACTCACCACAACAGCACTCCCCTTCCGAAGGCATACAAATACCATGAATGAGTCTGAAACGGAGGGATCTGGAAAGGTTCTAGATAACGCTCCTCTGTAATGCTCTCATCTAATGTTGGTGCACTCATGTCATTTCCATGTACAATCAATCGGGAATATTTGTTTCGTCCATTAATGAACACCACCCAGAAAACCCTGTAAATTAAAACAATTGTCTACACTTCCTATACCTTTAATACCCTTACCTAAGCATTATGATTACCATATTAACTTCAAACTACATAATATTTAACCCTTAATCCATTAACTCTAAATGGTTCATCTTCCTTTGTAAATCTTGTATACTCAAAGAACCATTATCAAAAAATTATATAACCTTAAAAGGTCCCGACCACCTAATTTTTAACTCACCAGGAAACTTACAATACCTACTATCATATACTAACACTAAGTCGCCTTCCTTAAACTTACGAGTTTTTATATTGCTATCATGCCAAGATTTTATACGTTTCTACATAGCCTCCAAACTTTGAAGAGCTATAAATTTCTCCTCATCCATGTTCACTAACTTCACCAACATTCAATGCAACATTGTCACCTAACCGCATAGCTAATTCTGTCCTCAAAGTAGGAATTTTGTGTTCAATGGGAAATATTCCATTTGTTCCATACACCAAATTGACTGGAGTATTTTGCATAGTGACTTTATAAGCGGTACGATAAGCCCATAACTCTTCGTATAACCACTCATCCCAATCTCTTTTTCTACTATTGTCTTGGTTAATATTTCGCATAGAATTCTATTGGTAACCTCCACTTAGCTATTCACTCTAGGATAATATGGCGTTGTTTTACAATGTTTAATTTTATAAATCTTGGTTAACTCATTGATGGTATCATTTAATAAATGGGAACCCCTCACTCACTAGTTTCAAAGGACATCTAAAATGGGAACCCCTCACTCACTGGTTTCAAAGGACATCTAAAATGTGTAATAATATTCTCATATAGAAACTTAGCAATGTCAATGGCTTTGTCTGTCTTCAGGGGCTTTGCCTCTACTTAGTTTGTCACATAATCTGTATATAATGTGATGGGGGATCTATCAGTTCTACAATATATATTTCCCACTCCTCAAATGGTTTTAATGCTAAGATAGGCATCAATGGTCTCTAGGGAAGTACTTATATAGATACCCACCAAACAAACTATAAAACCTTGATCATAACAAAATATTTTTCTTCTCCCTCTTATCTGCAAAATAGGTGGATATCAAGTTGTGCTAAAAAAATTAGCAATGTCAGCATACCATGGCACTTGTGCTTCTATTAAAAATAGCTGAGCGTCTTGTAGATCATCATCTACCCCAATCTCTTGATCATCTATAAATAACCTAGATAAATGATAAATCAATACATGTGACTTTCCTGCTTTAGTCACCACTTGAAAATCAAAATCTTGAAATAAAATCATCCATTGAATAACATCTCCTGATAACTTTGGCATATTCAAGAGGTATTTCAAAGCCTCATGATCGACATCGAATATGAATTTATTTCCCAAAAGATAATGATGAAACTTCTCGACGAGAATACCATCTAGAGACATTCCTTTTCCATTATTATATAGTTTCCTTCAACATCACTTAGATTCCTACTCGCATAATATATAGAATAGTCCACAATAGTCCACTTTATTATTATCCGATTGACATTCCTTTTCCATTCCTTCTTGACGAGAATACCATCTAGAGACATTCCTTTTCCATTATTATATAGTTTCATTCAACATCACTTAGATTCCTACTCGCATAATATATAGAATAGTCCACAAAAGTCCACTTTATTATTTTTCGATTGGCATAATATCAATCGATTGCCATCATAGGAGCATCTACGTGAATATGAAATTCTTCCACTAATATCTATTTAAGGAGCTCAAAAGCTCCTTGACATTCCTTTGTCCATATATAAAAGGATTAACTTTCCTGAGCAATGCAGTTAAATGTAAAGTGATAATGACAAAGTTTTGCGATAAAACGTTGATAGTAGTTCACATGGCCTAGAAATCCTCATATTTGTTTAAGATTACTCGGAGGAGGTAGCTTACTAATCTCTCTAATATTTGCTTCATCCATAGTTGTCCCTTCCTTGGAGACTACATGTCCTAACAATGTACCACTTTCCACACCAAAGACACATTTCTCTAGGTTCAAGGATATCCGAATACTTCGATTGAATACTCATTCCAACGTATAGTGCATATCCACAAAAGTGCGAAAGATGCAAAAATTATCTAGAAAAACCTCCATCCAATGCCTGAGAAAATCTTGATAGGCCGCAATCATGACACGTTCGAAAATAGTCGGGGCATTGCATAACTCGAGCGGCATAACTTTATAAGTAAAGGTACCCCACTCAGTAGCAAAGGTCATTTTAGATTGATCCTTAGGATGGATTAAAACTTGGTTATATCCACTAAAACCATCTGTAAAGGAATATAGCTCATGGAACCATCCGCACTCAAATACGGATCTTTTTGTTTTTTCTTAGGGACTATCACAATAGGTCAAACCCATTCACTATAAGCTACTGGATAGATAAACCCACATCTAAGAGCTTAGTGATTTCAGCTTAATAAGCTCTGTATACACTGGGTTTGTTTGTCCTCCGTTTGTTGCTTAAAAAAAGGTCTTATGTGAGACTCTAAGTCAATATAAGCTTAACTCCTTTTAAGTCTTTATAAGACCATGCTAAAACACGCGAATGTGTAGTTAAAACATCTTGGAAATCCTCTAAATGAAATCCTTATAGTTGAGAACCTATTAATAAGGATTTTCCCTCAGAGATTTCTAATTTGGACAATTCTATCCCAGTATCACGTACGTAAGTAGATCGATATATCTTACTAGATACTTTAGGAATCTCTCAAGATGTATTCATCAGTATTTCTTCTATAAGACCATGTGGATTTGTCTTAATCATCTCTTTATTTTCATCTTTCATTACAATATTCACTGGTAATATATGGCACAATCTCACAACACTCAAAAAATTCCTCTTCTAGTGTCTCCATTAACACAATCATTAAACAACTAAGCTCGATTTCTCTATTTTTACTATCACTTCCCTCATATCTATGTAAGACATGAGAGCTCCTCTTCTTACATTCAGACTCTTACAATTTCAAACCCTTACCTACTTGTTTACGTCAAGTTTTTTGTCTCTTCTACCGTGCTTCCATGGGCTTAACTTCCAAATTTTCATCTTCCCATCTATAGAAACTCACTTCATCCCATCAAAGTTTGAACATAACTCTCATTAAGGGCTAATGCATTCTTTAAAGCCTATATAGCCTCTTGTTTCTCTTTCTTGAACTGTCGAATAAGGGCATATTCCTTCTTCTGAAGTTGGCGTATAAGTAACTCTCGCTCTTCTATAATTAGATTTTTCTCTTCCATGGGCTTAACTTCCAAATTTTCTTCTTCCCATCTATAGAAACTCACTTCATCCATTAAAGTTTGAACATAACTCTCATTAAGGGCTAGTGTATTATTTAAAGCCCATACAGCTTCTTGTTTCTCTTTCTTAAACTATTAAATAAGGGCATGTTCCTTCTTCTTAAGTCAGCATATAAGTAATTCTCGCTCTTCTATAATTAGATTTTTGTCTTCCAAGGCAGCATCAAATAAGGCAATTTCTTCCTCATGATACACATCTGACATCTTTTGTAATTCCTAACTCTGGCATGACTCTCACAAAGCTTGTGCTTTATCTATTTCCAGACACGAGATGACCACTCTTGCTCCCCTTAATTCATCTTTGGCTACTATCTTTTATTCTTCTAACTTAACACACAACTCCCTAAACTCATTTATATTAAAAATTTCAAATTCACTTTTAACAGTATCAAAATCATGTTTTGACTCCATTGTTTAATAGGGTCTTTGCTACACTCAATCTTAACTATGAATTTATTTTCCTCCAAGATTTCCTCTTCTTGCGTTTCACGATTCTTCCTACAACTGTCGAATGGACTCCTAAAATCTCTCTCACACACTATCACTTCCTTTTCTTCTTCTTTCTCACACTCTCTAACCCTCTCTCGACCATCAATTTCTAAATTCTCCCAAACACTCTCACTATCTTCGATTAAACTTTCTATGATAAGACAGTCAGTCGTCCATTCTTCAAATGTAGACATAATCAATGATGCCAGTGTGCGAGTCATTCATAGAGGAATAATACACTTTGTATTCTCTTAACCCTTTTTATTTTGCATAGTTTCGTTGGTGCACGGTATTAATTTCCATGTTACCTCCTAAAAGAGATACACTTTGCTTTAAGGATGTAACGAATAAGGTTGCTCACCCTCCGAGAGCTTATCCTCGCTTGTTCTTATTACCTCTTCCTTAGAGACATTCCCTCCATAATCTCTAGTATCCTCGTTAATAATCTGTAGTGTCCTCTCCTTAATAATCTCTAGTATCCTCGTTAATAATCTGTAGTGTCCTCTCCTTAATAATCTCCTTAAGCCACTCCTTAGGCACTGCTCTTATTTTTACTGGATCATCTTGAGAACCAATCATGATCAAACCTTTTGTGCCAACTTTGGTCACACAAACGGGCTTGCAAAAGCCATGGTCACCCCAATAAAATGGTGTGTGATGTGAGATGAGAAGTAAGACGTACCACTAAGAAACTAATTCTATAAGTAAGACGTACCACTAAGAAACTAATTCTATAAGTAAGACGTACCACTAAGAAACTAATTCTAAATCCAAGTCTCGTAATAGTGGTAATTAGGGATCGTAACACTCTTAGGGGTTTCGGTCAACCAACCGCAACACTAAGCTAGTAGGTTCTAAATCCTTCAACCTTAACTCCTCCATCGTTTGCTCTGCCATTAAGTTGATAGATCTACTGCCCCATGTCTAATTGTGCTCCAAGAATTGACATATTACCTGTGTTCACATCTATCAAGGAGCTCCTAGATCTGAGAAAAGATCCACTATTTGTACATCTTTTGCTTTCATGGACTTAGGGTTTAATCTATCAATTGCCACTCTAACTCTATGCACTCTTCTTCTTACCAAATATTTGGAGAGAGTAACCGTGAGTAGTTGGCTTACGTTTATGGACAAGGGAGCCTTCTCTAATTCTGTCCATAAATTAAACACTCTATTTGTGTGGATCCACCAACTTTCCTCTCAGACATCCTTTCTATGTGAACTAATCGTTCAGGAAAGGGTGCCACTCCCACCTATATTTATGGGTTTTGCAAGGGGATAGGTAAGATAGGATGATCTGAAGCTTATCCTTGGGATACAGACTCATCATGGCTTACATTTTCCCCCACACTTACTTTCTTAGGCTGAGGTGTCACTTTCTTAGCTAACTGAGATGAGTCTTTCTCTACTCCTTCTTGATGTATTTGTGAGCGAGTCACTATGCTAATCATTGGTTCCATTGCAAGGCATGTATTTTGATCTAATGGTTTGGAAGGGATCCTCACTTTTTATTTTTGCAAGATTTGCTGAAGAGCTAGGCATTTCACTCACCACTTGTTTACCTTTATCTCTTTGGCAATCAAAGACTTAGTTTTTAGTGGAAAATTTTGTTCGTAATGGCCTTCCCCACTACAGTTTCTACATAGCGTAGTATAATCTTGATGTTTCATTGCATTGGGGCAATAAGCCGATATATGGCCCTCTTGTTCACAACAATAGCATGTTATGGGGCCTTGTGGCCTAAAGAGACTACCACCCATTTCACTATTTCTAGGATTTACAAAGTTTCCTCTGAAAGGAGAACCTCTCCGCATATTTTTACTATTGTTAGGATCTAAGGTTCTAGGTAATGGAGGTTGCCCTTGTGTAGGAAATCCTCTTTGCATAAAAGGTTGTGTGGGGCGGGCCTATCTCATGAATGGCATTTGTTCTATCCATGAAGTTATAATTAGTTTGTAACCCTTGAGTTGGTCGTTTTGTTAATGGTTGTGCTTAATATAACATTGGTCTTTAGTATGATTATTTCGTAAACAATAATTGTAAAAGAGAGTTCATGGTTGGTTTAGATAATCCTTGATGTTGTTGGACATTCCGTTGCTAAATGGCAATACCCATGGCACTTCCCACACCAAATATTTGATCTTGGTTGGTTTTAAGTATTCGTCACATTTTGTGGTGCCACAACATATACCTCTTTCTCTTGCGGGCGCACTGCATTAAGAATTTCTTCTTTGAACTTCCCTAATGAATTTGTTACTATCTCTGTGACCTTCGCCTCCACTCAAAGGTACTTGAGGAGTGCTTGTTTAAACCATATACGTGGGTGTTGACACATAAGGACTATATGAAATATAACTAGATGGGTTATATTCCATGTAGTTCTTGCACACTCATTCCAAGCATGTTAGGACCCATCATAGCTTGTCCTTGCAAACTCATTCCAAGCACTTTAGGTATTCCATGGGGTGGGAATAGCTCCACTGCCTTTGCTTATGTAGCAATTAGTGATTGTGAAGGCCTAGAATCTTGTAGCAACTTGCGTCGATGTTGACTTAATTGTACTTCTTTCCAGTATCTCACTTCTTGTTTTGCATCTGCTAATGTTACAGGACGTACGAGGCTTACATGTGTTTGTACTCCTCTACATTTCTAAGACCATTGATGAACCGACGTTTTTGTGTCTCTTCATTCAGAGCAGTAGCTTCCATCTTTCCACAATCATTTCCATTCATTCGATGTAATGGTCTATACTTTTATTAATCCCTTGAGATATAATTGTTATGCTAGGTTGTCTTGGAAACCTTGCCTCCTAAACTTTGTAAGAAAGGCTTGTGATAGGTCGTTATACATTGCTTTAAAGACTGGATCAAGATTTCCATACCAACTAGTAGCTTCATCCTTCAATGTCGTTTTTACAAGATGTGCAATTTTTGGTCATTATCCACGATTTCATTGGCCATGCATGTGACCTTGAATCTTTGTTTATGAGCATCTGGGTCCTCATCCCAAAGTCCACTATATTGTTTAAATTCCACTAAGTGAACTGTCGCTCAGTGTGTTGGAATTGCCATTGGTTTAAAGAAAAGTAAACCTAATCGCGTGAGTCTTCTTCTTTAAAGAAATTGAGCACTTTCCCTTTCGGTATATGAAATAATCATCTAAATCCAAAATTCTTGCAAGTGTCAAAGTGCTATTTCTTTCTTGAATACGTGGAGATATTGTGTGTTCTTGAACACTACATTTCTCTCCTCTTTCTCTTAATTCCTTTCTTCCTTTAATGAGGCTTATGTCGGGTTGATTACCCTTGTCGTCACTTGAAACTAATCTGTCCTAGTATGACGGATCGTTCTCACTTATGCTAGAGGGTGTACTCCCCATAATACATCCTTCGTTTAAATTTCTAAATGCTAATGGTGTTCCTCTAGATCTTTCCCCTAGTAGTTTGTTTAACTCTTCCAAATGCTCAGTAAGTCTCTTGTTACATTTCCTCTAATGTTCTTCTCTTTCTTTATTTCTCACTTCTCTGCTGCTTTTATCACTCATCCATGTAACCCTAATTTTTCTCTCCTTAACTACTCCACTCTATCTTCTCTTCTATGTAACTAATCACCTCATACATTGTTGGTAAAGACACAAGATTCTCCCACTAACAACGCTTGTAAAGGTTGCACTACATTAGCAAAATTACTTATGAACCATCTATTGTATACTAATCTCCCTATAGTGTTCCTAAGTTCTATCTTAATGATGGGGATATCCATTAAAAGGAGAATCACTTCTTCTTCTTCTTTGGTGGATACCTAATGTATGCTAAAGGTCTCTCTAAGTAGGCTCTTAACTATGGATAGCTTCGCATTGCCTGGTAGTTCATCTACTCATGCTAGATCTAAGTTTTCACTCGTTAAGTCCTCTAATTCTTATGCTAATTTACCCTTTTGTAACAAGTGCTAGCACTCCTGAGACGAATGCACCAAAAAAGATCCACTAGAATATGCTCTGTAAATATAGGTTAGTAGCCAGCCAAGTATTAGGTTGTTATGCTACTAAAAAGGTAATTTATGCATTGGTTACATGTATTTGTTTTTTCATGTAGTCCAAACATTACTTTCAAACACATCTCATAAACACTTATTCCTTTGATAAGGTTCTGCTAATTCTTTCTAGGATATCATTTAGACAAGTAGGGTGGACAATGCCTCTTTCGGATCATAGCTTCTTTAGGACTTTCCACATGCTCCATACTGTTAAAGCCAAATGCAACTCCCCTTTAAAATATAAAGAGAAGGACAACAGAAAGATCGACGGCTTTCCCTCCACTAATGCTGATAACCACTCCTATTTCACCTTACACTACATCCTAAAAAGGAACTAATATAACCTAACTCACTTAACTAACATAGAATCATTCTCACATACATTATTATTTCACACATTGATATTTCACCACCACATATATAAACACATTCACTTGAGCACTAGAAACGATTCCATACTACTCACAAATGAATATAACAACCTACGTTTTTTCAATAGTTAAGCTTTCTTTTACAAAACAACTCTTAACAAATTAATTTCTTTTATGCTCAAAACTCACATATACTTTCTCCACCACAAAGTAAACATTTTATTTTTACTAATCATCACTTAATTACTTCTAAATCTTCACTTACTAACCCTTCAATGTACCTACAACTAGGTCATTTTACAAAAGAACTACTAACAAATAAAATCCAATTAACATCAACTCCTACCAATCTCAAGAACTCACTAAAACTAACACTTTTCCTTCATTATAGGCATATTGAAACTCTTTCTCTAGCTCTAATCATTAACCCTCCACTAATCACGTAATTGACTCCATTTTACACTACACTCTAATCATAAGCTTATGTTTTGCTAAATCCCTTTTACACAATGAAACTAAATAAAAATAAAAGCCTAGTTCCTTTCAAACCATCCCTAAATTCTTTAATGATAAAGCATTATTAATTTTTTAAGAAAATAGATATTATTTTTAAAAATATATTTTTGGTAATTAAACCTTACCCAAATGAAATTCCATATTATTAAAACTTAAATTTTCTCATTTTTTATTTTTCATCATTTACTAATTATTTATATTTATCAAATAAATTAACAATGCTCTAAATAACAAGTAAAGCCCTAATTTTTATTAGTAAACAACTGCTAATCATATTCAAAAAAAATTATACTAATAAAAAATATTAACACGAAAGTGGCACAACAGGTTTAAGCGAGCTCTTCACAACTAATGTTGTCTACAAGGAGGTTTTGCAAATGGCATGTCGAAGAATTTAAATGTAAATGGCAGTTTAGAGACCACATTTATACCTATCTTTGTGCAATGAAGGAAGCATTTGATTGGAGAATGTTTCTGAAGATGTGCAAGTGCAGTCTTTGTTTGCTTTTGGATTGCTTTTATATACAGTGTCCTTATATTGTGTGTGTGTGTGTGTATACATACATACATACATACATACATACATACATACATATATATATATATATATATATATATATATATATAGATAGATAGATAGAGAGAGAGAGAGAGAGAGAGAGTTATATTTGATATCAGGGATATATTGCTTACGATGGATGTGGCAAGGAGATCATTTTCGTTCGTTTATTGGTGATGGACAAGATATTGAAGGTAAATGTTTTAGATGTTTGCTAGGTTTTACGATATATATAGAAACTTTTTTTTTATGTAGCTTTTGTGTTTTGTTTGAGACAGACGAGAGCTTTGGGCTCCTAGGAATTTACAATCTACGATTGTGGAAGGTTGCAGATCATCTTCATGTATGTGTAATGTTTGTGGATTATGAAAAGCCTGATAAGTTAGATTTTCGGTGCATAGGCACCGGACAATACATAATTTTTTGATTTGCTGTTTACAAGCCTATTCAAACGCCGTTCGCCTCAAATATTGATCCACCAAATGAGTTTTGTAAGCTTTTATCTTTATCCAACTTTTTTCTACGAGAGTTATATTTTCAATGCTAATATTTTTATGGCATACATTTTGCCAGATGGAGGCGTGGGATAGGCTACCAACAAGGAGAGAGAATCCTATTGTCCGAAGATTGTTTTGAGGTTGTGTTCATGTGTGTTAAGATACTCATCATTTTATGGGTTTGTAAATGCTAGAATCTTCTATATGGATATATATGGCAATCACAATGTTTTTATATATTAGTTTGGCAAGTTGAGGGCGATGTATACATATATGTATGAGTGTGACCAGTATCTATGGATATTATGGGTGCGTGCGCATACACACACATATTTACATGTGTGACATGCACACATGCATTCATAGGCGCGCACACACTTACACATATCTTCCAGTTGTGGCATGTATGGTTTCAATGGATTTCACGTACATGTACTCATATGTACATGTACATACATACGTATATCTTTATGTGTGTTTGTGTGTAACTCGATGTGCCTAGCTTCTAAAAGGAAAGGAAGAGTGATTTTACACATATCTTTTGCATGTACCTAAATGCAAAATGCTTCTTGCCTGTCGGAAACGGGTCGCGACACTAGTCTATACAACATAGGGTAAAGGGGCCAGTAAAGGTGCGCCCGCCAGTAGGGCCCCATAAATTTAAGGCCTCGGTTACCCCTTTTAAATTAAAAAAAAAACCAGTGATAAATTAAGCTAGCACCAATAAAGTGGCGGGGCAGGCCCAGCACAATAGGCACATGCCCACTTGCCTACACCTGCCCTACTTCTGGTATAGCAGTTCCTGCCCGCCCCCTATGCACGCCTTGCTATTGGTACAACAATTCCATAACCGATACCAAAAGGAAAAAATAAAGTTGAGCACTAATCACAAAATCTGAATCTCATTCACGTACAAGAGACTTCATTTACGTTTAACATGAAAAATACATAGAAATTTTTGGATCCAAATTATTCGAGATCATTTTATCCATAAAAAAATCAGTTTTCAACATTCAATGTCATTTTTCATAAATCAACGTGGGCAATCAAGACAAGTTTGGCACACACAAGGAAAATACAAATTGGATGCACAAAATGGCGTTGAAGGATGGATGCCATTGAGCCTTGAAGATCAACGGCCCAATCCATCCTATGTACGTAGCCCATTCAAGCAGCCAACTTAACTTTAGTGATGCAATACAATAAGCTAATGCTTTCTATGTCACCTTTTTCCCATTTCTTTCCCAGTCTTTTAGCACATCATGCTCTTAGATGATGCACCGTGTGAGTGCAAGAAGTGTCTGATACAAAGGCACCCAGTAGTTCAAGAAATCCTTTGCTGCTCAGTGTTGTTGGATCGTAGAGGAAAGAGGGTATGCCATTATGGGGGTATTCATGTAAAGCCATCTATGCTTTGTAGTGCTGCCAAAGTAAAACAACAACCAAGTTCAGTGAACAAAGCCTTGCCACAGCTTGCAAAGATCGAGAATACCATCAACAATGTGGCTATAAAGAGTCCAAAGACTCCTATAACAACAAATGCTCCTGTGGAGGGTGAGAAAACAAAAGTTCTCTTCAAGGAATACACCCATCTCTTGGAGTGACTCATTAATCACTATTGTTTAGTGAAAGGTAAAAGTCACATAAACATTGATGGTTCTACATGCAAATATGTTCTCTTTCCTAATATGATTCAAGTCCATTAACATATTTTCCTTGTTTCAGGTCTATGAACATGACAAATAGAAGTCGTAGGAGTGTCCTCAAGGGTCCACGAACAAGGTCCTTGCAATCAGCCAGCAGGTGCATAGCACCACTACCTAGAAGAAGCCCATCTTTGGAGCTGAATGAAGCTTCACTTCCCACTCCAATATCACCAATTAATAGGTCCTCATCACTAACAGGACCCACTTCTCAAGCCAATGAAGCTAAACCTCCCACTCCTACGTCACCAATGCATACAACAAGTGCAGCATGAAGAGGAAGACATTGAAGAAGTGCCAGAAGCGGGGCCAGAGGATAGCCAGCTTTGAACTACCAACTGTCCAAGTGGTACAAGATTTGGAGGGTAATACCATTGAAACCCTTAATAACATGGGATCTTGCACTCAGGCTGAAGATGGACTAGCTCCTAGAGTAGTTGATCTGCTGAGAATCCCTCGTGAGAATGTGACCATTACAAGGGTGCATGCTGAAGCATATGTGGACCATAGCAACTCATTGATCATCACATCCGATCAATACATTGTAACTATGAGGGCTAAAAGTGCAAAGAAAGCAGAGATTGAGAGAAGCAAAGAGGAGAGGAGGCGGCAACCGATTTGTAGCTTCAGTGCTCAATCTGGAATCATGATGCAAGTACTCACCATATATGTAGTGTTCGATGGGAAGACATGAAGATGACACTACAGAAGCGAAGGGGTTTAAAGGTGGTAAAAGAGGAAATACTCCACGATTGGCTACGTACAACCACCTATATACCTGTATGAGGAGGGAATACCCACCCGAGGGCATCCTCGTTCTATATTACAGGGTATACACTTAGATCATAGCCTAATTTGACTCTCTCATTTACAATTTTAAAGATGAGCACCTAAAATATTTAGAGATTGATGAAGATGAGATCAAGGCTACAAAGCTTTAGGATGATGGTGTGTCCGATGATGATGATGTGTTGAGGAGTCCCCCAAGAGCGAGGACACTCATGAAGACTATGACTGACCACAAAGCTTTAGGATGGTGGCCGATGACGACGACGACGAGGAGTCCCGCAAGAAAGATGACACTCACGAAGACTATGATTGACCAAATGAAGTAAGACCCTGACACCACCTCTCCCCCTCGACAAAGCGCATCCAAATACATACCTCAAAGTGGTGGAGGAGAAGGCAACAAGCTCTCAAAGACTAGTAGTAGAGTCAAAATTAATCCAGTAAACGTTTTCATAAGTTTGTGGGATTCGCTCTAGCGTCTGCACGATGTCTACACTATGTATGCAACACTATGTATGCACTAAGTTTGTGAAGCCCTCAACAACTTCACATGTCAGATCATTAGCCACACCACTATCCTAAAGCTTTGTAGCTTTGATCTCATCTTCATCGATCTCTGAATATTTTAGGTGCTCATCTTTGAAAGTGTAAAAGAGAGAGTCAAATTAGGTCGTGATCTAAGTGTACACCCTGTAATATAGAACGAGGATGCCCTCGGTGTCCTCATATAGTTATAAAGGTGGTTGTATGTCTCACACACCAACTTGTAACCAACCGTGGAGTATTTCTTCTTTTACCACCTTCAAACCCCTTTGCTTCTATAGCATCATCTTCATGTCTTCCCATCAAACACTGTGTGCATATGCGGTCCAAATTAAGCACCATGTGTGCATATGCAATGAGGACTTTCATCATGATTCCAAATTGAGCACCATGGGGTGTGTGCAAGTGCTAAATATCCCAATGTGCTTGCAGTTCTAGCTCATTTGTGAAAATATAGCATGGAGGAGCAAGGGAAACTTGTAGCAATCTACTATGAGCCACTATGGAGTATTTCCCCTTTTTCTGCCTTTTAATCCCTTTGCTTCTATAGTGTCACGTGCATGCATCATGATTCCAGATTGAGCATGATAGGGTGTCCTAGAAGGCGGTAAATATGAGCACAATGAGGTGTGTTGCATCATGATTCTAGATTGAGCATGATGGGGTGGTATATATCCAAATGTATTCATAATGGGCTAGCTTTGGCTTGCTTGGATTAATCTTGGATGGTTGCTTTGAACTCCTTGTCCAACTGGGCATGTTTGTTGTAGCCTTTCTGTTAGGCATGTTTAAGGTCTTTCTTTTAATGCCTTGTCCAACTAGCATACTTCTCTTCTACTAGGTCTTTGGCATGTTTGTTGTAGCGCCTCTGCTAGGTCTTTCTTTTGCTCATTCCCTTGTTTCAGCAAATCCTCCTTGTCCCTAAGTTGGTCCTCTAGAGATGCCTTTTGTGCTGACTTCTTGGCCACAAGGGAGGATATACTGGCACATGTAGAAAGGTTAGGCCCAGGAGGCCTCGTCAATTTAGCCCTATCATGGGGCATGGATTTAGCATGATGTGCCTAGTTTATCTCTTCTTTCGTCACAAACACCAAGGCATGCATCATCATCAAAGGCCCAAACAATAAAGAGATCAAGGTGAAACTAAGCTAAGTAGCAACTTATTAACGATCAATGAACCATACAAGCATTACTACAAGAGCAACAATAGGCCCCATGTATGAGGTATCTTGACCGACTAGAGAAACTTACACAAATGTGGATTGGACTAGCATCCAACGACCAAAATCGATGACCCTACCCTCTACACGCACCTCAATTAGCATGACTAGTATAGCAAGTGTACACCCTAGCTAGACACTGAACAACCCAAAGATTTACAAGTGGGGGCGGGTTACTTTCACAAGGAATTGCTCCACTAATGCGAGCACCTGCAAATAAAGACAAAAGCAGGGCACCTTCTCACAAAAGTGTTATATCATGGAGCAAGTTGGTCAGAGCTCCCACCCTAAACAACATATGGACTGCTAGAGAGAATCAAAGGCGCTCTTTAGGTCCCATCCTTTTGATCCCCTTTCACCATGAATACATCAAAGGAGCCTCCCTTGAAGAAGCATAAGACACTCGTGTTAGTCATCATCACATAGAGCTTTGCCATCCACCACACTCTGATGTTGGGACCAGCTTGACTTACATGATTAAGTTTTTCCTTGACATTTGTATACTAATATTGAGGAGCCCAATTAATTATTATAACCAATATGATTGACACTTGTGAGTAATAGGTGTTGAGTAGTGCAAGGGTAGTATTGATTGAGTTGTCACATGGATGATGGAAGTAGCCTGATCATGGTGTGTGAGTTCTTGATAGTTCTGATCATGGTGTGTGAGTTCTTGATAGTTCTGATCATGGTGTGTGAGGTCCGATCATGGTGTGTGAGTTCTAATCATGGTGTTGTGTTGAGTATTTATGGCAATTTGCCAATTTTAGTATTTGATTAACATCATTTTCTAGCTTTGGCAATACATTTCATTTTTAATGCTAATTTAAATTCCATGGTTAGCACATCTTAGATGTGCAGGAAATCAATTTAGCACATCTTAGATGTGCCTTTATAATAAATAAAGGCACATCTTAGATGTGCCTTTATTTATTATAAAGGCACTAAGGTTATTTTTGTAAAAGCGAAGACCCAACTTTGGATGTTTAAGCTATTATTGGCTCCAAGGGTCAAATATAATATTTAAATGCCCACATGAGGGAGATGGATCCACTGACATGGGGGGAAGACGGTCACTATGTAGGTAGCCCTTGGAGAGGGATCTGACAAGTTACATCATTAGGAGTACCTCATTTGCCTCAATCATGAGAGGCGACAAGAAGAACCGCAACAAGGAGAGATCCAGTTTGACGAGGAGCACCCTAATGAGCACATAGTGCATACCTCTTCCAGAAGCACCGGAAGGGTGGTGTTTTCCCTCGAACTCTATTTCCCCCATTGAGCATAGTTACAAGAGGATCCTCAGGCTCTATTTCCCCAAAGTGCCTGGTTACCAAAGGATCCTTGGGCTCTATTTCACCACATTGAGCACACTCGAACATGAGAAGATTTCCTCAAAACAAGAAAGGAGATAGTGGAAAAGATGCTATATAGCTTCCCATTCATTCTACCCTTGGAGAGAAAGAGCAGATCATTGAAGGCTGAACCATGGAACATGAGACATATGATCATGTTCTGGATAAAGCGATCATCACCACCATGAGGTTCTTCATGCTTATCAAGAACCTTATCCAAGACTTCCCTCATTGTGGATAACTCACTCTCATCCACTCCATGGGCTAGAATTTGACATTAACCACCCAAGGAGCCCCACTTTGTAAGAGACCCTTGGTTATTAATAGTGAGTGTAATGGTTTTTAGCCCAATGCATTATTGATTTTAAAGTTATGTTCTGGGCTCAAAATATTCTCCCGTGGTCACACACCCTCAATGGCTACCATAATTTCATAACCTTCTGACACAAAACCTCTTGACATGACTATGACATCTCTGCACCTCAATGCCAATTCCTAGGATCTTATTGTGATTAGGGAGGTATGTTAACCGCATCGATTAACATTAATACTAACACACATCTACAGCATTACCATTTATACCATTTTTTTGTAACTACATAATGCGCTCAATGTAAAAGATTTTAGAATATCACTGAGCATGTGTAATGCTGGTTGATCTCATTAATTACAAAGCTTACGGCTTGTCTAATGCCGATGATCTATATATAGCCTAGGACATTAGTTTTATTTAGCTTTTAGGCCCTCGAATATTCCTTGGGAAGCTAGACATTGTACATATGAGGCTTTGTACATAAGTCATTTTTGACTAATGAGAAATCACCTAGTCCCATTATCACAATTGAGTATAGACTTCTTTTTCTCTTGTGATGATAGCATTTTGATGCTTGCATGCTTGTGGATTGTGTGTGTGTGTGTGTGTGTGTGTGTGTGTGCATGCACGCACTTGGGGTGAAGATTGCTTGCTTCTCCTCTTATGTCTCCCCTTCTCTATCCCCATCCCTCCCCCATTCCTTGCACTCACGCAAGCATTGAGGTGGAGAGAGCCTTCCATAGCTCTCTCCCTCTTTGCTCCTTGCCCAATTGCATAGTTCCATTAGAATGACACCAAAGGAGGCAAGGTTGAGGACCCTTGCTTCTTCATAAGAGAGGATTGTTTGATCTTAAACATCTAAGGGTACAAACTGCTAAAAACCCTTGCATTCCTTCCCTTCTTCCTCTCATGTAAGAAACAAGTGTTCTCTATTACAAGAAGAATAAGAAGGTGCACATACGTGTTAAGTAAAAAAAAACTTGCACAAAGAGTGACAATTACCTTTTATCATTTACAGATGACATAATAAAGTGTGCTTTACCCCCCCCTTTTTTTGTTGAGGAGGATTAGGTGTTACTTGTGCCCAATGCTGGGAGCATGATGCATTCGTGATGCAATAACAACTTAAGCAAGTGCCCACCAAATCATGTATCTCACTCTTCACAAGGGAGTCGTGACTAAGAGCAAGAGACTTCATAATCCAAGGATTTTTATGGATGGCACAAAATCCCAGCAGAACTCTTGTGCCCATGTCGTGGCTGTGGTTATCTCATTCTCAGTTACAAATTTCTCTTCATTGAAATTTATTACTTGTCATTTCATTGTAGCACTAGAGGATTTTCTTTTGATGAAATTCATAACCAAGCATGGCAAGACACATACGGCCAAGGTTCTTTAAGGTCAAATCAAGTATCTAGATTCTTCCTTTTGTTAATAGTAGTCTCATTGGCTTGATCTTATCAAAAAGTTGAGAATACTACTTAAAGCACCAAAAGTCCATAAAAAAGTCATGATCTTGGCCTTTATCTTGTTAAAGACTATCTTTTGTGTCACCATCACCACCTACTTACATGCAAAATGTCTTTCTTTGAGGATATTTAAATGGGAAGTTTCCTTCATCTTACTAAGGGTTTCAAACTTGCTTGGATTGATTTGGCTACAAAATGTGGCGTAGAAAGTGAAACTATTATGGCATCAAAATAAAGAGTACAAGTCACAAGTCTTTGAAAAAGAACTTGGAGCATAAGCTCTGGATTTAGATAGAGTGCCCTTCCATAGATGCACACAGAGGTATGGAGACCATGTAAGTTCAATTGACTTGCAAGGGATGATAATTGATTATAATAGTAGCCATAACTTGCTAGGGATGAGAAGTGATTCTAATAGTAGCCATAACTTGCTAGGGATGAGAAGTGATTCTAATAGTAGCCTTGCTAGGAAGAGTAAGTGTTGAGACTGAACCAAGGAAAAAGGATGGAAACCCTTGCCTTTCCATGTTGTCATCCCATTCAAGCCGATATGCTTGCCCAACCACGTTCCATAGAACACACACAATAACTCAAATTTGAGATTTGAACCCATTGGCAACTAAGGATGTCAAAATTAGGCGAATGCCGCTCAATGGGGAAGAACTCATGCTCGAGTCCATTGCTAACCATGCTAAGTGCTTAAGTCCAAACCAGTCTAGAAGATAGACATTGGTTAATTTTTCCTTCAGAAATCAACCCAACAAGGGCAGAATATGGTGCCCTCAGTTTTAGGAGAAGCGAAAATTCCATTTTTTTTTCTTTTTGAAAGGGGGGATGGAAATGCAGTGAAATAGAATCAATTCAATACAGCCTTGTAAGAAGAGACATGGGAGCTACCGTCCTACAAGGGGGCTACCCTAGTGGCATAATCTTCTATATTTCAATACAAAATGTAGTGCTTTTGTATGTTGAAGTTTGAATACTTTTTTAATTTCTCATTGCCCCTTGCTGTCTACCACCAACACTGTGGAGGACATAGGTAATTATAACCTA
The DNA here is from genome assembly GCF_041138505.1 of Cibotium barometz. Classification (NCBI taxonomy): domain Eukaryota; kingdom Viridiplantae; phylum Streptophyta; class Polypodiopsida; order Cyatheales; family Cibotiaceae; genus Cibotium; species Cibotium barometz. The sequence continues at coordinate 40,680,762 of NC_141063.1, forward strand.
ACCATTCGACAAAACTGCATCATGCTTCATTCACTGGAAACCCTAATCCCGAAATTTGACTCTGTTACTCGCCCGCCATAGCCAATCTGTGACTTTTTTGAGCTTCTCCAACGGCTCCCAGCTGCATGCTCCGCCCTCTGTGCAGCATGCCTTTCACTCTTAAGCTCTGAACTCTGAGCTTTCGCCGTAGCCATGAACCCTGAAACTCCCGACAACAAAACCCCGGACCCTCGCGTGATCGTGCCCTCCGTCTACGCAGCAGCCCACTGTGCGCAGTCCTGCATTCGCTTCTGGAATCTCCTCCTCCAGGACGCAGCTTCCATTAACCCTTTTGGATTCTCAGTAGAGGGCTACGATCGAGCCGAAGACGAAGAAGAAGAGGAGGAAGAAGACATGGAAACTCTGCAGCACGATGATCATGATCAAGCCGTAGCCCTTTCTGATCCCAAAAAAGAAGAAGATGATGGGGGTAACAAAGATTTAGCCCTGGCTAAGGTTCCTCGCCCCGAATCTTACATGAAGCCGCGCACCTTGCATTGGTGGAATCACCATGTTGGATTCGCCAAAGAAGATGATCCCAACTATGCCGATGTTTTTCGCCTACCCGTTGGCTTCTTCACCACTATATGCGGCATTTGCAGAGAAGACATGCAGCAGGGCGATATCCCCATGTCCCTGCGCCATGTAGAAGGGCGGCTCATGTCGGTGGAGCGGCAGGTCGCCATTGCTGTGATGCGGCTCACAACAGGTAACACCCTGAAGTGGGTTTCTCAACTCCTTGGGTGTGGTCTCTCCACTGTTGTCAAAATTGTGTACAAGTTCATTGCATCTGTACGCCAAAAAGCATCGATTTTCCTTCAATGGCCTGTCTCAGGAGAAAGCTTAGCTCAGGTTAAGGATGGGTTTTTCCAAAAACATGGGCTTCTGAATTGCTTTGGTGCTATAGATGCCACCCATGTGCTCATGGAGCTGCCATCTGGCGAGTCTGCAGAAGTGTGGATTAATCGTTCTCATACATTCAGTATGATTCTCCAGGCAGTAGTGGATACAGATCTTAGGTTTTTGGATGTCTGTGTGGGCTATCCGGGTTCCTTAACCGATGCCAAATGCTTAAGAGGATCTTCGTTCTACAAAAAATGTCACAATGGGCAGAGGCTCAACGGGGCACTCATGCAAGTGGGTGACCTCTCTATTGGGGAGTATGTGGTAGGGGATTCTGAGTATCCATTGCTGCCATGGTTGATGAAACCATACAAAGAAATTGAGTTAACGGCACCCACGAGAGCACATTACAATGAGAAATTAAACTCTACCCGAATTGCTGTTGCTCGTGCCTTTGGCAGGCTGAAAGGAACTTGGCGAATTTTGCAAGGTACTATGAAGCAGCCAAACATTGAGCGGGTGCCAAAAATGATCCATGCTTGCTGCATCTTGCACAACATGTGCATAAATGCAGGTGGTGTGGAAGGAGTTCATTTTCCTGAGCCGGATGTGGTACTACAAAATGATCTAGAAGGCCTTGGTATCCTAGAGGATGAGGAGAGTCATGAGGCGAAGCAAGCAAGAGAGAACCTTTGCACATATCTCAACATGTCAGAGCAGGTTTAAGTAAATCTGCTTATTT
>NC_141063.1:40687385-40762385 GCF_041138505.1 Cibotium barometz
GTGTTTTGAGTACTTTTGCAAGTACTTTGAGCACTTTCAAATATATTTATGAATACTTTTGCAATTACTTTGAGCACTTTTGTGTAAGAACTTTGAATACTGCAAGCTTTTCGAGTACTTTTTCAAGAACTTTGAAAAAGTTTTTGAAGGCACTTTGATAACTTTTGTAACTTTTGAAGGCACTTTAAAAACTTTTGCAAGTGATTTAAGTACTTTAGAAAGTTCTTAAAAATCTTTTACAAGTACTTTGAGTACTTCCAGTTTTTTTACAAGTAATTTGAGTATTTTTGCAAAAACTTTGAATACTTTGGCAAGTACTTTGAATATTTTTGCAAGTACTTTGAATATTTTTGGAAGTACTTTGAGTACTTCTACAACTTTGAATATTTTTGCAAGTACTTTAAATACTTCGGCAAGTACTTTGAGTACTTCTACAAGTACTTTGAGTTTCTTTGCAAGTACTTTGAGTACCACTACTAGCCTTTCAGAAGTTTTGCAAGTACTTTGAGTACTTCCCCAAGTACTTTGAGTACTTCAACAAGTACTTTGAGTACTTTCCCAAGTACCTTAAGTACTTCTACAAGTACTTTGAGTACTTCTATAAGTACTTTTAATACTTCTATAAGTATTTTGAGTACTTAAGCAAGTACTTTGGTTTTTTTTTAAAATACTGAGTACCCCTGCGAGTACTTTGAGTACTTCTGCAAGTACTCTAAGTGCTTTTGCAAGAACTTTGAGTACTTCTGCAAGTACTTTGGGTTTTTGCAAATACTTTGAGAATATTTGCAAGTACTTTATGTGCCTTGGGATTTAATATATCAGTACTTCAATGTTATATTGACTCTGTAAGTACTTTAAGCACTACCACAAGTACTTTGAATACTTTTGCAAGTACCTTAGGTACTTTTACAAAAGCTTTGAGTACTTCTTACAAGTTCTGAGAGTGTTTGTTATGCTGGAAATACTTTTTTGTTTTCAAGTAGTTCTTATGTTTTGTAAGGATTCATAACATTTATTATTTAGAGAAGGCACAAGACACTCCTGGTCGAGGAGAAAGAAGCTTCACATCATTGCCAATTTGTCGATGATTTGGTACAGGAGTTGAAGTGAGGTGAGACATTCACCATACTCCCTCCTACCCCTCATAAGAAGTGCACATCACCATCCATTGTACCTTTCTTGGGTGACTGTATTGGGTGCAGTTTAGGGTTGGTAGTTGCAGAGGTTGTCAAGATGTACATGCTTTCATGCAGACACAAGTACCACCCGATGTGCTTCGCAATGATGAGTGGCAGGGGCTTGCATTGTGTAAAACCTAGGTGCACAGTAGAAATTCCTAATACAGCTATCTGGACATACTCGCATTGTGGCCAAGGAAGGAGGTAAAATTCCTTGCATGTATTACTTGTATTATTAGTGTTAATAATCTGTGTACAATAGGCCGATTTAGGGTTGACTCTTTGCTTTTGGTTACAGGTCCACCTGAAAGGGAAAGAACAAAGTATCACTAGTCTGAGGAGAACCCCTAATGATATCAAGTTTGAGCTAGTCGTGTATATGGACAATAGTCTTGGGGGTGCTGATCAAGATGTAGTTGCCCTAGATGTCTCTGATGCGGGGGTTAATGTTGAGCTAGCTACTAGCACTATGTCCAAGAGTGTGGACATAGAGAAGTATGTAGAGACAACCAAGGAGGATATAAAAATAGAGGCACAGAGAATACCAGACATGGAGGATGCCTCAAAAGACGGTATGGCAGTAGTGTCTGCGATGTCTGATGATGATACCCTAGACACGTTGGCTGCAAAACTCAACAAAAAACAAGGTATGCTAATTATTCAACCTATTAGATTGTTAATTTATTTTTTAGTAACATGTATGGCACCATCTTAATTTCTTTTTGCATGTTGTTAGTAGGTGGGTAACTTGCACCGTTTACCCAATATCAATAATACATGTTCAAACACTGTCTGTACTCCCAAAATGCACTATTGCACTACAGTAAACCAGATTTCGACCAAAGATAGTTCTCCACCAGAACTTCTCAAAATTGCCAAAAATACCTTGCAGTGTGACCGAATGGAGATCTAAATGCACCCAAAATGTGATTTTTGTTGTCAAACTTCAATACAAAGTACTATGTACCACACAGGCACCTACAAGCTTGCAAAGACAGCTGCTCAATTGGAGATGTGTAGCTCCCAGAGCTATCGAGGGGGTGTTGTACCTAAACAAGAAGGGGAAGAGATGATGATGCTCTTACCTATGTACTCCTTCTTCCTTGCTTGTTCTTACCTCTTTCTTGCCTCCTTAGCTCTCACACAAATCATAGCTTTGATACCATAAAGAGAATGTGGGGGAGAGGGAGAGTTTTGTCTCATCAATAGATTGATCTATGGGCTAAAATTTGCCCTCTCAGCCACACCATTTTGCTTATGTGTGTACGGAACTATGCATTGATGTTTTATGTCTCTTTCAACTATACTCCCCCCCTCAATCTATATGAAGGGTTCCAACTTTACATACCAACACATTTTCAGCCCCACCATAGAAACAAAATGTCTAAAGCATCTTAAAACCTCTAGCTTTTCTTTCAACCAATACATCAAGGTGTGCCTAGAGTAGTCATTAATAAAAGTCACAAAGCAGAGTATCCCTGAATTGATGGTGTCCTCATTGGACCACGCATATCACTATGTAATAACTATAATTTTAGGATAGCCCTTAGTGAGGATCTGCTAGTATTAGATTGGCATGCGTGCATCAAAGTATGCTATTGATATAGAGTTGTGCACATCCCCTTGTTTATATGCATGAAAGTTATCCTTTTCAGAATCATGATCAACACAATGTCCTAATCCACTCTCTATCACATGAGTTTGTGGAACGATCACCCAGGCATGCCATGAATGTCAACTCATGCTGAGCTTGACATCTCAGCACTGCCTCTTATGCTCAACTCTATCTCCAAGACTCTAAGCATAGTGCAGAATCTACGAAGCTTCTCTTCTCCCAAGGCCTTGGGAGAAGAGAAGCTTCTCCCAAGACTCTAAGCATAGTGCAGAATCTACGAAGCTTCTCTTCTCCCAAGGCCTTGGTGAAAATGTTGGCTACCTGCTCCTCTGTGCTGACATACACGAGATCAACATCTCTTGCCACAAGACCTTCTAAAGATGAAGTGATAATGGACCTCTATGTGTTTGGTCTATACATGAAACACTGGGTTCTTGGCCAACCGTATGCTACTAACATTGTCATAATAGATAATAACCTACTAACATTGTCATAATAGATAATAACCTACTTATCCACATGCAGCCCCAAATCTCCAAGTAGCTTATGTAACCAAGCTACCTCACATGTTGCCATCGTAGCACCTCTGTACTTGGCCTCTATACTTGACAAGGTAATTGTTAGCGGTGGGGCTGCTTCTTGCTGCTCCATGTAACAGCACCACTCCCAAAGGAAAACATAAACCTGCACTAGTAGATCATCTCTCCAAGATGCTACCAGCCCAATCTGTATCAGTGTGTATCCATACACCTGAAACTGTTTACTAGCCTCTTCTATGGCTCTCCAACCCAACTATGCTGCATAGTTCATGTCTGGCCTACCGATCTTCATCATGTAGATCAAGCTACCCCACCATCTTCATGTACATAGTGGCATTCTCCAAAATCTAACCTGCATTTGCACTCAACTTGCTATTCTGACCCAATGGTATAGAAATGGGCTTACAGCCAACCATACCATATTTGGACACCATGTCCAATGCATATTGTCTTTGTGTGACAGCTATATGCCCTTGCGTCCTAATGATCTCAATGCCAAGAAAGTATCTCAGCTCACCTAAACCCTTCATGTCAAACTTCTTCTTGAGGAGACCCTTTACATTCTCAATTCCTCTTCATTGTCACCCCCAACAATCAAGTCATCCCACATAGATTATGATGACTACAATCCCCTTATTATCACTCTTTTCTCAGATAGAGTGAATGCTCAATATTTGCTATATGAAAGCCAATAGTGATATGATACTATGCAATCTTATCATGCCATGCTCTTGGTGCCTGCTTCAAGCCATATAAGGCTTTACGTAGCCTACACACATAATATGGGTGACTCAAATCCTCATAAGCAGGTGGCTGGTCCAAATATACTTCTTCTTGCAACTCACCATGCAAGAACACATTCTTTCGATGCAACCATTGTAATAACAGCCAACCATTGTAATAACAACTCTCACGATTGCCATCTTGGTAATGGGGCTAAATGTCTTCTCATAATCAATGTCGTAGGTCTGAGCATAACTTTTAGCAACCAATCACTAATTCTTCCATTTGTGTTGTGCTTCACTTTGTAGACCTACCTACATCCAATAGCCTTTTTTATCCTTAGGCAAAGGTACCAATTCCCATGTCTTATTTGCATCCAATGCAGCGATTTCTTCATCCATGGCTTTCTCCCAATTTACATGCACAACAGCATTCTCAAAACATGTGGGTTCAACCTCCTGCACAACCTTTGTAGTGCGTACTTATCGCTTCTCTATGAAAGGCGCACCACGGGTTTAAGGAGTTTAGGTTACTTCCTTTGGATGAGTGTTTACACTAGCCTAGGTGGGCTAGAGAACCTGAGAACCCAAATAAGGGCAATAAGAAAAACTAAACATAGATTTCTTAAGATAATAAGAATATGCAATAGAAAACAAGAATAATGCAACAAGTTTTTTGAGATTCCCTTTCTATTTCATTTTTGAAAAAAACAAGAATTAAACTATTCACAAACATTCAAAATGCATTGTGGCTATTCCCCGGCAACGACGCCATTTATGGTAACTCCTTTGCCATGGGAAGGGCATAGTAAATTGCTCTTGTCATGGGGCTTTGCCTCACCACCCTTAAGAGCACGTGGAAGCTCAATTGAGAAACCAATATGCTATGGTATAACACACAAAGCATAGTTGGGGTGTGTCACTCACCTCGTGAACACTCGTGGCTTGCCGATCCTCATAGGTAGCATCGCGGAAGAAGCACTTGAGAGCTCCACCTTATCTCCTTTGTTTCTAGGATTTATACCATAAAATTGTGTGTCGGTCAATTTCTAGAATTCTTATTTTGGTTAATTTCTACATTTTCTAATTTTTGTTCATTTTTCATTTTTGCACAGAAAAAAGCAAAAATTTGGGCTTGAAATTGAATGAATTTCGTACCTGGAAATTGGTTTTCAACCATAGGCTTTATGTCAATTTTGACTCCTTACATTGAGAAATTGGGATAAAAACAACGATTTAACCTTAGGATATACACGTTAGTTTTTTTTCCAAAGGTAGATTAAAATGTAAGCCCATTCGACTCCTTGTCTAGAGTGCAACCAAAAAAACATGTAGCATTCCTCTCTCTCTCTCTCTCTCTCTCTCTCTCTCTCTCTCTCTTGTTGTTTAGTGTCAGAAAAAATTCAACATAGGTCATAGGTAGAACCACATTAGCTTCCTTTGCAAAGCTTCTCTAAATTTTTTTTGCCAAGGCTGCTAGCCTATCAATCTAATTAATTAAATCAAAAACGTTTTGGCCCCCATATAATTATAATTATATAAGTATAGATACGAATAGAATTTTGTACACTATCTGTGCAGCGGTATCCTGTTGTGTTTTGGGTTTAGCAGAAGGTATGGAAGAGGAGCTGCTGTGATCGATGAGGGGCTTGGGGCCGCCTCGCTTCCTGCTGCAGCCGTTGGCCATGGCGGCCGCCTTCTCACCGTGCCTGCCGCCCGCCATATCCATAGCCCCGGAGCTCCACGCGAGCCATCCAAACCGTAGTCTCTCCAACCCCTTCCTTGCCTTCGATCGGTCGCGCATTTCTTTCCCATCCGCTAAGGGTCTCTTCTCTTGTTTCTCCGTCGCCGCGGCAGCAGTAACAGCAACGACAAAAAAACCTGAATCTCGACCTGTGCGCCCTGCCAGAGCCTCGCAGCAGGCTCCCAATAAGACCAAGAAACGAGCGTCCTCTGCAAGGTCCGCCCCAATCTGCCCTGGATGTGGCGTCATTATGCAGGAGAAAAATCCTAACGCTCCTGGATTTTTCATCACGCCTCGCCGTTTAACCGAAGGCGCTGAACAAGAGCAGAGCTTGGAAGAGGCCGAGGGCGCACTGGACGAAGACTTAGAGGAAGATGAAGCTGAAGGCTCTGAAGAAGAACCAGAGGACTCGAAGAGTAAGGGAGGATGGACCTGGGTGAAGTTAGATGCGAATGACAGAACCCTAGCGGACCTAGACGGAAAGCTAGCTGGGTTAGACGAAACCATGATAGAGAAGGAGTTTGAGAATGAGGAGGAGTGGAGGAAGAGCTTAGATGGATTTGGACCTGCAGGAGCTGAGTATGGCAGCAGCAATGGTGGGGGCTGGAACCAAGTTGGAGGCCATATCTTGAAGTTTGGCAAAATGAAGAAGGAGAAGAACAAAGAGAAAGGGAAAGATGAGCCTGAGAAGCTTCTGGTCTGCGCCCGCTGCCATGAGCTCAGACATTATGGCAAGGTAAAGGATCAGACCAAGGAGAATTTGCTGCCTGATTTTGACTTTGAGCGCACGGTCGGGGCTCGCCTGGCAAGAACCCATGCAACCAGGACTGTCGTTGTGATGGTTGTCGACTCTGCGGACTTCGATGGCTCCTTCCCGCGGAGAGCAGCCGCACTCCTTACTGATCTCGAAGAAAAAGAAGGTGTTTCTTGGAAAGAGAACAAGTCAGGGAATGTGCCTCGCCTAATCCTTGTAGCTAACAAAATTGATCTCCTACCTAAACAAATCTCCCCTATCAGACTTGACCATTGGATCAGAAGAAGGGCCAAAGATGGTGGAGCACCTCGCCTGAGTGGCTTGTTCCTCGTCAGTTGTATCAAAAGCTGGGGCATCAAAGCTGTCTTAGAATGCATCAAAGACATGGCAGGTCCTAGAGGAGAGGTTTGGGTAGTGGGTGCACAAAATGCAGGCAAATCCTCTCTTATAAATGCACTAGCTAAAGCTGAAGAGGGTGCAACACTCACTCAGTTGACAGAGGCCCCCCTCCCTGGCACTACCCTTGGGTTGGTAAGGTTGGGGGGTATCCTGCCAGCCAAAGCTAAGATGTTTGATACACCCGGTCTCTTACACCCACACCAAATAACTGTCAGGCTAAACAGGGAAGAGCAAAAGCTGGTGCAAGTCCGCAAGGAGCTCAAACCTCGCACATACAGAGTGAAGGTAAGTGTGTTCTTTTATAGTTACTGCACTTTGAAAAGTAGATTATTTTGTAGATGTGGTGCTGTTACTTGCGATCATGTACATTTGGAAGAAGATAGATAGGTTAGGGCCAGTAGGTTGAAGAATGGGTTTAACTTGTTTGATAGGCTCTTTTGATGTGACCATGTGGTTTTAAAATGGTGAAAGGTTCATTGATGCAGAGTCATTTCTTTTCACAATGTCAATGCCTTCACATGTGACCCCACAGTTGTAGCACAATGCTAGACTGACTGAACCATGATGAAGAACTCTTCACAAGTACACAAAAACAAAGATCTTCTATATAGTCTTCAATTGTCCATTCACAGGCGTTTTGGTTGCCTATTCACAATGCCTTCACACGTGACCCCACACTCAGGCACGAGGATGATGAAGAGCTCTTCACAAGCACACAAACAGAGATCGCCCATCTTATAAAGTAGTCTTCAAATGTCCACTCACAGGCACCTCAAAGACATGTGAACACTCACAGGCACCTCAGTTACCTATTCACAAATGTTGCCCATCTGCAGGCGTTTCAGTTGGGTCTAAGCTCCAAAATGGGCGCCCTTATCAACAATTAACTTGAACTCGTTCCACTTGGGTACAATTCACACATGATGGATCATGTCCCGTGTGTCTGTTGGTGGCATTCAAATGAGAGGAGGTCATTGTCATTACTGGTGACATTGGGTGAGTTGTGGTTTTCATAGTGACAGATAAGTTTGAAATCTTATTTGGAGATGCTAATACCTTCCCACTTGATGAATAATAGGCTGGCCCCATAAGATCTTAATAATTCACTTAATAAAAAACTAAGGCAATGCAGAAATGATATGTAAACATAAATCTATGTGCTGCTTATGTGTGCTTCGTGCAGAACATAGCCTTGGGGGTATTTCTTTATTCCAAAAATTGTTACAATGCTTGTGGAGAGAGTGGTGGCTTGCCCTCTCATTTGTGTAGTACACACACAAACAATGCAGAATACTAGGACTTGGCTTTCAGTAAAGAGGGTAGTCCTTGCCCTTATCCTAGCATAAGTGAGTGGCTATCGTGCACAACCTCTAGCCCAAAGTAGGCCTTCAGTGTCTCCAGACCACACAACACTTTGTCTTCGACATTACCCAATCAATTAAGTGATTGTATGTCTCATTCACCGTACAACACCGATTGTTTCTGCAGTGGATGTCTGTATAGCAACAAGTAACGTTGTAGATAAGGTTGTGTTACATGCATGCATTAATTATGCCTTAATTAATGCTGATTAGCAAGTCAATTAATGCTAATCAAAGAGAATCGATTAGCTGCAAGAGAATCGACGTAATGTATGTTGGAAATTCGGAGCTTCATGTGTGTGTATGTACACTCTCTTATAGAGAGTTAAGTATATGTGTGTGTCTGCATGTGAATCACCTCTTCGAGTGGATAAGCATGCATTAAATAAGGTCAAATGGTTTGGTATTGGGAAAGGCCTTTATATACATGGGCTCGTACTTCATTTCAAATCAATTTAATCCATACTCATTGAGTCATGTAATGCTCTTCTCTCTCTAGTATATTGGCTCTCTCCTCTCCCTTTCAATCTCTCTCCACACACACACATCATGAAATTCTTCAAACCACCATAGCCTTGGTCCTGCCTATCCCTATGACCATTAATTGGTATCAGAGCTTGAGCGCAAGCATCAACTCCTCTGGCCTAAGGTCCCCTTTTTGATTTTGATTTTGATTTTCACCACTTGCTGCCTGACGATTTTACAAAGTCACCTGTTGCTACTGAAGTGCTGCCACCATCTGTCAGAGTAAACGTTGCCTGCTGCCAACGTCGGCTTCCAGCTCCAGCCGAATGTCCAATGAAGGAGCGGCAGCACCAGACCAGAGGAGACAGGCACAATTGGTGTATTGCCACTCTCCTCGTGAAATGCTTGGAGATGCAGCCTGGATGCAACACCTGCTGTTGCTCCTGTGAGCTGCCAGCCATAGCGATCTGCTGGTTGCTCGTCACCATCTTCTACTGCACGACGACGTCCCCAGCCCTGGCCTGCCTCGACAACCTGCCAACGCACGCCTCTACAGTCCTCGATTGTTCTCTAGTTGCCCAATATAGGCGGTACCCAATAAAGTCGGCTGTGCACCATGCTTTCCATAGTGCTTTGCCTCATGACTCAGCGTTCACATAGTTGTCTGTCTACATCATTGCAGAGCCACGTCATCGTCAGCAAGCTCGTCAACAGATCTCCAGGGCGGTTTATTAATCTCGCCTGACAGCCTTCTATAGCCTCTTAACCATGCTGAGAAGCTGCGCTGAGCCATGACCTGCGAGTTACCAGGCACCATTCTTGCACAGGATTGACGTCGTCTCGATTCTCCACCTGGCGCCTCTGTCATGACGTGGTTGCCGTCCATCTACAAAGTGCCACGTTACTTGTTGAAGCCTTAATCGGAGAAGTTCAGGTTTTGTCTTTGAAAACCTTGTGGCTAAGGTTATTTGGAAGTCTTCTTAAGAGTTGTTCACATGGGGAACAAAAGGTAGGTGTTTTTGGGCTTCATGAATCTTTATTGTGCTTCTTCGAATGCTTCCACGACATGAGCACAAGCTTCTACAATAATTATTTCATCATTGTCATTATATGAGCACGAGTCCCAAGACATTGTACCATGGAAACGTCGCCGAAAACGATCATGCCGCTTCAACACTTCATCGGGAAGTTTTTGAAACTTCCAAAATATCTATTTCACATTTTATGTGTGTGAGAGTCAAGGGTTCTCTGCCCGGGTAGTCCCCCAAAATATGCATAAATAATGTGTGGGGTACTTTGCCATGAGGTTATAAATTGCTCTTTCTTATAAGGTGAATGTTCCTAGATTCATCTAGGTATATATATATAATGTGTGGGATACTTTGCCCGGATTAAAGTCCAAAATGAGATGTAATAATCAATGCGTGTGTGTCAATCTTTCTTTGTGTATGCTTGGAGTTGATGGTTTATTGTCTTGTGGATGACTACCATGAGGTGTAACTCGCGGCGGTGCCCGGGGGACTAGGGCCTTTGACACACTTGTCGATACCATCAAAGCATATTAAAACATTTAAACATGGCCATAGCCTTAACACATATCCATCATCACTTTGCATACAACATAAAGCTGGACAAAACATCCACAAATGCTGAAAATGGAGCTTGCACGTGTGACACCGCATAGAGGCCGGAATGGGCGGACCCCCCCTCCCTCTTGGAGTATTTTATTACCCAAGGAGAATAATATCATGTACAAGCTTTGAGGGCCTTACTCTCCCCACGGGAGATGCCGGATTATTCATATACAAATGCCATAACACAGCCCAACACGAGGCAACCAAGCCAGAACATAGGCTGCAGAAATGCCGAGCCAACAATATAATCCATATATCTCCGTGTGGGTACTGATTCTTTCCCAAAAACCACGGGTCTTCATGCAATAGAGCTGGTACAACAAGTACAACTCTCCATTCAGTCGGTACTGTAGGTACAATGGTTGGTACAGTCGGTATGGTGGTTGGTACAGCCGGTACGGTGGTTGGTACAGTAGGTACAGCAAGTACAAATGCTGGTACAACATGTACAGTGACTAGTACAGTAGGTACAGTGGTTGGTACAGCAAGTATAAAAGTTGATACAAGCGGTACAATGGGTGGTATAGCAAGTACAACAAGTACAAGGATTGGTACAGCCAGTACAATGGCTGGTACAGCATGTACAAAGGTTGGTACAACAAGTACAATGGCTAGAAATCTAATAAATGATTAAATACCCTTGCCTTCAGTATTTCTTCGCGATGGAAGCCTCCAAAACAGTCCCCAACAGCTGGTATTCTTCATGGGCAGCCTTCAAGAGAGAGAGAAAGAGAGTAGCCATCATTAGGGCAGCCTGTAACGGTGGTAGAGTGTCATGTGCATCAGCAATGCCATGGACATTTCTAGGGCTAAATCCAAAAGGGGCAAGCAGATAAAGATTATGAACCAGTAGAACCAGAAGGTAGGAGCTTCAGGTGACTCATCTGAGGTGGACATGGAGCAAAGCATGATCAGATGGCTGTCAGCTGCAGGGCAGTGGATGCTGGCTGCCAGAGGAGCTGTCGGTTTACGTCAGCAGAGGGGTGGGCAGCATGCGCATCAAAGACAAGGACCAGCAGCAGTCGGGCAGGGCAAAAAGGGGATTGTTTGGACATGGAACTGGCCGACCAGCAGTCGGCCAGCATAAAGTGTCAAAAATCCCATATAAAAAGGGCTCCTTGCTCCTTGTTTTAGTCATTCTCTCCCACTAGGGGATTGGATCATTAGAGGTCCCATAGGGGACAGATTTTAGGGTTAACAACCTTTTTAAGAAGGCAGCCCATGGCTGTAAAGATATGTACCTTTTTGTATCATAGTATATACTGAATTTCCAGCACTTCTTACTCTCTCTCTACTCTCTCTCTACTTGCGTTTTTGCATCAGAAGGTTTCCAAGAGTGTTTAGGGCTGAAAGAAGACTACCCAGAGCTTCCGCATGTTACATAGAGGCTAGTGTGCAGCAAGAGAGCCTCCATTAATGAAGAGAGAGGGCTCCAATTTATAGATTTGGGCCTCCCCCTCCCATGAGCTGAAATGACAAGAGAAGGCTACAACGACAAGTGGAGAGCCACACAATAGCTGAAGTGACAAGTGTGAGGCCACTTGTCTCACTTTGATGCATTTTCTAACAAGTGTCAGGTCACTTGTCTCACTTTGGTCCACTTTCTTGCCACATGTCCCAATCTAAAAGATGGGTCCTTCCATAATCTTTACCTCTAAAAATATCCCAACTAGTAGACATTCTGTCATAGGCACTTTGCCAACTCTTGGTATCTCCTCAATTCCAAACAGAATTTCCATCGGAGTCGGGCCAAAAATAGGAGTGTGGTCCTTTGTATTCTAGGATAATCTCCCATTCCCAAAGCTTGTACTTTCCAAATATTTAGACATCTTGGAGTCCACCAGACTCCTTTCATACTCGGAAATGTCCAGGCTGGTGATATGAGGTTATAAATTGCTCTTTCTTATAAGGTGAATTTGGACATGTTCTTGGATTCATCTAGGTATATATGGGGTACTCTACCCAGATTAAAGTCCAAAATGAGATGTAATAATGATTGCGCTTTGAATCCCTTCATCTAAGCATAGGGGGGTTCTTGTATTGAGAACCATCATGGTTTTTAGACTACTCTTGCTACCAAGGATCTCTTGGCCTAACATTTGACAAGCAACCTTCAACCAAGAATTTGTATCAATTCTATGGATATTAGATCTTTGATGTATCCATAGTAGTTAGGGGATTGTTTGAAACGGGTTCCCTAAAAGTTTCAAACGCGTTTCGTAAAATTAGTCCAAAGTTTCCTGCATATAGTTTTTTGCATGTATAAAATTTCAAATTGATACTGTATAAAATATGTAAAAATAATACTAAATGCATAGAATACATGGAAACATCAATTTGAAGCCTACAGTCTTTTAATCACAAATAACAAAAACCATATAATCATCCATCACAAGGTCACCGGCGAAACGTTTCACTATCGAAACGAAACGATGCTGAAACGATTTATTTTGGAACAAAACGTTTCAACACCAGGTAGGTGGACAATGAAACGTTGGACCGCAACGATCATATACATAAAATGTGAAGGTGCTTGCCAATGGTTATAAGATGATATTAGCATATTTATCATCAGTAAACAAAGAAAACATATAAAAGAGAAGAGAAAAGAACAAATAGGATGAAAGAAGGAAAGAGAAAGAATTATAAAAGCTAAAAAGTACACAAAATCACAACCTTTTTTTCCACATGAAACAATGGTTTCAATGTGCACATGAAACGTTTCAACACTGAAACGTGAAACGAGTTTCATGGTGACCATGATCCATCATCTGTAATATGCGGAAGCTTCGGAGAAGGATCGGTACTTCAAAACTCAGAAATCAACACTCTTTTCGCGACGGAAATTAACGCACAAACTGGAAGCAGATGTGCAGAAAAATAGAGAGAAGGGGGAGATGGAGAGGACACAATATTGGGTCCCAATTACCCTCTGGAGGGCCCCCACCACGGATGGTGTATTTGCTTTATTAGAATGATGTAAATCTGAAAACAAATACAGAAAACTTGACCTTTTCTTGGATGGAAGTGGCTTATGAGCAGAAAGTTTGGAATACCTGGCTCACACTTAATGGTCACCGAGGTGTTTGACACATTCCGATCGATCTGGAACGTGTGCTTGTCCCACTTGACATCAGGAAGAAACTTGTGAAACCACTGGATACCCAAAATTATGTCTCCTACAAGAGGGGCAACCATAAAGTCACGCACAAACTCTATGCCCTGAATCACTAACTTAGCACCTAGAGCTTCATACTTGATGCTCGTTGTCATACCTGTGCTAAAACCCTCAACCTGTTTGTCCACTGGAGTCAGCTCGAAACGGGCATGCCTAGCGGCTTGTTCCGTGACCACATCCTCCGTGCTGCCGCTGTCAAACAAGACAACGACTCTCTGGCCACCTATGTAGCCAAAGGACTTGAGCAATTTGTTGCGCTCATACTCCTGGTCATGGACGCCCTTCTGCTTATCTTCGAGCTCCCGGCTAATAATTGCTCCAACTGAAGCAGCGGGGGTTGAAGAACTAGGGGTAGCCGCTGGGGTCTGTGGGGGAGCTGTGCTCACCACGGAAGCTGTGGAGGTGGCGGCGGCCTTTGGAGGCTTCTTCGGACAATCCCGAGAAGTATGTCCTTTTGTGTGACAAAAGAAACATCTACCCTCCTCCTTGTACTGAGAAAGCTCCTCAGCACTCAACTTAGGCTCCAAGGCTCCGTCCTGGGGAAGACCCCGTCTGGTTCTGGCTTTTGCTCCCCGAGGTGTTAGCCTTGGGAGAAGCCGGCTGGGAAGTCTTGGGCTTGCCACCATTGTGTTTCCTCGTCTTCGAGTCGCTCAAGGTAGTGGGGCGGTAGAAACCGCTGCTTAAGGTCGCGGACGAACTCGTCCCACACATAAGCTGCCATATCTGCTCTGGTGTGGGCATGAGCCCACTGAGTCCACCAAGGAATGGCCTCACCTTCCAAGTACCAACTAGCTAAGATCACTTTGTCAGTATCTGTTTTCCGAACTATGGCAAAGTAAGCTTCAAATTGATGTAACCATGAATAAAGAGTTGTGGGATCGAGTTTACCATTATACTTACTGAAATTCATTTTCTCGGGAAAATGATTCGAGGGCGCCGCCGGTGACAATCTGGCGTCCAAAGCTCTGAGGTAACGCTCGTGTTCCACGCGTCGCATGGCGTCGTCTTCTCGTTGTCGGATCTCCAATGCACGCATCTGCATCTCAAGCAAGGAGCTTGGCTGCAGCTGTGACCCAGCGAGAGGTTCCCTGTGACGAGGATCTGGTATCTGGGATACGGAAGGAGAGGGAGGAGGAGATGGAAAACGTGACGCTGGAGAGCGAGAACGCTCCTCCAGAGCCAAGATCCGCGCCTTCTGCTCATCCAACTTGGCTGTTTGGTCTGCGATTGCTCGCATCATCTGCCAGAACATGTCTGTGACACTCAAGCCGGGTGCCCTAGCTGGGCTGCCTGGTGCACTCTGGTCCCATGGTTCTGGTTCTCTCTCGTCGCCGAAACTCGCCGTAGCGGGAAAATGCAATTCCTTTCCGGAACGCAATCTGACCATCCACTATCTGTGTGGGAGACTTCCAGAGGCTTCCGGAGGCTAAAAACCAACTGTCCTTCGAGGGACAGGAGTCACCCCGAAAGGGGTAGTCCACCAGTGTCTAAAAACCAACCACACGAGCGAAAATTTTCTGGTTTTCTTTGCTGAATCTTTGTCCTTGAAGTAGGCTCTGATACCACTGTAATATGCGGAAGCTTCGGAGAAGGATCGGTACTTCAAAACTCAGAAATCAGCACTCTTTTCGCAACGGAAATTAACGCACAAACTGGAAGCAGATGTGCAGAAAAATAGATAGAGAAGGGGGAGATGGAGAGGACACAGTATTGGGTCCCAATTACCCTCTGTAGGGCCCCCACCACGGATGGTGTATTTGCTTTATTAGAATGATGTAAATCTGAAAACAAATACAAAAAACTTGACCTTTTCTTGGCTGGAAAATCCTGCCCTTGACCTTCAGAAGTCCACCCCTTTGCTTGGCAATCTCCTTGGCTTGACTGGCCCTTGATTGGCTTGAGCACTTGGTGAAAACTGAGATGAATGATGGGATTATGGCCTCCACTATTTATACTCCTCCTCAGGAGCAGTCGGCCAGCTGAAAAACAGGCTATGTCCCACGACTGGTGGAAATTCAGCAATAAATGCTGAATTAAATCTCAAAAAATACTGTCTTTTTTTCCTAACAGGCTGAAAGTGATGCGCCTGCTTCTAATTGGCTGGACACCACTTTTGTCCACAATCCCAAGGCTGGGCAGCTTGTATGGGCTGCCCCATACATGCCCTACAGCCATATAAAGGCTGTAATCCCCTGGAGATTCCTGATCTGTGCCCTAGGGCTGTCCTACAGCCCCTCCATGGCTGGTGGGTTCAGCCTGGGCCTTCCTGGCCCTCATGGGGGTGGTTCTACACCATTCCCATGCCCACACTCAGATCCGGGGTAGCCCTATGGGCTGGCCCCTTGTCCTAAACATAATCTACTCAGTGATCTGGCATCCGGTACCATACCAGATACACAGAACCACTGACATCATTCTAGAGGGAGACTCACAGCGCGGACTGGCACTGTTTCATGTGCAGGACAGTGCACACCTGACCTTGGACTCATGTGCAGGACAATGCACACCTGACCTCGGACGATTGAGATGGATCCCTGGCTGACTCGTCCCGAACTGGGCTCACATGGGACCAGTTCACCATCCCAGGTCCTGCACCTTCTGTACAGAAATGTCTACGTGGCATCCAAGTGCGGGATGCACGTGACATCCCCTTCTGCTTAACTTGACGGAAGCTGCATAGCCTCCAAATAATAGTCTTCGAAAAATTCTTTGTCGAGCCATACCGTTTCATGAGTTCCTCGGTCCTGAAACTTCGTGAGGAACTGTCGTAGTCTTCGGCCTGAGCCATGCTTGAAACGGTGCAGAAGGATCTGTTCTGGAACCATTACTTCTGCTTCATCAACAATGTCTGGTTCCGCTTCGTCTTTGACCTCTGAAGCAGGTGGACCTGCATATGGCTTTAACCAATTGACATGAAATACATCGTGCATAGTCCAACTCGGAGGTAGCTTTAACTGCATAGACAGCTCATTAATCTTTTTCCGGATGGGAAATGGTCCGAAGCTCCTGAAAGACAACTTTGGGCATCGCTTGCCCACCTGCTTCAATCTTTGCTTCATAATCCGAAGATACACCCAATCCCCTTCCGAAAACTTCATGTCCCTTCGGTCTTTATTGGCCTGTCGAGTGTAGGCCTCTTGCGCTTTAGCCAATCTGTCTTTAACGGACTCGAGGATCTCCTGGTAAGACTCCGTCACTCTGTTCGCCTCCGGTACTGAAGACGAAGTCCTGGTTAACAACGACTGGAAAGGCCTTCCAAACGCTGCCTCATATGGAGTCCTGCCAATAGCTGAAGAAAAAGAGTCATTCAAAACAGCTTGAACTAAAGGCAAAAACGATTCCCACTTACCTTGCTGATCGTGGACATAACACTTCAGCACATCAAAGGCCAACTGGTTGTATATCTCTGTCTGGCCATCTGTCTGTGGGTGGAATGCACTGGAAAAATTCAACTTAGTACCAAAATTATCAAACAATGCTCTCCAAAAATGACTGGTAAACTTGGCATCTCGGTGGTTTTAGGAATTCCGCCAATCGGGTACCAATGTCGAATAAATAACTGGGCAATATCCTCGGCGGTCACATTGGCCCTACAAGGAATAAGCATAACAAATTTGCTAAACCTATCAACAATAGTTAAGCACTGCGTATTACGCTTACTCGGACTGGGAGGCAGATTTGTGACAAAGTCCATCGAAATGTCTTGGAAAGGATCCTCAGGAATTGGCAAAGGCTGTAATAACCCTATCTTCTTTTCACGAGGAGCTTTCACCTTTTGATAAATGTCACAACGTTGTACATATGTAAACACATCACGCCTCATCTTTGGCCAATAGTATTGCCGTTTCAATTTCTCTAGAGTCGAATTCATGCCCTTATGACCACCTGCAATGGCGTCATGGGCATCATGGAGAAGAGCTGCCCGGAATGATTTCATGACACATAGTCGGCCTTTGTAGAAAAGCCAACCATCGCGTATCAGAAAATGGCATGGTCCTGTGGCATCCAATGCCTGTTCCCACTGAGTACCGAATTCCTCGGAATCTGCGTACGTGTGCTTCATGTCTTCTAGTCCTGTACCAACAAGGTCAAGTCTAGTGGTCTGAATTGCAGATACTTGTTCCTTCCTGCTCAAAGCATCGGCCACTGGATTGGCCTTTCCTGGAAGGTACTCAATCATACCACCGAACTGCTGGAATATCTGACTCCAGCGGTGTTGTCGATCACTCCACTGTGCACTTGGCATCGTCTGAATCCAGCGCAATGCCTGATGGTCAGTGCGAACCTCGAAGTCACGGCCATACAGGAAATGTTTCCAATGTTTCAAGGCCTGTATAACTGCTAGGAGTTCATGATCATAGACTGAGTAGTTCTTTTCGGCGGGCAGTAACTTACGAGACATGTAAGCTACTGGATGACCATTCTGTTGCAATACACCTCCAATTGCGATGTTACTCGCATCGGTGATCACTTGAAATGGTTCGTCCCACGAGGCAAGGGCTAAACAAGGCGCTTCTGACAAAGCCACCTTGAGGTTCTGGAATGCCTCCAACGCTCGTGGAGTCATTCGAATCTTTTGCCTTCTTGTTTTCACTCCCTTTAGCAGATTGGTGAGGTCTGTCGAGAGGTCGGAAAACTTGTCAATGTGGGTGGAATATGCCTGGCATATACCCACAAATGATCTAATGTCATAAGCTGTCTGTGGTACTTCCGAGTTAACAATCTCGGCCACTTTAGCCGGATCCAGTCGAATGCCTTCAGCACTAATTATATATCCCAAGTAATGTACCTGGAACAGATAAAATTCTGACTTCTTTTCATTGACGTAGAGCTCGTTGCTTTCCAGCAACTTAAGGACTTTCTCCACATCAATGTCATGCTGCTCAACTATAGCTGAAAATATGAGTACGTCGTCCAAAAATATGAACACACTCTCTCCAATCAACTCCCGGAAAACACGCATCATCATGCGGTTAAATGTAGCTGGGGCGTTCGTCAAACCAAATGGCATGACCACAAATTCATAGTGGGCCCGTTCTGTACGGAAGGTTGTTTTGGGGATGTCCCCCTCTACAATCCGTACCTGGTGGTACCCACTCTTTAAATCCAATTTAGAGAACACACTTTTCAGTTTTCTTGCTTGTGCTTTTACTGCCCTTAAACCCAAATGAGACTCCAGTGAGTAACGCATTGGCCGTCATGGCATTCTCTATCATCTGCGACATATTTGTTACTTTATGCAATGGTCACGCACTTCCTTGGGCAACCCACAACAATACTTCTCAACCTGCTCAAACAATGGCACTGTACGATAAGAAGTAACTGGGAGTAAAGCTTCCCAAAACTTCTTATTATAATCCTCAAGATTCTCACACTTCGATGCATCCAACTTGTGCCATGCTGTCATTACATCCACCTCAAATGTAGATGTGAGCCACACGGAAGAGAACACCTGTTTAAAATGTACCCAAGTAGATGGTGCTATGCCCTGCAAAAGAAGAGTGGACCACCACTGCAATGCATTGCCCTTGAGAAAAGTTGCGGCTTTTCTCACTTTCGAGGATTCCGTGTAATTTTCACGAGAAAAAGCAGCATCAAATTGTTGTAAAAAGGTAAGTGCCTTGAGCTTGTCTTTGGTTCCACTGAATGTGTCAAATTTCAATGCAGCTCCCCCTTCCTTATAATCCTTTGCCTTACCCATAGGCGTTAGATTATCGTAAGGAAGTGGCCTCACAAGATTGCTATCCCCTGCATTCATGCCCATCATAGGGTCAATAGCATACGAGTACAGGTTTTAGTTCTTTTATGCTTATGTATGGTTTTCAACCTAGATCACCTGTTACAGTGGGATTTTCAGGACTTCAGCATGATGCAGTACGTAATTTTCTGCGAGATATGCAAGAAATGTTACAAGTTGCGAAGGAATCTATTAGAAGTGCTCAAGACAGAGACATATTTTATTCTAATAGACATCGTTCACCCAGAGAGTTCTCTGAAGAAACGATGGTGTATTTGCGAGTTCCCAAAGATTCTGAGACTTTACGGACAGGTCGATCTCCGAAATTATCCCTTAGATACTGTGGACCATTTTGTATTGCACGATGGATTGGTTCAAACGCATATGAACTAGATTTGCTTTCTCATGTGAAAGTTCATCTCGTATTTCATGTCAGTAGACTTGAGGAAGTACTGGCTGGAACAGACCAGTTAGTTACTCCTCAAGAAATCATAGATATCGAGGACATGACATTTGTTTTACACGAACCGGAAAAGATCCTTGGATTTCGTGAAAGACAATTGCGTAATACACTATTCACGGAATACAAGATAAAGTGGAAGGATCGTGTTGAGGACGACGCTACATGGGAGACATTGACTACCCTTTAGAGGGATTACCCTGGGTTCTTAGTGAGCTCAGGAGTGAGCTCTTAGAGGAAGGGAAGTATGTCATGTGCACAGTGTGTATCTACCGTGTGCATGTAACGTGTGCTACACGCACACAAGACTAATTTCGAGGCTTGGGGAAGCTTGGAGCTAGGCAGGCTGATTAGTGAGCTGGGCTAGGGATAGACTAACGGGCGGGCACCCAAGTATGGACGGGCGGGCGTCCAAGTGTGGATGCCCGGTGATCGGCCAAGAGCCTATAAAAGGGTGGCCAAGGTTAGTCAATAGTTCATAGAGTCTCACGTGTCTTTGTCTATGGTCAGGAGCCTGGATCTAGTGCAGACGTGCACTTGCTTTATGCAGCCAAGGCTGGCTGCAGTCTCGGGGCCCGCGAGGGTAGCTTCGTGGCGGTATGGGACGCCATGAGGTAGAGATTAGTCGGTACATCCAACTAGTTAGCTCAGCTCGTGGCTCGGTGGGGACAGCCAAGACTTGTGGGTTTTGCCCACGACTGTCAAGGTTGGGAGGTGAGTCGGGCCTGCACCCCCTTCACGTTGCTTGGTTTGTTTGCAGGTTTTGAGTCTTGTACCACGAGCGTTCTACGAGGTGATCCTTTGGGGTTTTGACAGAAGCTGGCATCGAAGGGTGGATCTCAGCATTGGAGCAAGGAAGAGTCCTCATCATCAGCATTCAACCTATCCCTCTCATCCCGAGAAGGATCTTCATCTAGGACAGCATCATAGATCTATTTAGATCTCATTGTAACCCATCCATCTAATATAGCTGCATTGCATTGCATTGACACTAATTGTCTATCTCTTAAACATCATTAAGTGAAGTTTAGTTAGCCTAAGGTTGTGATTACTACGGTCAATCCCTCACATGTCACATCTCTCTCATGTCACATCTCTCTAACTCTGTCTCCCTATTGTTACAGCTCACACAGCCATAGCCATGAAGCTCTTCAAGCCTCCATAGCTTAGGACATTAAACACTAACGAACTATGATGTAGCCATTGGGAGTCCTTCGAGGTGTAGTTTCCATTGCGCACCCCCCCCCTCTCATCCCTCCCCTGCTCCTGGGCATGCGCAAGGGGTATCCTGCAGTCATTTTCAAAGCTGGCGATGTCTGTGACATCTTGGAAAGTTCCAAGGTTGGCTGGATTTTCAGGCCTTTCATAGAACATCTTGTTTTAGTTTTCATTGAGGTGGATCTTGTGTCATAAATAAATTGTAGGGTCAAAATATCTGCATTTTTCAAGAAAATTTAGCAATAAAATTGTACTTAGTGATTTCCGGTTGACTCTCCGGTTGACTCTTAGTTCCTCTGGCTTTTTGTGCCTGCTAGGCTGGTGATACTATTCATGTAGGTGGACTTGTAAGATTGGATGTGAAGGATATCTCCTCTAGCAGCATGTACATTACTGTATGGGGATCAACTTTCTTGACTTGCCATTTTGCAAAGACACAGAAAGCAGAAGAAACTTTTGAGAAGCATGTGGGCGTTAGGTTGCAGGTGAGTTGCTCTTCCTTGCACTTTTCTTTTCATTTTTACTTAAAGCTGTTTTTTATTGAGGTAACTTGATTTTGTGGTCAATGTGCAGCCCCCTTTAACCAAGGAAAGACTGGAAGAGTTGGGACCCTGGGTTCAGATTCCCATAACCATAACGGGAGATACATGGGAGAAGAGCTCTGTTGACATTGCGGTTGCAGGATTAGGGTGGTTTGGGCTAGGGATCAAGGGTACTGCTGATTTGGATGTGTGGACATATGAAGGAGTGGGAATCACCACACGCAGTGCTCTCGTCCAAGACATGGCGCACTATTTTGAGAAGGCTGGTTTCACAGTTGTGAAAGGTGGTACATCTAAGGCAAAAGGCAATGTGAACTCTGAAAGAACGTCTAACCTGAAGCAAGTCACATGATGCCAAGGCAACCTTCAGATTTGAAAGGTGTGACGACCTGAAGTTTTCTGTATAGATGTTTGATTACGAAATTGGATACCTGTGCTTCTGTCCTTTTACTGTTGACCTTCCCATAACCCTCCAGTTGTGGGGGTACCAACCAGTGGTAGAGACATGGGGGTTTTGACAGCAATCCAGAACTGGAGACGAAGCTTCCAAAATTATTTTGGAGCTTAGCCACAGATTTGCAGGGAAGAGTTTGCTACAAGTTATGCTTCAAGGTATGAGTTTCGCACTCTATGTATACTTGCCCTTCTAGAAATTGCATGGTGCTCAAGAGCTAAGGTGGATTCTTAGGGAGCTTGCAACATCTTCAGACCTTTTAGTCAGTGTGACTGCAGGAGTATATGGTAGACAGATTTAATGTCTAGCCTTTGTAAAGGCATGTCTAAACTCTCTCTCTCTCTCTCTCTCTCTACCACAGATTTATATTAAGACCAGCATGGTTTTTATGTTCTCTTTAGTTACATAGGTCTTCTTTGGCTGATGTTGATGCTTTTTTTTTTCCTTGTGTCAGCATGGAGAAATACTTGGTTTTTAAATGTTTTTTTCCATAATATATTTTATTTGGCATCATAAAAGTCCTTTTGATTCAGTATATATGTTGTTTCATGTTCGTTTTTGTTGCTCAAGTTAACCACCCATGTTTGAGCTACAAGAAAGTCAAATTAAACTGCTTATAACCTGGTAGTTGGGTTGTGTGTGTACAACTTGTCCGAGCTGCTAGCAGACTTTGAAACCAAGCATGGTCAAGAAACATATTTCAGGATGTAAAAAATAAAGTTGCAATAACATTGTTTTTGCAATGGAAATGCAGTGAGCATAGTGAATAAATAGGAGTAGAAGGATGTGTTGTAGTAAATATGGCAAGAAATTCAAGATGCCGCATATCACGTCAGAAGAAATGAAGTATTCAAATGCAGTATGAATACATAAACAAGAGGAATATTTGTCGTAACATGGGCTTCTCATTTACTGGTTGACATTGTTGAAGGTTCGCTTATCTACTCACCCTGAGGAGGAGATTTCCAATGCTAGCTCGTTGAATCTTGTTTTTGAAGATTGGTACAACAAACAGTAGATTCTAGGATTTAAAACAAAAGCAGACTCATTCGATATTATCATCTTCGTTATGAGCAATGTAAGGCCTTAGTTTGTATTGCATAAATAGTCATTTAAGGGGTGCAAATGTGTATAATAAGAGACATTCATACTTTTTTTCAGAATATTAATTTTGACTTACATAAAAACCGAAAATGTGCCGGAGTCTATGGAAAAAAAGGTGGGCTAGACTGGTTTCAATTCGGAGCCAAGCTGAGGGAGATACAGACCTCTGAAGGTATGTGTGCACAATACCATTTTATGGTTTGAAAGGGTTATTGGAAGGTTGAATTTAATTCATCAAAGTAAAGGTTTTTTAAAGGTTTAAGATGTATGTGAGTGAAGATTAAGCGGTGATGGTAACTCACATAGGAGAAGTGTTTATCTCTTTTTGGACTTCAGTTCACGTAAGGCATGGGTGGAAAGGAAATGGATTTGTTGGAGGCGTGTTTTTTTGGTTAGAAGAGAGAGCTAGGGAAGAGATTTCATTGCAGATGTTCAATCAAAAGGTGTGTTGAAGTTAAGGCTAACTACTAGGGCCATATCACAAAGAGAGAGCACACTGCTTAAGGAGGACATCAAACCCAAAGAGCAGGCGGCCAGCATAGTCCATGGCCCAAGATCCACACAAGAGGCCTATGCCTAAGGAAGGCATAGAAGAGACCATATATAGCTCTCACACACATGAGAAGAGGTAAGCCCTTTTTACAAGAGAAGACTTGGCCTTGTACACAATGTTTACCCCTGAATTTCATCGTTTTCCAAGCATATGGGATTAGCCCTAGATTTTGGAGAGACATGAGTCATGTTGTAGTGAAAGCATGCAAATTATGGGAAGAGCGATCTGCATTGAAATAAGACTTGTAGGTGATGTTCATAAGCACATATATGAGTTAGGGGAATGATTTTAAAGCTTTGTTTTGGAGCTTCTGAAGGATTTTAAAGATGCTTATTCGGAATTGGGAAAGGGTAGAAATTACGCTAAGTGTAGTGGAAATAAGTCTAGTCAAGATCTAGTACGGACATTTGGATCCATATATATGCTAATGATAACCCATCTTTTGGGGTCATCTTAGGGATTCATGAGGATGATAAGGGGCTGGAAATTTTACCATAAGAGCCCTCTTAAAGAAGTTAGGCGTAAGAAAGCCCTAAAACAAGTATTAGTGTTTGTCTTCTACATGTGGTAATGGAGCTAGAGCCAAGAGCAGTGTGGCTAAACAATTATGGGCAATCATAAGGTTAGAATTGGGATGTTAAGGTAATCAAAATTAAGATAGCGACTAACAAGGAAACATGTTAGAGGAAGAGAATTTATAGAGGGAGAATGCTAATAAAAGCTTTCAAATTTATGGACTATACACCCATGTGACGGGGGTAAATACTTAGTGGGTACAAAGGTTGAATAATTGACCATGACTAGGCTCTTTTTACGTAAAGGTATATGAGGTAAGACTAAGATTAGTTTTCAAGAATGGTGTCTTGGTAGAGCATAAGGTTATAAGAGATGTTAGCTAATTTAGATGTTCCTGTTTAGGGTTGATGAATTATTAAACTATTCTTTGGTGATTATGGTCAGGATTATAATGTAAAGAGGTCAAAGTCATCATACATGTAGGTATCAATGTAGACTTCTACAGCGTAAGAGACAATCTAGGGAAGTGGACATTCCCATGTCTGAGTTTGTTCACCTTAGAGAATTGGAAGGACCTGAAACAAAGGTTGTAGGCAAAAGCACAAACTGTAGAAGGTTGTAGACAGTTGATTGTTGCTGAAAATGAGCATGAGGGAAGCCGTAGGTGCTTACAAGTAGAAGAGACTGTTGCAACAGCCAATGACCTCCAGCAAATATGCAAGAATGAGATGAGATATGGGGAGAAGGGTGTGGACCCTTGTATATCTCCCATATGAGCCAGTCGGCCAGTTGTAGAGTAAGTTGACAACAGTCGTGAGGCATAAATGTGCAATAAATAGCCTAAAAAAGACTTGTAAAATGCTACAAAAAATCCTAAATGATGTCTGCTAGATATGCTAATGTAGGGCCTCATAGAAATTACCAATACAAGCATGCTAGGGTACATGTAGACCATATGGACCTGATATATGTTCCAACACCTCCTCTCCAGCGCCAGATGGACGGTCTGATACCGGCACGCTGAAGTAACACCTCCAAAGTAGCTCTCGAAAGTGGTTTGGTGAAGACATCAACCACATTGTCCTTGGTAGAACAGCAGGCCAATTGAAGAAGGTAGCTCGATCTAGTCGCGTACAAAATGATAATGCACCTCAATATGCTTGGATCGTCCTTGTATCACAAGATTCTGAGCTAGACCAATAGCACTATGAGAATCCAAGAAGATGGTAACTGGGGAAGTGACGACACAACACAAATGGTCTTGAATCTGATGAATCCAAAGTGCCTCAGTGGAGGAGAGAAGGTAGGATTTGTACTTAGCCTTGATGGAAGAAGTAGCAACAATCCTCTGCTTCCAAGAAACCAAACATGTACCAAGCATGAACCAATATCCAAATGTAGACCTCCGAGTATCAATGTAGCTTGCCCAATCAGAATCTGTGAATCCAACCAAATGAGCACTGCTAGAATAGGTGATGCCATAATCTGAAGTACCTCGAAGATAACGAAGAACTCTTAGGGCTGCATGCCAATGAGACCTTTGAGCAGCTGATGAGAACTGGTTGAGAACACTCATAGCATAGGAGATATCTCGATGGGTACTGGCAAGGTAAAGCAATGAGCCAACAATCTGTCGGTACTCTGTGGAATCCACCAAGGGTGGTGTATCATCCTCCTTGTATAACTTGGCATTGGGATCCATGGGACGAGAGAGAGGTGTACAGTCTGACAACCCATAAAGTGAGAGCAGGCATTGGGATCCATGGGACAAGAGAGGTGTGCAGTCTGACAACCTATAAAGTGAGAGCAGCTTCTTCACATACTTATGCTGAGAAATGAAGATATAATCATCTTTCTGCCAAACCTCCAACCCAAGAAAATAATGAAGAAGGCCAAGATCAGTCATCTCAAATGTCTTTGAAATCTTGGATTGAACCTGTGTGACCAAGTCAGTATCTGAGCCAGAAAGCATGAGGTCATCAACATACAAAACAATGACACAAATATCCCCATCAGAAAGAAGCACATAGAGATCGCTGTCTGCATATGCCCTCTCAAAGCCAAGATATAACAAGAAGGCATCAATGTTTTGATACAAGGCACGGGGTGCCTGTTTGAGACGTTAGAGAGCCTTCTTCAGAAGATACACATGAGTGTCTTGTCTCTAAATCACAAAACCAACAGGCTGCTCAACATAAACTTCCTCCTCTAAATCTCCATTCAAAAAAGTGGATTTTACATCCATCTGGAACATGGGCCATCTGAAGTATGCAGCCAGATGGCATACCTGGCTGTAGGAGCAAATGTCTCATCAAAGTCTTCACCTGCCTTCTGAGCATATCCTTGAGCAACAAGGCGAGCTTTGTACTTGTCCAAAGTACCATCTGCATGAAACTTGACTTTAAAAATCCATTTCACACCAATCATAGGACGATGTAGAGCCCATGGCACCAAAGACCAAGTGTGATTCCTCTCAACAGAGGACATCTCCGCTTCCATGGCTTGTCGCCACTTGTGGTTGTGAAAGAGCCTCCTCTGGAATTTGAGGCTCATCGATCTCCTGGAGAGAACTCATGAGAATATAATTCATTGTGTGATGAGATGTGGAAGCTCGAGATGAATGGCGAGGTCCAGGGATGGTGGTAGAGATCTGGTTATGGAGCTGTGCATCAGTGAGACCAAAATCTCTAAAGAGTTGTTGAACCCACCGAGGCAGGCGACCTTTCTCTCAAAGTGTGAAGAAGAAGATCCACTTGTAGTAGAGGATTCATTCGATCTCGTACTCCTCAAGGTGCGTCTTGATACAGGTGAACTCTCCAATCTTCTCAACCATGTTATCTGATTGATTGATTGTAATGTTCACCAGATCTGACTCCAATTTGGCAATCTTCACTGGTCGAAACTCTCCCATACCTCCTCTGGATCTCCGTCCACATCTGATGAGCATTACTTTGGGTAGAGATAAATTGTGCTTGTATAGACGGAGTCATGCAGTGGATGATGATAAGATGGGCCCAAGCATCCAATATGCTTCTTAAAGCAGGGTTCACCAAGTGAGGTGTGGAGATGGACATCCACACACCGGCTCCTTCTAGCAATAACTGAGTGTAGAAAGACCAAGTATGATAGTTGGTTGCTGTAAGCTTCATGGAGTCATTCACTTGGGGAGGATTGTAGGATGGTATATGTGTAGGGGTGGGAGCAAGAACTGGATGAGAAAAACTCAAAGAAGAAAAATTGGAAAGAGGAACTTCCTGTGGAGTGGGAGCGAGGGATCCATGCTGTGAAGGTGCTAGAGTATCAACTGGAGAAGGAGCAGCAGTATAGAGAAATCTCCCAGAGCCATGTCCTCTGACAAGATACCTTCTCTGAAGCAAGAGGGCTGTAAAAAAAACAGCAAATAGCCTCCTCTTAAGCTGTGCACAGCAAGAGGAGAGAGAAGAAAGGGAGGGAGGGTAGGAAACAGAAATAGAGAAAGAAAATCTCTTAGGAACCCTATCCTTAGCACCTAGAAGAGGGCCTCAGCCTCCAACAACAAAAACATAGCAGTCCCGGGATACAAATGCAGAAAACGCAACACTCTTGCAGACGCCTCTACTCGAATCAGAAAAATGCAACACTTTCTTGCCTATAGGTCAGCGTTGGCTCTGATACCATGAAAGAAAGAGAAAACAAAGGTTGTAGGCAAAAGCAGTAGAAGTTTGTAGACAATTGATTGTTGCTGAAAATGAGCACGAGGGAAGCTCGTAGGTGCTTACAAGCATAAGAGACTATTGCAACGGCTAATGACCTCTATAAAATATGGAATGAGATGAGATATGAGGAGAAGGGTGTGGACCTTATATATCTCCCATATGAGCCAATCGGCCAGCTAGCAGGTCGACATCAGTCATAAGGCATAAATGTACCATAAATAGCCTATAAAAGACTCATAAAATGCTAGAAAAAATCCTAAATGATGTCTACTAGATATGCTAATGTAGGGCCTCATAGAAATGACTAGTACAAGCATGCTAGGGTACAAGTATACCATCTGGAGATGATATATGTTCTAACAGGATCATTCAAGCGCGCAAGTACAAAGCTCAAAATTGAATCAAGCTTTGGGAAAGGAGAAAATCCCAAGCACATATCTGAAGACTCTGGATTGAATTCTCTGAAATTGGGAGGCCGCGAAGAACCCCTTGGAGAGAACAATGGAATATGATGTGGGGGAAAAGTCTAGGATGGTATGACCAATTCATAGTACTTCTCTAGTACTTTTGAAGAAATGTGATCATGCACGATAACCTCTATACATAGCATGATGCATATATATACATGGTTATAGCATTGTATTTAGTGATTTTTGCATATGAGGAGCCTATGTTAATGCCACTTCTATGGAATAATGGGCTCTATGATGCAGTCGATTCTCATGCAAACAATTTGCTATGGAATAATGGGCTCTATGATGCAGTAGATTCTCAGGCAATCAATCTACTGCGAGCGAGATCCCCACACTTTTGGAGAAGTGCTGGACAAGTTACCACTAGATTGTGAGATTTGGGTATGGCATTAGTCCACTGGTACTACGGATCTAGGATCTGCGGATTCTTAGTTATTCTCTGATGTAGGGAATTTAGGTGGCTGTTGCTTGGGGGTGGTCGCGCAGTTTGAGCCCTATGAAAGGATATAATTATTCCTTTGAACAAAACCTTATATAGGTGCATTGTGAGAATATATTGTATTGGTTTTGTTGTGATTTTGTTCTACTAGCTAGTACGTTAGTCTGTTATATGGGTTTTGTTGTGATTTCTTTCTACATGCTAGTATGCTAGTACATCATCATTATGTGTTTACATGTGATACATTGAATAGTCATGACTTAAATGTATCTTTAAAAGAGCAATTGATGGTGCAACGTTGATTTCATGATGATGTCTTGTGAGTGAAAAAGTGATTTTGAATGGTCACATACGTGTTACGTTAATGTGGTTCTATGAATGGAAATTGCATTATGTTGATGTGGAAATTTGAGGTTCCAATATTGTATTGAATGCTTTATGCATGCATGCTTATTTTCAGTTTCATTTGTTTCCCCTTGTGATATCATTTGTAATTTCCAATTCTTTATGATCTAGAGCCCCTCAAGTGGTATCAGAGCGGGTTAGATTTGGGGTATTCAAGATAGAACTTGAGAGTTAGATTGGGGATTATCTAAGATGTAAGGTACGTACGGACATAAATGCTATTTTGAATCAAACGGAAGAACAATACAACATCATAAAGAAACTTATTGCCCAGAATGAGAGACACACCTAAAACTTAAGCCCAATCAAGAAGATTGCTTCAAGGACTACTACTAGAACAAGAGTCAAGGGTATACATAAACAAAGAAGTGAATGACAAAGGGAACCCTAACTTAGAAAATGAGGAAAATCCTAACTTAGGAGATGAAGGTCATAATGTAGAAGACAAAGTCTAGGACATGGGGGTTGAGGATGAACCAAAGTTACCTATTGCTATTAGGAGGAGGACATGGAAGGCCCAGCACACATTGCTACACTCAGTCCTCATTATGAACTTATTTTGCTCCAAGATTTCCTCTTCTTGGGCTTCACATGCAAATATGTTTTCAAGTGGGTACGGTTATCAAACTTTGATGTTGCTAGGAAAACAAGTGAGGAGACTGAAGCTTGGGTAGAGGAACTGGAGGATTTATACGAATTAAGAGAATTTGATGAACTTGGGAAAGTTGAGTTGACTATTCTTCAACTTAAAAGGCTATTCTTCAACTTAAAAGGTTTGCTAAGGTTTGGTAGAAAAGGGTAGTGTCTATAGGAAGACAAAAAGCATGACCCATAACGTGGGAAGAATTTAAGGAATGTGTAAAGAAAAGATACTTCCCACTGGAATACAAAACGTAGAAGAAGATGGAGTTCCTTAATTGAAAGGAAGAAGTTGGGAGGATTTATCTGAATTGAGCGAATTTGATGAAGTTGGGAAAGCTAAGGTGTCTATTCTTCAACTTAAGGGGTTTCCCAAGATTTTGTGGAAAAGGGTTGTCTACAAGAAGAGCAGAAGCATGACCCATAACTTGGAAATAATTTAAAGAATATGCAAAGAAAAGATACCTCCCTCTAGAATACAAACATAGAAGAAGATGGAGTTCCTTAACCTCAAAGAAGAAGATAAAACCATGGGAAACAATATAGAGACCAATTCTTGAAGAAGATGGAGTTCCTTAACCTCAAAGAAGAAGATAAAACCACGGGAAACAATATAGAGACCAATTCTTGGAATTGCGAAAGTATGATCTTGAATTTGATGAGACCTCGCTCTCACAAACAAGTTTGTTGAGAGTTTAGACGAAGATAGATTTCTAGTCATGGTAACTATCATCATAGATTTCCAAGATGCTATGAGGAAGGTCAAAAATTTGAGCAAACGATAGATTATCAAAAGAAGAAACAAAGCAAGAAGTTATTTGGGAATAAACCAAACTTTTAAGCAGGAAAGAACCGATAACAACTAGCCTCAGTTTCATGGGAGGAGTCAATCACTCCAACCTCAATCAAAATCCAATAGCATGAAGAAGATGCCTTGGAAATATGATCTTGAATTTATAGAGAAGGCAAGACATATTGGAGCATGTTTGAGATGCACAGAGTGAGGACATGTCACTTTCCAGTGTATGAAGCAAGCTCCATTTTCAAAGGTGGATCTTCAGAAGCATAGTAGGGAAAAGGAGGCTAAAGTCAAGAATCCAACTATTGAAGAAATTGAGGACTAACAAGGTATGGTTCTTAACCAAGCTATGCATGTTTTTACTACAATAGAATCTGATAATACACATACACAAGCTTATGCCTTAAGGGTGATATTATGGGGTATAAATGTGAATGATTGAGGTAGCAGTCATGATTTCATATCTCTAGGGCTAGCTAAATCATTAAAAATTGAATTGATTTAAAGACTAGCAGATTGGTGGAGATCCAACGTAGTAGCCAACAATGGAAAAGCTTGTACTTGTGGCGTGCTCAACTCCCTCAACTTCAAATTCTGAGATGCCATCTTTTGAATTCCAAGTACATAATTGGCATATATGATTGTATACTTGGGATGGACCGGTTATCTAAATCCAAGGCTATCATTGATTGTGAGTCAAGAAGTGTGAACCTTTATCAAGATGTAGATAGGATAGTTGAACTTGTGGGGGAAAAGAGTCAATGTTTCTCTTTAGACATTTCCATCATGAAACTAATCCGATGAATTCATCAAGGCTATCTTCCTTAGTGTTGTCAAAGAAAAATAGGAGACCCTTGAGGAGGAGGAGAATCCTCCTTATGTGAAGTTGTTAGAGGAATATGCAAATGTGTTTCCAAATGATTATCTAAAAATACCCCCTCCTAGACCTCTTGATCATGCTATAGATTTGATTCTTGTTGGGCTACACCTTATGTGAAGTATCCATATCAATTTAGTGTACACAAGTATGTTGACTTAAAAAACAAATTGACTATCTTTTACAAAAAGGATTTATTAGACCTAGTCTATTGTCATGGGTGTGGAGCTTCTAGTTAATTAATATGGGTAGCTCTTATTCTCTTTTAAAAGAAGAGGATGTAACATTCAGATTGTGTATGGACTATAGGCTATTGGATAAGCAGACCATCAAGAATATGTATCCCCTACCTCACATAGACAATCTTGGTAAAATTCTTTTTTAAGATTGACCTTAGGTCATGATATCCCTATATAAGAATCAAAGATGAGGACATCTTTAAGCATGGCCTTCGGACAAGGTATGGACATTATGAGTGTACAGTCCTTCCTTTTGGATTGACTAATGCTCCCGTAACATTTTTGTGTGACATGAACACTGTGAATCATGAATACTTAGATGATTATTTTATCTAGGTATTTTTAGATGACATATTTGTCTATTCTAAGGATCATTAGGAACATGAGATCCATTTAAGGAGAGGTCTTCAAAAATTGAGACACCATAAGTTATATGCAAAATGTGTAAATATTTCTTTGCAAAAGACTAGATTATGTATCTTGGATGAGTTATCTCAAAAGATTAGATTATGTATCTTTGATGAGTCATCTCAAAAGACTAGATTATGTATCTTTGTTGAGTCATCTCAAAAGATGGAATCCATATAGACCCAGAAAAGATTAGGATGGCCTATTCCTAAATGTCTCCAAGGTGAGAAGTTTTCTTAGATTAGCTTAGAATGAGAGAAGACACTTGAGGTTTCTCCAAGGTAGTGGGACCTTTGACTGACTTGACAATTTAGGGTGCAAAGTTTGAATGATTAGATCGTAAATGGGAGTCCGTTTCTATGAATTTCATCACTAAGTTTCCCTCTAGTAGAGGTGGATATGACACACTATTTGTGGTAGTGGACGTGCTCACTAAGATGGCACATTTATTTTTGATGAAAAAGAAAAATGGAGTGATGGAAATAGCCAAATGTTTTGGGAAAGATTCCATGGTTTACTTGAAAACATAGTGTCGGATAGAGATTCTAGATTCACTTCCAATTTCTAGTAGCAAGCAACATTCAAAACCATTGGATCAGAGCTCGGAATGAGTAATGCTTTTCATCCTCAGATGTTGCCATATATATAGGCAGTGATGTGTGTGAACACACTTAGGACCGTGGGGCACTTTTTCCCTCTTTAGGAGGTTTTTTCCCCTGGCTTGTATATACGCCCATTATTCTAGGGCTAACTTATCTTTGTACATTGACACAATCTAATACAGTGTGTGTTGTGTGCATTCTTGCTTCTTCTTCTCCAAGCTTTGTGTGCTTTTCTGCAACCCTAATTCCAACAATTGGTATTAGAGCAGACATCGGCTCCCAGGGCTACGCCGCTAGCACCCTCCGACTCACGTTCTCCGATTGAGAAATTTTGACAGTGCAGTTTTCTCCAAAACAGGCATACATATTCTATTGTGGACTGTGCTACATAGCATGAGTTGTTTTCTGTTCAGTCTTTGCTTCATTACAGGTAGCTTTTGTATCAGTTTCAGTGAGTGGCCATGGCTGATAACAGCAATGATGTATTTCGCATGTTGTCTGCTGATGACAAATTGGATGGAGACAGCAACTACCCACTTTGGACATACATGATGCAGCATGTTTTGGTTGCAAAAGGAGTGTGGAACATTGTGCAGGGTATGGATGTAGGATCTATTGAGGATGTTGTAGGTTCTAGCAGCTCTACTGTTGCTGCTGTTTTACCCACTGCTGAACAAGCTCGTTGGGATGGTAAAGATGCGTAGGCTTATGCCTTGATTGCACTTTCTGTCAAACATAACATCACTCCACATATTGTTCAGCTAAAACAGCAAAACAGGCTTGGGATATTCTAGTTGGTTTGTATGCAGGTCGTAAACGGGGCAAAAATCTCTTACCTGCATAAAGAGCTAGAATCGAAGATTATGCAGGAAGATGATGACATGAATGTTTTTCTTGCTGAGATTAAAGATCTCAAGGAACAGTTGATTTCTGCAGGTGAGATTATTCCTGATCATTCTCTTGTGTAGACTGTTCTTGATGCTTTACTTGAGTCATATCAGACTTTTGCTTCCACGTGGAGACTTGGACAGACCTGATGTTGTCAAGTATGATACTTTAGTTAACAAGCTCTTGCAAGAAGCGCAGTCCAGGCAAAATAGGGCTAGGCAACGTGCAGTTGATCAGGCATTTGTTGCCCAGCAGAGAAGAAGTGGTAAGGCAGCCCCTTCCACTGTTTCTTCTCCTATTAGTAGGTTTGCAACTTCTTCTCCTTCCACAGGTAGCAACAATAGGTCTGAGGAGAAGGCTCTTGATAAAGGCAAGAAAAAGTTCAAGTGCAACAGTTGATCATGTCATTAAGAATTGCCCTAAGCTAAAGGCTAAAGAGGCAAAGAAGAAAGAGAAATGCAGCCACAATAGCGGATGCTTTTACAAATGCAGATTCTGCAAATGTTGTGCAGGATACAGAATGGGGGTTTAGCGTGTATTGCCAGTATGACCCATCTGTACATGATGCATGCTTGGCAGTTTCTGTTGACTCTGATATATGCTATTTTGACAGTGGTGCTACAAAACACATTGCCTCGCATCGTGATATGTTCACTTGTCTTGAGGCTCTCTCTAATGGGAATACTGTCACATGTGCCAATAATGCTTCTTACCCAGTGAAGGGCGTTGGTAAAATTATGCTTACTGCTGCAAATGGCAGCACTTTCACACTTTCAGATGCTTTGTATGTGCCAGGGATAAAGAAGAATCCATTGTTTGTCTCTGCGCTTGCTAGACTTGGACTTGTAGTCAAATTTGTGTTGGATGAGAGATGTACTGTTCATGATTTGACCTCTGGTGATACAATTATTGCATCTGGCACCTTGTTTTGTGGGCTGTATAGGCTCAATTCTTATGACAAGTGTGTGGAAGATTCAGCAAATGCAGTTTCTGATAAAAAGGCAGTTTCAGATGCATGCTCGTTTTGGTCATCCGAACTTTGCTAGTTTGCTGCGTTTGCAGAAATTTGATATGGTTGTTTCATTGCCCCCTCTCGAGGCACCATTGAAACATGTTTGTGAAGGCTGTATTTTGGGCAAAATGCAGCATTCTGTGTTTCCAAAGGATGGTTTTGTGCGGGCCACTCGCAAATTGCAACTTGTACATAGTGATGTATGTGGGCCTATGCAAACTCTGTCATTTGGTAAACACTTGTACTTCGTGACTTTCATTGATGATTACTCAAGGCATGCACGGATATATCCACTGAAGGCAAAGTCCGAAGTGTTTTTGTGCTTCATACAGTTTTTGCTTATGGTTGAAAATGTATCCAATTGTAATGTGGATACCCTCTGTTCTGATCGAGGGATGGAGTACATGTCTAAAGAGTTTGATGCATTTCTGGCTAGTCGTGGGATAAAACACCAATGTACAGTGCCGTATACCCCTCAACAAAATGGTGTTGCTGAGAGGAAAAACAGGTCACTTATGGAGATGGCACAATGTATGGTCAAGAGCCAAGCTTTGCCACATGCGGAGGCTGTCATGTGTGCTGCATATGTACTCAATAGGTGTCCCACTAAGGCCTTGCAGTCTGTTACTCCATACGAAGCTTGGCATGGCAGGAAGCCTTCTATTGGTCACTTGCGTGTCTTTGGTTGCTTGGCCTATGCTTTAGTGCCTGTGCAACAACGTAGAAAATTGGATGATAAGGCTGTCAAATGCATTTTTGTTGGTTACAGTGCTGAGAGCAAGGGTTACAGATTGTATTATCTGCAATCAAAGCGTATCTTGATTAGTCGAGATGTTGTTTTTGTGGAAGATGTTGTGCAGCCTTTATTATCATGTACCAAAGAGACAAGTGTGAGCTCACGGGATGTATTTGATACATTGTTGCCTCTATTTACAGGTGGGAATTCAAATGTAAGTCCTAATGAGGTAAATATTCAGCCTATGCAGATTTCGAACGACATCATAGACCAGCCTATTTCTGATGCAGATTTACAGGATGTAATTTATGAGGATAGGGCTGAAAATGAGCAGGCTAGAGGTATGCCTAAATGGCTGGTGCAAACCTTGCGTGATAGTAAAATTGATGCACCTATGTCTAGTCGTACTTGTTCAGGTTTTCAGCATGCCTCTTATGCATTAGATTGTTATGCTTTGGCTGTGTCTAGTATGTGTGAAGAGAAAGAACCTCTTTCATTTGATGAGGCACAAAAATCAAAAAATTGGTTGGCTACAATGCAAAGTGAATATGATGCTATAATGAAGAATGGTACATGGTCTTTGTGTGATTTGCCTATTGGTAAAAAGATCATTGGATGTAAGTGGGTTTTTAAGTTGAAACAAAAGCCAGATGGCAGTGTTGATCACTATAAGGCTAGACTTGTTGTTGCAAAGGGTTATGCTCAAGAAATAGGCATTGATTTTGATGAGACCTTTTCTCCCACTTGTCGTATGACTACCATTTGTAGCATTTGTGCATTGGCAACTCATAATGGTTGGAATGTACATCAGTTGGACATAAAGACTGCGTTCTTGAATGGAGATTTGCATGAGGAGGTGTATGTATCACAGCCTCGTGGTTTTGTTCAAAGAGGGTAGGAAAACAAAGTGTGCAGGTTGAAAAAGGCTTTATATGGTTTAAAGCAAGCTCCACGAGCTTGGTATGAAAAGATACATGCTTATTTGACTGCACATGATTTTCAGAATAGTCCAAGAGAAAGCACTTTGTATATTAAACGTGTGGATGATGTACATCTAATCATTGCTCTCTATGTCGATGACATGCTGCTCACATGACCAAATGAGAGTCATATTGCTGATTTTAAGGCTGGTTTGAATGTCTCTTTTGAGATATCAGATTTGGGGCATTTGCATCATTATTTGGGGATACAATTTAAGCAGTGTGATGGAGGTATTGCTTTGTGTCAGACAAAGTATATTGAGACATTGTTGCAGAGATTTGGCCTTGAAGACTGCAAGCCTATTGCTACTCCAATGGAGACAGGTTTGAAGTTGAGTCTTCATGATGCTGGAGATTACTTTGATGTCACACTCTATCAGACAGCTGTTGGTTGCCTCATTTATGCATGCATTAGAGGCCGGACATTCAGTTTGCAGTCTCACAGGTGAGCAGGTTTATGCATAGCCCAGGGTCTCAGCATTGGAAGGCAATTAAATGCATCTTTCGCTACTTGAGTGGCACCATACATCTTGGGTTGTTTTATTCCAAGGGAGAATCGTTGCCCGCCAGATTTACATGCTTTTTCGGACTTAGATTGGGCTGGTTGCTATGACACAAGAGTGTCCACAAGTGGTTTTTGTTTCATGCTCGTTGGTAGCTCATGCATATCTTGGTTGAGCAAGAAGCAACCTACTGTGGCCACTTCTAGTTGTGAAGCTGAGTATAGGGCAGCTTTCACAGCTACGGTTGAGTGTGTGTGGCTCAGACGGCTTATGGTGGCTGACTTGGGTGTTGGACAGGAGTCTGCCACCTCTATCTACACCTCTATCTACACTGACAGTCAGAGCGCATTGGCAGTTGCGAGAAAC
This sequence comes from Cibotium barometz, assembly GCF_041138505.1. Taxonomy (NCBI): domain Eukaryota; kingdom Viridiplantae; phylum Streptophyta; class Polypodiopsida; order Cyatheales; family Cibotiaceae; genus Cibotium; species Cibotium barometz. The sequence continues at coordinate 40,724,620 of NC_141063.1, forward strand.
TGAGTTTTTCATGCTCGCACAAAGCACATTGAGGTGCATTATCACTATGTCAGGGAGAGACTCTCAGAGCAGGAGAGATCAGCTTGGCATATGTGCCAACACAGGACCTCGTCGATCTTTTCACAAAGGCGCTTCCTCGTGAGAAGTTTGAAGCTTTCCGCAAAGCTTTGGGCTTGCTCCCCTTTGTGGACTGATCTACTTCGGGCATGGCACTTCCCTATACATGAGTGCCAGCTCTCGTTCACACCATCACTCCCAAGGGGGATTTGTTGCCATATATATAGGCAGTGATGTGTGTGAACACACTTAGGACCATCGAGGCACTTTTTCCCTCTTTAGGAGGTTTTTTCCCCCAGCTTGTATATACGCCCATTATTCTAGGGCTAACTTATCTTTGTACATTGACACAATCTAATACACTGTGTGTTGTGTGCATTCTTGCTTCTTCTTCTCCAAGCTTTGTGTGCTTTTCTGCAACCCTAATTCCAACATCAGATAGATGCAAAAATTCATAGAGTTAATTGCATTCTTCAGGATATTCTTAGAACCAGAAGCAGACCAATTGGATTGAAATTTTTGCCATTGGTTGAATTTGCTTATAATAGTTCATTGCATGCTTTTAAAAAAATGTCAGTCATGTATGGAAAATATTGTTGTGTGCACCATCCAACTTTTCTAACCCAACCAATAGAGTAGAAGTATCCACCACCAGAGAGATGTTTGAAAAGATGGAAAATGAGATGAAGATGATCAAAACTCATATGAGAAAACTCCAAGAGATAGACAAAAGGCCTATTATGAACAAAGCATTTCCCTAGAGAGTTTTCTCAAGGTAATATCCTCTTCCTTAGGGTGAAACCTAAGCCTAAAATGGAATGAGATAAGAGATTGTCTTATAGATATGCGTGTAAATTACCTCTTGGAATTTCCCTATAATATTAAAATACACCTCATAAACTATGTTAGCTTTTTGCTAGCTAAGATCACGCGTTGTAGGACATGCATAGACTTGAGGAAGATGGCACCATATCTACAAAGCTCGATAATATTTTAGCTAGGAGAGACGAGATAAGAGATTGCCTCATAGATATGCTCGCCCATCTAGGGTACTGAGGAGAAATGGGGAAGGCTAGCTTACCTCTTGGAATTGCCCTATAATTTTAAAATACACCTCATAATCCATGTTAGCGTGCTGCTAACCCAGATCATGTGTTGTAGGACATGCATAGACTTAAGGAAGATGGGACCATATCTACTAAGCTCAAGAGTATCTTAGTTAGGAGAGAAAGAAAACTTAGAAATTGAATAATACAAGAAGTAATAGTGAAGTGGGAGTTATACCCCATAGAAGATGCCACATGGGCAGATGCAAATAAGCTTTAGTCAAAGTATTCATCTTTTTCTGTGAGGATAGAGCCCTTTGAAGAAGGAGGGGCGGGATAAAGTTTCATTTTAAGGGCTGTGGAAATGTATCTATAATGATCATGCATATTTATTTTCAAAATAACTATTTTGGACTTAAATAAGATTAAAGAATATGATTGTCTATGGAGAAAAAAGTGGTTGATATGGGTTCTAATTTGGAGCCAAGGTGAGGGAGATATGGTCCTCTCAAGGTATGTGTGCACAAATCACCATTTTATGGTTTGAAAGGTTTATTGTAAGGTTAAATTTAATTCGTTAAAGGAAATAAGGTTTAAGAGATGTGTGTGTAAGCAAAGGTTAAGTGGTGGTGGTAACTCACATGGGAGAGAGAAGTGTTTGATTATCCCTTTTTGGACTTCACTTCATGGAAGGGCATGTGTGAAAGGAAATGGATTTTTTGGAGAGACATATTTTTTAAGGTTACGTGAGAGAGAATTTGGGAGAAGGATTCATTGGAGGTGCTCAATAAAAAGGTATGTTGAAGTAATAGCCAACTAACCAAGCCCATACTATAAGGAGATGCTCAATTAATAAGTGTGTTGAAGTTAGAGCCAACTAACCAGTCCCCCATACCACAAAGAGAAGCACAAGGCTCAAGGAGGAGGTATCCAATACATCTATGAGGAGAGAGAGAGAGAGAGAGAGAGAGAGAGAGAGAGAGAGGGAGGGAGGGAGGGAGAGAGAGAGTCACACAACATGACACTCAAAAAGTAAAGACAACAAAAAAAGAAGAAACACCGAAATATTTAAGGAGAAAACGAGCAATTGTAGAAGGAGAAATAGCACAAGAAGAAATAAGGGAAAAGAAAAACAACAGAAGAGGGAAGACAAGAAAAGTAAACAAAGGGAAGGGTCGAGAAGAAAAGAAGAGGAAGCAAAGGACAAAGTAAAGGGGAAGTTTAGATGTAATGAGAAGCAAGATGACGAGAACCAAAGCCCACAATAAGCAGAGGAGGTGAAGAAGAAAGAGGCTAGTAAGAAACAACGGGAAAGAGGGGAAAGGAAGAAATAAAACACAAGAAGAGAAGAGGAGGTAAAAAAGAAACAAGAAAAGAAAGTAAGTCCACAAAAAGGTTGGTGGTGTGATGGAGCAAGAAAAGAGAAAGAAAGGACTAAGGAAGCACCCTGAAAAGAAAACGAGAAGAGAAAAAGTAAAAAGGAGAAGAGGAAGCCAGAGGAAAACAAGGGTCCACACCGTCCATAGAATGTTGTTGGCAATTGCGACGATAAGAACTAACAACCAAATCAAAAATTGCAAACTCTACCTCCAACCAAATCCCCCTTTTGAGCATGCCTCAAAGCAATGTCAGCCTTCACCCCTCATTTTAACAAATGCGTTTGTGAGGTACCTTTCTCAACCTTATTTTCTGCTTATTTAGCTCTCCACTATGAGCGGGTAGAGTGCTCCCCCTCGAGTGGGGGTAGAGTAGGTACAATTGGGTTTTCTTGTAGGTACACACCCAGACATTCCAATGATACCCTTGAAAATCCAAAGGTATACACCAAGGCATATACTCGGGCTCCAAATGTATCTAACTAGAAAGTCCAAAAACCCACACCATAGATCCATAGCTTTCCATGCATTCTCGGGCATGAATAGTACACGTATCATCTCATTCCAAGATCATAAGGGCCCACAACACCAATCTTATCCCACCTTATTGCATTCTCTTCGTTCTTTTGTCATAGCTCCCATCTTATTCATCGAGTCTTGTTTTTGCCACCTTTAGCCCTCTGTTCTACATTACACTTCACATAGTTTGATTGTGCACATATACTGAGACTAAGAACATAATCCTTGCACAATAAGGAACATAAAGAGCAAGAACCATAGCTTCCACATCCACCTCATACCCACTTAGTTGGGAACATAGTCTAGATCTTGTTGATCCATTTGTTGAGAGATGGGAGTCACAATTAAGGACGATTCATGCTTCCTTGATCCCAAAATGCTCCGCAAGGTCTGAGGAACCCCAATTCACCCACATGACCATCCTCAAAAATCACTATAGGGTCTCCTATCCATTGATGGAATTTCATGTCATTTTTCAACTACCTGAGGTAGCCCCCTACCTTGACAAGGTTGGCTTGAATTCCTTTCAAACATCATGGGGCCCAAATTTCCCTCTCATCACCATGCACTTCATTAAATCCTAGCACAACACTGATAATTAGGGTAGTAGAGATCTTGAATGGGTCATAATGTAGGATCTGTTGGAATTATTGGAATTTGTGGAATTATTTAGAATTTATGGATTTATTCAATGTGTATTTATTTTATGTGCAAGAGAGATTAATCACCTCTAACTTGTCCCATATTTTGAGCTTATATTGTGCATGTTAGTGCAGATCAGTGTGGTGGCAGGGCTAGTGTGTGGGGTGTGCATGAATCCACTGGACTTGCATCATCGATGGATATTTATTGACGCATGGTGAATGGCGATTATTTATGATTGGCAATGACAATGATATTTTATGTGCACATTAGTGTGCAACATTTTATATACATTAGTTTTATTTCATGGGTGAACCTTAGTGTGTTCACACTTTTGTATTTAGATTTATGCAAGCCCAAAGTGGAGATACATATTTTTGGCACCATGTATTTTTGGCTCTTGCTTTTTATACAATGAAAATATATTTAAATACACCATGAAGAGGACACACTTTCTCAAATTTAAATGTAAAGAATAATTTTAATGCTACCATCCCAAGCAATGTACCCACCAAACCCAATTCTAGTCACACTAGTAATGCACTCACTTCTTGTCCTACCCCTTTCCAACCTCGTCAAGGAGGTAATGTGCCTACATGCTTCAACTGCCATCGAGTGGGACATCGCGGCCGACAAGTGTACTTTTCGTCACAAGTGGCCCAACTTCACAATATAGAAGAAGGCGCATACGATGATGGTGATGGTGGTCCCGGCTTCGGATTGGATGGAAAATCAACTCAACAATGAAGAAGTGGGTATGCAAAGTGAATCAGTGGTACTTCGATCACTCCTCACTCTTTGCTTCGTATTTTACTTTGTATATGAAAGGATTTATTAATGGAAAAGATATTACTATTTTGCATGATAATGGTAGTGCGCATGATCTTATTTCTGAAAAGGCTGCCCGTAGGTTACATTTAGAGACTCATCCTTTGTATTATAAGGTTAAATCTACATTTTAAGGTACGCGATACACGAGTACTCACATGAAGTTTGTGACCTTGAGATACAAATTGAACCTTATAAACAAAAATGAAACTTTCTCATTGTACCTTTGCATTCTAGTGACATCATCCTTGGTATGCCATTTAGTCATGAATTTAATCCACATATTGATTATTCCATGCATACTATGGACTTTACACATAATGGTACAGTTGGTGATTGTTCTCTTGAGATGTACCCATTATTATCACATACCTAGGCTAAATGTGTACTTAGGAAGCAATCACTTGCATACATGATTTTAGTTAATGACGTACAAGCATATGAAAATAATCTCACCCCTTATCACAGCAAGCATTCATGGCTAGGTTTCAGGATTGTTTTGCAGACGATTTATCCCCTACCTTACCTCTCTCCTGTCCTAAAGACCATACTATAGCGATTATTCTAGGTAGTCATCAACCGCCTCATAGAGCTCCTTATCGTCAAAATCCTCGTCAACAAAAAGAAATAGAATGCCAAATTAGAGAATTATTAGACATGAAACTTATTTGACCTAGTAGTTCTCCTTTTGGTGCTCTTGTTCTTCTTTGTTGTGAAAAGAAGAATGCGCATTGATTATAGGGCTCTAAATAAGGTCACTGTTAAGAATAAATATCCCATCCCTCGTGTTATGATTTGCTAGACAGGCTTAAAGGTGCATCTGTATTTAGTAAAATTGATTTGAAATCTGGATATCATCAAGTTCGAATGACTAGTTCTGATATTTTTAAAACTGCTTTTCGTACACAAACTGGTCATTATGAATTTTTGGTTATGTCTTTAGGTCTAACAAATGCAGTTGCTACTTTTGCACGCATGATGAATCGTATATTTCTTAACCATCAGAATTGCGTCATTGTTTTCTTTGATGATTTGCTTGTTTTTAGTGTAGTCTAGTTAGACCTTTCAAAGCTACACCACCCTCTACTCCAATTTATGATGACCCACCTCTCCTAGAGACTAATACAAAAATTTCAGTTTCTGAAACAATTATTGATCGCGAGCAAACTACAACTCACAATGGCAATATTTGGTAAAATACAAGAATAATCCTGTAAAAGAATCTCAATAGATTTCAGACCATGCCCTTATTACACACTCTACATTGATCGACTCCTTTCATAGACAGTTGTAGTGAATATTACACTTGGTATTGAGACCAGTGTAGTCGTGTGAAGGTCACCGATGTGAGGTATCACACGATTGGCAGTTTATTTTGGTATTTGGCATTGATATGTGTAAAGATCACCGAATTGAGGTATCACACATGGTTATTTTCTGTGCAAAGGTCACCGAAGTGAGGTATTGCACGAGGTTTTGATATTATAGAATCAGATTTTTTTTTGGTGGATATTTTGAAATTGATATTTTCTTTCATGCAAAGGTCACCGAATTGAGATATTACACGTAATTGCTTAAATATACAAAGGTATCGACTTTGAGGTATTGCATGTTTAGCAATTGAGGACAATTGCTTTTCACCAGGTAGAAATGTTGGAATTATTAGAATTTGTGCAATTATTTGGCATTTATAGATTTATTCAATGGATATTTATTTTATGTGCAAGTGAGATTGATCACCTCTAAATTGTCACATATTTTGAGCTTATAGATTTGGCATTTATAGATTTATTCAATGGAGATTTATTTTATGTGCAAGTGAGATTGATCACCTCTAACTTGTCACATATTTTGAGCTTATATTGTGCATGTCAGTGCAGATCAGTGTGGCAGGACTAGTGTGCTAGGTGTGCATGGATCCATTGGGCTTGCATCGACAGATATTTATTGACGCATGGTGAGTGGCAATTATTTATGATCAGAAATGACAGTGATATTTTATGTGCACATTAGTGTGCAATATTTTATATACATTAGTTTTTTTTCATGGGTGAACCTTAGTGTGTTCACACTTTTGTATTTAGATTTATGCAAGCCCAAAGTGTAGATACATATTTTTGGCACCATGTATTTTTGGCTCTTGCTTTTTATACAAGGGAAATATATTTAAATACACCATGAAGAGGACATAAGCCACTCTCATGGTGGGGGATATTTAACCCATTCTTGTGTCGCATGATGCAAGAGCTTTCATCTATTTTGAGCTTTGTGAGTTCTTTTTCTCATATTTTTATTAAGGGTCTACCATAAGCTTTCAACAGGATCTCTCTCAATGAGAGGATCTCATTAGAAGATTCCAACATGTCCCAACCTTCTTAACTAAATTCCACAATGGGAAAGGAGCTATGGTCATTTGGTCTCACCAAAGAAGGCCTCAACTCAAATGGGGCCAAGTTTAAAGATCATAGTCCTAGAATTGGTGCACTCGGCTAGAGTGCTCACTTTCCTCACTCACCAAAGGTATAGGAAGAACAATAGGGTATCGATCACTATTCTAGCTAAGCCACTTACAAGCCAACTAGCAAACTGGGTTGAGAAGTGAGCTTCAAGGATAATTTGGTAGAGGTAAGGTACACTATGCCCACATGCTTATAAAAGTTTATTTTGTCATGTGAGCTTCCACTCATACTCACCCATGGGTTGAGCTTATCATCCATGTGTCCGAGACATCTAAAAGGTACATACTCTGGCAACAAAATGAACTCAAGTGTCGAGATAAGTTTACATGCCAAGAGGAGCACAAAATCTCAACCATTCCCCGCAAAAAAACTTTAGGTAGTAGCAAATGAGATGGTGGCCAAAGTAGAAGCTTGACTCAAAAATGCAATAGAGAAAAAAGAGAAGTCCACAAGTTTGAGAACTAGCTCATAGCTACCAAGTCCACCCAAGAGAAGCTCACAAAATATCACAAGAAAGAGATAGATGCCCTTCGGCTATAATACCAAGAACTAGAAACATCCAAGAATGCGGCAGTCCTTGTTGGCACATGAATCCTGATGTATTATGTGTAAGCTTACATGCAAGGATTATACTTTGATAAATATTTTGAGCCCTAGGCTCTTGACAATGAATAGCGCAATGTAGAGAATATAAGAGTGGAGAGAGAGAGAGAGAGAGAGAGAGAGAGAGAGAGAGAGAGAAGAGACAAATACATAGTATTGGCTCTGAAGTGTCCCCACTGTTGGATAAATGTAATCCCAACTTAGTCCAATTTAATGTGTGGTGGTTAGGCTAGTGGTCAGTGGTTGGTGTAAAGCCTACAAATGGTTGGTGCATATGGTTCATGCAACTCATGCAACTAAAAATAGGGTAGAGGAGTCTCTAAATAAGGTACAACTCATGATCAAGTGATTATGTAAGTTTGGTTCATGCCTAATCATTATTAGAGTCTTCTTGTGTTAATCTCAAAGCAATTTTCTACTTATACCAGTTTTTGTCCCTCATGTTCATGATGTTTTGTACAAGCTTTGATCCACCTTGAGTATGTCTTGATCAATATTGATAGTTTAATTATCATATCCAACATTTGGTATCAGAGCATGACCCAATTAGGTTTAGTTTATTAGCAAAAACCCTAATTTCTCTCTTAATCACCATAGCCCGTTTTTCTTTGTTTGGACAGCATGCTGTAGATTGCCTCCATGCTTGTATCTGAGAAGATTATACCTCAAAATTTTGATATAGGCCTCTTTCCTTGCTCCCACGCAAGCTCTAAAACGTAGCTCACAGGCGAATTTGATCGCTGCTTCATGAATTTGTCATCGCCATCAAAACAGGCCGTTTTCTGCTAATCGGGTTCATTCGGCACCGTCTCTGTGAATTAGTCTAATTCCTCTTAGGTGCTTCAAGCCTATAGTGTAAGGATTCAGCATATCAAATCTTGTAGCAATTGGTCCACAGGAGCTGCTGTACGAATCATTTTTCCAGTCGCCTGTTTTCTGCTTCTCTTGCTCCAACAACATGGTGCTTGTTATTTTGATCTATATTGATGTTATTATTATTATTTGGGCTTAAATCATCTATGTGAGCAAGTTACCAACATCAAGCATCATATTGCATCATCCAAATTCCCTGACAAATTCAACGAAACTGGGTTTCATACCTGGCAAATCAAGGTGAAGGGCTACCTTATGAAGAAAAATCTGTGGAGTACGAGGTCGTACAAATCATCTTACTAAGGATTGTTTCTCCAAACATCCTTGTGAGTATTGTGGAAAGATAAATCATCCATCCGCAAAGTGCTACCAAAGAGATCAAAAGCTAGCAAAGGCACATGTGGTTGAAGAAGTCAACCAACAGGAAGAAACAAATCTTTGTTCTAGTCTTAGTATAAAAGATGTAGATGATGATTATGCTTTTTAAATTATGTCATGTATGTGGTTGAGTCAAGACTTATGTTGTTCCAACTTGACGAGTTGTAGAGGAGAGTACACCACCCTATGTTGTTGTTAAGGGGGGACTCTTAGTCATTGTGTCAAGGAGGTATGTTAGACTTGTTCATGTTCTTGTAAGAAGTTGGTCTTAAGGGGGGGTGGTTGGATAAATGTAATCCCAACTCCTTAGTCCAATTTAATGTGTGGTGGTTAGGCTAGTGGTCACAGTGGTTGGTGTAAAGCCTACAAATGGTTGGTGCATATGGTTCATGCAACTAAAAATAGGGTAGAGGAGTCTCTAAATAAGGTACAAGTCGTGATCAAGTGATTATGTAAGTTTGGTTCATGCCTAATCATAGTTAGAGTCTTCTTGTGTTAATCTCAAAGCAATTTTGGTTCATGCCTAATCATAGTTAGAGTCTTCTTGTGTTAATCTCAAAGCAATTTTCTGCTTATACCAGTTTTTGTCCCTCATGTTCATGATGTTTTGTACAAGCTTTGATCCACCTTGAGTATGTCTTGATCAATATTCATAGTTGAATTATCATATCCAACATCCACACGTATGGTGTATTAGCTTTATTGAATGAGTAGAATGACAAAGAGTTACTGCTGTAAATAGCTGGATTAAATTAACTTGACTTGGAGAGCTCCCTTGGATGAGTTATCTTTCAGTCTGAATTCTAATCTCTCAATCTACACCTTTCCACCTTGATTTTTCCCTTCTCTTAGCTTGTCTCTATAGCCTTGGACTTTCAACACTTACAAAATATGAGATGATTTATGCCTCTTACTTCCCAATGCTTATAAAGGCCTAGAACATGCTAGCCTATCTCGAGATTGTCGGCCTATTTTTATTAGCCCACACTTGTCAAATCATCATTTAATGTGGAGTTTTCCCACATGTGACCATATGTTGTTGGTTAACTACTTGTAGCTGGTTGACTACTTATGTAGAGAGCCCACCAACAAGATTGCATGGGATCCAATAAGGCTACATAGGATCCAACAAGGCTATCCCAAGTGACATAAGGGGTGGTCTAAGCCCTGGACAACAACCCTTTCATGGATGTCCCTTAGACAGACCCCTATAGGTGAACCCCATTTTGAGGTTAACTTAGAATTTCTCCATTACATATGAGAGATAGCCCAATAAGTGTCATAAAACGACACTATAAATGGTGTATCTATGAGAATGGCTAGTCATGACCAAGCCTATGTAATTTGATTTATCACTTTTTAAGTTTTGGGCACCCAAGTGTGAATAAGGGCCATCTATATAAATATCAAATTCTCATAATGCAAGACACAATCCACCTTTGTGCCAATTGATTCTAGTTCTTATCTCCTTACTCACTTGTGTCTATGGTGTGTGAGAATGAGGGTTGAGAGGAGAGAGTACTTAATGCTTGGTGCATGTTCCTCTTATGCTTGTGATCATAAGTGTGGGAGTAGAGAGGAGTGGGAGTTCTTGTATATGGAGAGAGGAATGAGACAAAGGAGAGAGGCAACCCGACAGGTTTTGGTGTCATTGCTAGGGAACCGGTCTCTTTCTACTCTATTTACACTCCTTGTCATCTTCTTACAAGTCCCTTTTCCCCCTAGATATGGCTTCTTGAAGTTGTGTGATTGGTTGAGAAGAGTATAAATTGTAGATAAGGTTATGATGAGAAGGAAGAAAAAAAAGGGTTGTTTTTTATTATTTTAGCACTTGGACTAGTTGTTTTCATTGTTTAACAGTTAAAGAAGCAAAAAAAAATCATTTGCATTTTCAATTACATGGTGGGAGCTCATCAATCACACTATGATTATGGAGTGAAGATCCTTTTTTTTGCACTTTTTAAAATCTAAAAAAATTTTAAAAAAATAAAGAGACATTGATCATTTTTCTAGCTATCACATAAACATTCATGTTGCAAGGAACAAACTGGAAATTTTGAACTTAAGAAATGAAGATTTGCATCCCGAACCATTGATTTTTCGTCGAAACATGTAGACTCACATCATCGTTATTCTACAGACTACAAAATCATGCTTGTGATTTTTTTGACATTTCAGTTGTCCCACCAATCAAGAGATTACATTTTTTGTGATTTATCTCTAACCAATTAAATCTTATCTTATCCAAATGTGATCATGGATCATAGCTCATGGTCATGACTAGAAATCACTCCCGTAATTACTAATGTCATCAATCATGGTGACACATCATCAAACATGGTGATTTGATTGGATTGACATGTGAAATAGTTTTACTAGGGACCTCAGGGAACTCAAATATATATTCATTGAACTTTTTAGGGTAAAGATCATCACGATGATCCTATATAAAGGATCAACCTACAGGATCACGGCCGTGATTCTTGACCCTGCAAAATCATGTCAACTAAGATCTTGAGTGTCATCAAAATAATTATCAACTAAGATCTTGAGTGTCATCAAAATAATTGTTTAGGGGTGTTTTTAAGGTTACTCTAACACTAAGGGCAGTTGAAAACACTTGAGAGAAAACCTTGCCGTGATTCTTGGCATGATCATGCCCATGATTTCCTGATCATACTTATGATTCTACATGAATTTGGTGATTACAACTTTAAGTAATTCTAATTATGTGAAAATTGACATTTTTGCTAGTTAAAACCTTTTCATGCACTTAAGGTTGGCAAGTCTTGTTGATGAAGACATTGCCCTCGATGATGACAATGCATTTAACTAACTGGTATCCTCCTGCCTAAAGAAGCCTAGGGTTTGTTGAAATTTGAGCATTGTGATGAGCTATGGTGGATCAAACACTAGAATCAACATCATTAACAAAGTGATTAGCAAATAATTAAGATATAATTAGTGGATAATTAACAAATAGATTAATGTAGGCATGGATACTCAAAAACCAGCAAATTCTCATTAGGGCAATGCCTCAATTTATAGAGTTTACATCAAGCATCAAATCCCACTGATTTCTCCATGATTCACTCCACCTCTTTTCCCTGATTCTCTCCACCTCTTCACTTTTCCCAGAATATCTCCCAGAATATCTCCACACTTCCTAAATCTTCTCATGCTACCCTTTATTCTCTCCCAGTAGATTCTTCTCACCTTTTCATAGGTTCTTTCACATTTACATCTTCTCTTTTACAGCCTCTAACCAAGGGCTTGTTCCCGCACACACCCTATTCACTTGTATTTTTAACACCTCCCCTTAAGTGAATAATCTCTAGCACAGCTGGACCCTATACCAAGTTTCCCTCTTACTTGATAGCCCGCGACCAGTGCCTCAAGTCCCTAAACTCCATAGTCCTTGACACTCTCTCTCTATGTGTCCAAGGCTACTATAAGTGCCCGCAACCTTGACTAAAGTGCTCACACATACATCTCTCTACCACGTGGCCTACATCATTGGTGGCTCAGAGGTGGTTTTACTTTGTTGGGGCAGGTTACATTGGGTTGTGGGGTCTCTCTCTCTCTCTCTCTCAGAGATTTTCACATGGCTCCTCACTCTTTGGAGCCTCACATCTTCTCTTGTCTTCAGTCTTCTTGTCGTGGCAGCTTCTCTCCACGCGTCCGTCTCTTCTTTCAGTCTTCTTGTGGCAACTTCTCTCCACGCGCCCGCAACCTTGACTAAAGTGCTCACACATACATCTCTCTACCACGTGGCCTACATCATTGGTGGCTCAGAGGTGGTTTTACTTTGTTGGGGCAGGTTACATTGGGTTGTGGGGTCTCTCTCTCTCTCTCTCTCAGAGATTTTCACATGGCTCCTCACTCTTTGGAGCCTCACATCTTCTCTTGTCTTCAGTCTTCTTGTCGTGGCAGCTTCTCTCCACGCGTCCGTCTCTTCTTTCAGTCTTCTTGTGGCAACTTCTCTCCACGCGCCCGCAACCTTGACTAAAGTGCTCACACATACATCTCTCTACCACGTGGCCTACATCATTGGTGGCTCAGAGGTGGTTTTACTTTGTTGGGGCAGGTTACATTGGGTTGTGGGGTCTCTCTCTCTCTCTCTCTCAGAGATTTTCACATGGCTCCTCACTCTTTGGAGCCTCACATCTTCTCTTGTCTTCAGTCTTCTTGTCGTGGCAGCTTCTCTCCACGCGTCCGTCTCTTCTTTCAGTCTTCTTGTGGCAGCTTCTCTTCTTGTGGCAGCTTCTCTTCTCGTGTCCATGTCTTCCTTCAATGCTTCCTTTAGATCTTCTTGGTGTGGATCCTCTTCTTGGAAAGAGATATTCTTCTTCTTTCATGGCTGGGGCCATGAGCTTGTCCGTCAGGTCTTTTTGCTCCATGTGAGCAACATGTTTCACTGTTTTGCTGACAGTTTCTTTGGGCTTTTGATGTTCATCTTGTGTCATGCAATGCAAACCCAAATTTATTTGGGAGGTCTTACCTCTTGCCTTATTTTGGCAGTGTCTGATCCCATATTTACACTGATGTAATGTGCCCAATACATAATGCGTATAGCATTCACTCATGCACATTTCCAAATGCAACTCTAGTTGTGAATAATCTTGAATTTGAGTGAGATTTATAGGCATTAACCAAGGGTTAAATGCAAAATGATGATTTTCATAAATTTATCAGCACAATTTTACCAGAAATTACATTAAATCAAGGGTAACCAATTTGTACGGAATGGTTGGAGTATCAAACCAACTCCGAATTGCAATCTGAAGCTATAGGGATCTGTATCAGATACCTAATGGTTAATTTGAATCCTCAATTGCACCAAAATATAGTGATTAGCACTGATTAATCACTGATTAGCAAATTAATCCACTATTTTGTGTGCAAAAAACAGAGTATGCGGGGAGTCCAGATATGGTGCCTTAGACTTCAAATGAGCTCAAATGCTTTCAAAGACACCAATATCAATGAGTCTAGTAGAGGATTAAGCCAATAAATATAAGATTTGATCAAATATTGAAAGCTTAATCTCTGTTTTACCAAAGTCACCTACAGAATTGATGGATGAAGAGCTTGGATCTCATTGTAGACTTGATGAAACTGAATTCTATCTTCACCAGCTTGTAGAGCATGCTTGAAAACACCTTGGGCTAGGAGGAATTAGAGACATTTGAACTGAGTAAGAAGAAATCTCCAATCCCCTTCAAAAAAACGGTGCCTGCTAAAATCGTAAATTCTGCTGCATCCGTCGGCGGTTTGTTGCGTGGAGTTGATGGGCTTGAAGAGCCTTGAGATGGCTAGCTATGGTTAGAAGCACTAGGGCTAATTTTGACTGTGCAAGGAGAATGGACTCCTCTATTGGCTAGGGGTACAGAAGTGAAGTGAAAAATAACTAAAATTTTGATTATTTTCTAATTATCTACTAATCCTAATTAATTAGATAATGGACTCATAAATCTGATGGATTCTAAACCTGGCTCTGATACCATGTTGAAATTTGAGCATTGTGATGAGCTATGGTGGATCAAACACTAGAATCAACATCATTAACAAAGTGATTAGTGGGTAATTAACCAAATAGATTAATGTAGGCATGGATACTCAAAAACCAACAAATTCTCATTAGGGCAATGCCTCAATTTATAGAGTTTACATCAAGCATCAAATCCCACTGATTTCTCCATGATTCACTCCACCTCTTTTCCCTGATTCTCTCCACCTCTTCACTTTTCCCAGAATATCTCCCAGAATATCTCCACACTTTCCAGAATATCTCCACACTTCCTAAATCTTCTCATGCTACCCTTTATTCTCTCCCAGTAGATTCTTCTCACCTTTTCACAGGTTCTTTCACATTTACATCTTCTCTTTTACAACCTCTAACCAAGGTCTTGTTCCCGCACACCCTATTCACTTGTATTTTCGACAGGGTTAGCTCACCCGACTAGCACACAAAGGAGTGTGTTTGCTTTGCAAAGACAATTCTTTTGAATCATAAGTAGTAAGGAAACCATGGAAAAACCTCATAAACAAGGAATTGGTAGGGGAGAAGGGTACTTCTTCTCCAATGCTATCTGGTGGTTTCATTAGCTTAGCCTAAGGAATCCTAGGATACAATTATAAGTCCTAAAAGAGAAGCTCCATAGGCTACCAAGTGATAGCCATTAATCTTAGGCATGAAAGTAGACACTGGAAGACCCAAGAGTAGAGGGAAACCAGGGGAGACTTATCTTCAACCTATGGTACAATTACTCCTAAAATTAGAAGGGATTCTATAAGTACCCAAAGGATGGGTGCAATATATTTTCCTACTTCCAGGAAGCTACCTATTGAGGAAAGAATGAGGGAAGCTCATTCCCAACTCAAGAGTCTTGCTTCTCTCTTTTGGCAAAAGAAGCTAGATAATAATACCATTACATTGGATGCTACTTGTTAGAAAAGCATTTTCTCAATGTTCCACCCTCATGTTTTGACTGTGGGTGATCAATGTGCTCTAATTTGTAAGGCCCCCTTTATGAGGAGTAGCCATTGTGATGAGCATGTAGACTCGACATTCTACCAAGTCTACATAAGCTTGGTGCATCTCCTCACAGCACAAGCTGCTCCTAATCCACCACATCCAGCCAAAACATCAATAACATAATCATCCTTGTGTGTGAATGTCACCAACAACCAACTATAGCCAACGAAAAAAGGAATCCATGAAACCACACACATTTTTGTAGTTTGTGCAAACTCACTACTAATAGACTGTAAAAAAAAACTCACATTTTTGTAGTTAGTGTAATTACAAAAAAAAGCATTGGAGTGCTCAATCACTCTAACTCCTAGCTGTTGGGAATAAGAGATGAGATACCTCCTCACCGGCCTCTCTGTCATAGTGGGGCACACGCATGTTCTTACGATAGAACAAGCCAATTGTGAGATCTGTGACTTGCACAAACAAATCTATTATAAGGCACAAAATTATTAATAAAATATTAGTGTTCTACCACACACACCTGCTCTCCTGTGTGTGGATGTAAGTAACCACCATCGCACACAAGTGCCCATGAACAATGAACCTGTAGTCCAGATTTACCTACATACTTCAATATCTTGCCCAGGTGTCCTGGGCAAGACAAAGAGAGTAACAAGGAATCCCTCATCTGCAAGGTGTGTGTCTGCAATCTCCATGACTCCCCTCACCAATGGTGTAGTTAATACATTCCACTCAGGAATGTCAGGACGTACTCCCACTAATTTCTAGTAGGAAAATTGTAAGTGCAATATGAAATGAAATTAAAATATACAATATGTGTTCTAACAATTTGTCTACCTGGTGAGGCAACGTGCACTCCATGCACTAGCATGGATGTAGGAAAATCAGAAAAAAAAAGTCGAGCCACTGTATTAGAGTACTCCCCATGTGGTGGTGGTACACGTGGTGAAATAAGGTAGAGTGTGAGGTCCCAAACCACTCCTAAATACTGCATCAATGTAAAGACATATTAGCTAAGCTAATTTTAGATGCAAGCTTAGCTTCAAATCCACTATATAATAGGATGTTTAATGCAACTACTCTACCTATCCCGTGCAAAGTCATCAATGGCTACCACATCCACCAAAAGGGCATCCACAAAAGTTGTGTAGTATTGGTCCCCTTTCCATTGCCATACACATTTACATAGAGTTACTCAAAACACAAATATAAGTCTTTTAAAGTAACATGCTCATTTCAAATTCATGAATTAGCACATCATTAAAGTCTTGTACCTGTAGTACACATTGTTGGGCATCTCTCTAAAGCCGGATGATCCATGATGGACTTAGGGACCACAGACCTGCTCATAGTGGTAGGTACAGATTTCCCCCCCCTCTTGCGAATCAAAGGGGATGGCTCACTCTCATCCCCATCCTCATCCTCTATAACCACCGTATTTATTTGGTTAGATGGCTCCTCACCATGGATCTACTCTTTCCCTTTGTTGGTTTTCTTTGAAGTCTTTTTCCCAACTACTTGTGTCACCTCCTCTGTGGGTGGAGATGTGATGCTCACATTCAAAACCACTTTGGGATTTTCTTGAAGAAAGACTTCATGCATACAAATAAGACAAATAAACAACCAAAGACCTTAACGCTTACAACTATCTTAATTTTAAGAGTGTCAAGTAGGTTTGAGTTTATTTACGAGCATGCAGCTGCTGCTCTTGCTTAGTGATAAACTCCAAGGGGGTACTCAATCCACCAAGGATAATGGGTGCACTCCCATGCAGTAATACCCATCTCCACTAAGGTAATTGAGAACATAGTGTTCTCATCATGTGGATCTAGCCACTCTGCAATCTCCGAGGGCATATCTGAAATGAATTTGTGCTCAATGCAATCCAAGAGCCATCTATAAAAGAGAGCTCGTCATGCTTTTTGAACAATAGATTTTTGATGACATAAGAAGCAAACTAACATATACATAATGGCTATTGAATGAAATGTAACACTACTTGTATACAAGCCTCTTGCTTGAGAATGGAAACTCAGGCATGTTAACCCCGTCAGAAGCACTCTTCATGTTGCCTAACATGTAACATGTGAGAGTATGCATTTATCACATGAATTTTGTGTTGGGCTTTAAAATATCCCTCAAAACTCTTAGGCATTTGAGGCCCTTCCACCTCAAACTTGGCAATTTGAATACACGCCTCATTAAACATATGTAGCCAATATACTTCTTGCCTCATGTAAGATCTTAATTTCTTATAATCCCCAAAGTGTGTCCCTTTTGGATCTTTGACCTTTGTTAAAGTCATCATATGCAATATTTATTTTCGCCTACATACACTCCATACAAAACATTCAAGTTTGAAAAAAATAGATGTCATACTTTCAGTATTGACATAAAGTTTTAGATTCAATATCAAGAGAGAACCATGAAAAAATTAAAGCAATGAACATGAGATTTTTAAGGACACCACATACCTCTCTGTAGTTATCGTGGGAATTGGTGTCACCAAGGGTTTAAAACCTAGTGACATAATTGGAGGCATAAGATTGGTCCAATGCATTGTCAAATGTGATTGGGGGTTGTTCTTGAGGCATGGGTCGTCGCAAGGGCTGATAGGTTTCAACTATTGGATTGAGTTATGATGTTAAACTCCCTAGGTTAACCATTACAACCACTGTTCTCCTTTGTGTGTGTGTGTGCGTGCGTGCGTGCTTTGGGTTTCCTTTTATCTCGAAGCAACCTTTGTAAGCAATCTTTATATGCCTGGTCTACCCTCTATTTCGCAACCCATTGAGGGTTCATTTACATGAGTTTCCTCTTAGGCGTAGGGCATGTGAACACCCTTTTTGAAAAGTGTGCACATAAGTAATTTCTCAGATAGTAGAGAAGGCCTCAAAACCTATTTGCCAACCCTTTTTCAAATAGGTTATAGACAAAATGTGGAAACGAGTTCTATGAGAGAGTTGTAGAATTTTTTGAATATTACAACTTTTCTCCCTTGACCTTGCCAAAATTCTTTTATTTGGTCTCTAAAATTGTAGCCCCAAAGTGGTCCATAAGTTTTTTTTGGTCTATTTTAGTGTTTTCTTGCCTCGATTTTGTAGCTGTTGCTCGGAGGCCAAACGATGAAAATCGTTTGGATTTGCTCGAGGAAAGATTTGAAGAGCCCAAAAAGATCTTTGAGATGAGCATTAGAATACGTTCACTGACCTCACAATTTTGTGAGTTTTGTATGTTGATTTGGTGCAATGATGCATTAAAATGCACTCTATGCACTTCTAGTCTCTTTTTCTAAGCTCATATTGACTCAGCAACCACTAATACCTCTATTTTTTTGGGATTTTCTACTCTCTTCATTAATCTCTTTTCTAATGCAAAAACCAATCCAATCAGTGAAATTAGTAAAAATTAAGAGATTTATAAGTTTTTTTGATGATTAAGCTAAGTAGATGCTAACACTCTAATCTAATCAAATACATTAAAAAACTTAATGATTAAGCTAAGTAGATGCTAACACTCTAATTAAGCTAAGTAGATGCTAACACTCTAATCTAATCAAATACATTAAAAAATGTATTGGAAGTGAACAAATTAGCATCTAAAGCTTATGTAAAAAATAGATGCTAACACTCTAATCTACTCAAATACATTAAAAAACTAATTGGAAGTGCAAAAATTAGCATCTAAAGCTTATATAAAAAGTACTAAAGAGAGTATGCTTAATGTAATGTAAATGATGCATTCTAATCCTAGATTTACCTATGCACATGTCAAATGAATCAGTTAAATTCATCAAAACACAACACGAACAACAACTTAAGCTAAACCACATTCTTTTCAAAACAAAAAGAGTGCAAAAAAGAATCAAAAGCACCTCAAATCTCTATACAGCAAACTTTTTTTTGTGGGAATCCACTACTAAAGAGTATGGGCAATGGGTTATGCATAGATTTAGAGAACAAGCAACAAAAAAAGCCAAAGGATTGCTCCTTAGTAGTACAAGTGATGCCAAAAATGTTATTGCCTGCCTTCGGTCTCCCTTAAAAACACATTCACAAGAGATTACCTTAGTATCAAGCTATAACCATTGTGAGGATCTTTCCAATGGATGAGCTTGTAACCCTCAAGGTCTCCAAGCTCCACATCTCCTTGGGGAGTAGTTTTCATTGCCTTCTTCTATTAGCATGTCACACCATTGCATTGCACTATAAGTCCTTGTCCCTCCTCTCACTTTACACCAACCCCACACACTCACTAACATGCATTAGAGAAGAAGATTAGAGAGAGTTTTAGCACAATATAAAGACTCAATTGCACAATGGGAGAGTAGAGAAAGTGACTTATATATAAAGCCATAAGTGTTCACACATACTGAAATTATGGTCGGCCATAAGTGTTCACACATACTTAAATTATGGTCGACCAGGTGCCCAAGGTGCTTATTTCTTGTACAATGCTTAATCTCATATTACATGTATGAAGTACATTCACATACTTAAATTATGGTCGACTAGGTGCCCAAGGCTCATAAGTGGCCTATTTCTTGTACAATGCTTAATCTCATATTACATGCATAAAGTAGATTCACATGGAATCCATTCTAGCTTGTTGCCACACGCTCTTAGAGTGGGAGAATTTGCATAAGTATTTTGTTAGACTATTTTTGAGTGCCCATTCAAGTTGTAGATTTGGAAACCATTGCTTTATAATTTTTGATCATATATGCTTTTAGTGTCTCTGTCTGTGCTATTTGATGTAGAATTATTGTGGTAACTCTTGTTAACCCTAAAATGGGTTAACACTTGAGAGGATATATGATCAATCCTTGAAAGAACTTAAATCTCATCCCATACATTTTGTAAATTGTTATTATTATCCAACTTATATAGGGATTTACTTAGGCAAGTACTCAGATCTCTTTGTCCCTCCTCTTAAGTAAGACTTTTCTAGTTGTGTCTGTCTTGTCATATTTATCAGTACTCCATGAGCACTTGTTGGAAAGATCTTATTAGAAACCTTTGCACCTGCCTCTCGATCCATGTGCGGGAGGTCACAATTTCCACACCAAAAAACACTCATGGCCAATAGAAATACTTTGGAAGTAGTGAAACATAAATATTTATTAACTATTAGGGTTGAGATGAGATTAGGCTAATATCTACACTTTAGGGTGCCCATTTGATTCCAATCATAACTAAATAAAAGCTAGAAAAAGCCATCACCATATGCAAGATCGAAAATAGACACCATCTTATAGGCTCAATCACAAAAGTCAACTTCCATGTATTTTACAACCTTATTGAACTTGCTAGTGTACTCCTGACTCATCTTAGATCGATCAATATTTTGGGTAGCCTTTTTGAATGTAGCTAAAAAATAATCCTTCCATAAGAACAACAAATGAGAATAGTATACGTCTATATAAGTAGGTACCTTCCACATAATACATTTCTAGTTTATGTGGATAGGTACCTTCCAAACAAGCAGTGATATGACACACTGTGTATCATGGGTAGCTATTTTTCCTTCTTATCATCATCTTCACTTCCACCCATATTTTATCCTCCACTCAAAAACTTAAGAAGTGAGGATTTTTCCACCATGCCAAATTTTTGAAAGAGGAAAACCTCATGCCCATATGAAGGCAAAAACTCCACATCCACTTGAACGAGTCTTCAATATCAACATAGAGTAGTATTATTAGTAACATGATTTACTCATTGATTGATTTCAAGGCAAGTAGCAGATCTCCCTCTTGAGATTCCTCCACCTCAATGAATCACATCTCAACTTGATATGGCAAGTTGTCATTATTGAATAAGCTATAGTGTATCATACCTGTAAGTAAGCATGACAATCGCGCACACAATGCAAAGTCTTATGGAAAAGATGCAAGACATATATTTTAATAATCTATAGTGTATCATACCCATAAGTAAGCATGACGATAACACACACAATGCAAAGTCTTATGGAAAAGATGTAACTACTCTTAAAAGAGTTACCTTCTTTGATCCGAGAAAACCATACCTTCTTCAACTTGTGATTCATGTCTCAAACCACGAACGTATTCCCTTTCAAGTCTTGCCACTCATCATTTAGTTCGTTGTCATAGTCATCACTTAGTTCAAATAGGGCCCCATTCTTGTTGACCAAGATTAATAACATAGAAACATTGATCATTTCTTGGCCTTCACATATGGAAACTAGAAATGGTGCACTAGAGCATAACCTCTAGAATCAAATTTATAAGACAACAACCTCCGATGGAGTTTGTGGATGGCCTCATTGGGGAATCGATCTACACAATGGAATCAAAGGGGGTTTAGTTCTTGTCTACATCTGAAACTCATCAAGCACATCTTGTAGATGTCTAATTTGGATATCTTTCCCAAGGACTCTTGGATGCATTGGAGCTTTTTCTTTTCCCTTTTTTGTATTTGCAGCTTCATCTTGCTAGACCTATCTTGCACTCTTACCTTGCTCTCCTTGCCCTTGGCCCCTTCCTACCTTTGTTTCCCTCGGGTCTCATCCTGCACTTCTTGCATTAATCACATCATGAGATGCTCCGTCTTCCTGAGAGTAGCCTTGGCCTTAGTTGCTAGTATCATTTTGTGGAGTGCGAGAGGTGTACTCCTCGCTCATAGCTCTTCTCGATGGCACGGATTGTAACCCATAAGACTTGTCACAAGCAAGAGGGATGACTATATTGTTCATGACTACTATAAACATGTGAGAGATATCAATATCTATGACTTTTAGAAATTACCTCTTGTAGTTGCTCTTTTCCTCCCCCCTTCGGTGGCATACCTTTAGGATGAAATTGCTTGCACCTTGAATCCTGTATATAAGCATGTACATACATACATAAAAAATTAAAGCAATAAAATTACTATATTTTATGTATGCTTGTATGTACAAATTTAAAGTAATTGAATAAGGTTTGTGTGTGTGTGTGTGTGTGTGGATAAAATGCCAATCTATCATATGGCGATGGACTAAGCATACAAATATGTCCATTTTCTACTAAATGATTGAGGAATGATGTTCGCACTCATGCCTTTATAACAACACATCAACTAGTACAAGCATGCTTATGTTAGCATAGTCAAGGCCAACATGATTGAGTTCTAATAGACTTTAATTAATGGCATATACTATCATCATGATGAGTACATACATCTATGTAACTGTCAAAGTCTAACATGTTTACATGGATTTTTAGCACTTGTACCTTTATAACAACACATCAACTACATGTTACCATGTACTCAAGGATACAGAGGCTAACATGATTGACTTCCAATAGACATTAGTCAATGCCATATACTACTACTATAAATATATACATCTATGTAATTATCAAAGTCTATAACATGTTTGCATGGATGTGTATTTACTTACTAATAGATCAGCATAGTCTAGATGGCACATCCATAATGGCACATCCATATAACACATCAAGTATAAGCATGCTTATGTTAGCAAGGATACGCGCAAAGGCCAACATGATGGAGTATAAATAGACCTTAATCAATGGCATATACTACCAACATGAATACATACATCTATGTAATTATCATAGTCTACAACATGTTTGCATGGATGTAGCATAGTCCAGATGGCACATCCATACAATAACACATCATTTGGGTCTACACAACATTCTAGTCTACCCCACCTTGGAAACCACTACATGGACCCATTCCTCCATAACGTCTATATTCTGTCTACCATAAATACCCCTGTTGTACTCACTCATATATATATGGATGGATATACATACATACATACATACATACATATGTATGTATGTATGTATATACATATATATATATATATATAGATAGATATATGTACATGCGTACACACACACACACACGCACATATATATATGGATATACATACATACATACATACATACATACATACATACATACATTATGTATGTATGTATGTATGTATATCCATATATATATATATATATGTGTGTGTGTGTGTGTGTGTGTGTGTGTACGCACAAGCTTTTTTGTGCCTTTGTAAAAAGATGTCAGCAGCCACTTTGTGTTGATATATATCGGATCCATATCACATACTGAGCCTTCTTCCACTCACAAAATGATAATGTGCCTTTGTACTCAACAAGGCAAATGTCAGCTGCCGTTGTTTCTTACTACTCCAACTCAATGTGCTTCATCCTAGCATGATAAAGTGGGTTATTAGCCAGTTGCATGTTGCTCATATTGTTAGAATAAGTGACAATGGTCCTATCCACGAGCTCACTTACATCACCAAGTAGCTTTTGAAACCAAGCTACCTCAGGTTTCCCCATAGCAGCACCCCAATACTCTATCTTTGTACTCAATAAGGCAATTGTCAGCTGTTTCTTATTGCTCCAACTCACAGTAGTACCCTCAAAAGAAAACATAAAGCCACGAGTTGTAGATCTCTTGTCTGAGACACTACCAACCCAATTAGCATTTGTATACCCATGTAGCTAAATATCTCTTCTAGTATCATAGAAAAATCCACAATTAACAGTGGAATTTATGTATTTGAGAATCTGTCTTGCCACATCCAAGTGTGGCTTCCTGGGGGATCTACATAAACTAACTCACAAGTCCAACAACATAGCTTAAATATGGCCTAGTAATGATCATGTAGATCAAGCTACCCACTATGTGCTTGTATATAGGGGGTCCTCCAAAAGCTCACATGCATCTACAAAAAGGTTAGGGGGTTATGCTTCAATGACATTGAAATATGCTTACAAAAAAAGCACGGCCCTAGCAACAAGAAGCATCCCAACCATACCATATAAGTCAAAGGAAGCCCATTCTATGTAAAAGGAAGCCCATTCCATGTATCGAGGTTTGGCTCCCCAATCTTGGCTACACGAGAGGCTAGCACTACTCAAAATCATACACAAGGGATGCTAGCCCCTTCTACATTCTCCAACATATATCCCCACCACACATGAGATGAATATGAGATAAGCCACCAAACAAGCCAATGCCAGGAGGGGACCCCACCCTTAGAGAAAGTGGTGGAACATCCTCCGTGAACTACTAAAAGGACTTGTCTCCATACACTTCCAAGTGGGGGACTCCATAGTCTAGGAACAAGTTGAATCAGCTATCACATACAAGTGTTAAACAAGTTGATCTTGAGGTAAAGGAAAGTAATGAAGAGAAAGGCTTGCTTTTAATGTTTAACTAACCTTCCTAATGGGTGGTATG
The DNA here is from genome assembly GCF_041138505.1 of Cibotium barometz. Classification (NCBI taxonomy): domain Eukaryota; kingdom Viridiplantae; phylum Streptophyta; class Polypodiopsida; order Cyatheales; family Cibotiaceae; genus Cibotium; species Cibotium barometz. The sequence goes on from NC_141063.1 coordinate 40,749,139, forward strand.
ACAAGAAATATAGCTTCATGGAGACATTTACCAAAGTAGCCAATGCCACACATGATTAAATGGGCATACATCACTTACATCCACCGATGGGAATGTAGTAACCATTCAGTCACCTTCAAGAACAAACAAGTTAGAATTTCAATGGGAATGTATTAACTATGTGGTGATCACCTTCAAGAACAAGAATAAACAAGAACAATCAAGTTAGGATTACAATGTAATTAATCACCTTTAAGAACAAACAAGATAGGATTGCAATCCTTAGGAAATCTTGAACTCTCAAAGATACAAAGCTAAGGATAACATAAGAATTCACACGAGCATAACAAAAGGGAAAGGAGAGTTTGAGAAGGTGTGATTGCAACCAAAGTGAAGAAATGGGTGATCCTTCACAAAGGAAGAGATCATTCAAGCATTTTGCACTCCAAAATTGATAGCCTATCCTTCATTGACCACAAGCACCTAATTTATGTTACTCCAGGATTTCATTTTTTATAATCCTTATGGATCTTTTTAGGAAGGTTGATCAAGGGCATATGAGATACCATTGTACCATGCTGATCGAGGATGTTTGAGATACCATTATACCATGATGGTTGTTGGTGGTGTCATTGTACCATGATGATGGAGGATGCTTGAGATACCATTGTACCATGTTGATTGAGGATGTTTGAGATACCATTGTACCATGATTGTTGTAGCATGATGTTAGTTGTTGGTATCATGGGTGATACCGCATACTACATCAATACTAGGGTAGGCTAGTGCTATTGATATATGTATCTGGGGCCATGTAAATTTTATTAGTATTGCTAAATAAAAGCTAGTGTTATTAGTGTTCTGTGTTTGTGCCTATAACATTGAGTTATAAAAAAATGACAACTAAATTGTGGAAACTACCCCCCATATTTGTTTCCACAAGAAAAAACATTAAAAACACCTTTTTTTTATATAAATTTTAAGGTAATTGAGGGGTTGGGCTCATTGTAGCTACAATTTTATGTGAGTGGTAAGACAACGGTCTTTAACTATGTGCTCCCTCATTCTACCCACGAACATCCTACCATGAAAGTGTTTTTTAAAAATCCTTTTTCTTGATTATTCTTCTATATTTTTATTAGTTTCTATGTTCTTTTAAACAAAGAAACAAGTGTGTGGTTAGGATTCTAGAATCTCTTTTCCTTGATTGTTTACATGGCTTTTTCCAACAGCAAATAGTTTAAGGTTTCAAATTTGGATTCTAGAATCCCTTTGATTAAGTTTTCTTTGCTTGGTTTTGTAGTTGAATACACAACTTGTTTTAAATTTGTAATTGTGTTGTCATAACAATTTTTGCATTAATTTAAGCACAAAGATCTTATTACATTAATATTTTTTGAATCGTTGGATGAAAGAATCCATTGTGATATAACTTTTTCTTTCTTTGTTTTCTTATTAAGCTTCATGGCCTCTCAAATTCTTTTTGGTTAGAAAAAGGAAAGGTAAAAGGCAACAAATAATATCCATCCACAACTAGAACATAAGCTTAATCGCTAACAATGTCTTAGTGGAGGTCTCTTAGGAAATCTTACTCCATGTAGAAGATTTCCACCACCAATAAGTCCTGGATTTCAAGCTAGGAAAGTTTCTTCTTCTTCACACTCTACTAGAAGAGAACTCCTTGGGGAACATCAAACCAAGAAAACCAATAAGTCCTGGATTTCAAGCTAGGAGAGTTTCTTCTTCTTCACACTCTACTAGAAGAGAACTCCTTGGGGCACATCAAACTGATAAAACCAAGAAAAGAAAATTCAATGATCCTCAAGGTGATGTGGCCAAGAAAAAGAACATGCCACTTGTTATCCCAACTACTCATTATTTGATACTTTCCATGCCCAAAAGATACCGAGAAGGACATTAACCTCTCCCTTGTTTGGAAGAATGATAGAGATCAAAGAGTCAAAATAGAGTGGACTTCTACATTCTTTATGAGATAAATGAAGGGAAGACCTTATGGTTTCTATAAATAGAAGTGATCTTAGTATTGAGTTTCAAACTTAATTGTTTGTTGCTATGGTCCAATATTTATGATCACTTTCTATTCCTTCCTTTTAACCTTTATACATTCCATTCATCTATTTTTTTGCAATCCCTCTTTGTTGGTCTTAAGAGGCCATGCAAAATGTGTTTAATAACGAAGATGACTTAAAAGATGACTCTGTCGGGTAAGTTTGTTAAGTGCTCTTGAGTGTGCATATGTTCTTTTATTTGATGGGGATTATTAGACAAGCTCTTGCTAAAGGTAGTGGAGGTATTGTAGCATTATATGGTAGTGATGTGTGTGAACACACTTAGGACCACCGGGACACTTTTTCCCTCACTACTACGAGGTTTTTTCCCTCGTGCATATGTACACCCTCTTATCTACTCATTTTGGGGTGTGTACTTATCTTTGTATCTGGCACACATTTGTTCATTCTAATCTAGTGAGTTTGTGTGCTCTCAAGCTTCTCTATCTTGTGTGTGTGTGCATTGTTGCAACCCTAACCCTAATTCCAACAATTGGTATCAGAGCTAGCTTCCTTGACACTTAATCTAGTAGTCTGCCTCCCTCCTCATCTCACGACCCTATTTTTCTGTCTCCGATTGAGATACCCTCTTAGGAGAAGAAGGTATATACTGTAGTGTGATGTATACGAAGTATAAAGAATTTCTGGGGTGCACGGTGTGATTTGGGTACGATTTGGGCATGTTTTGGGCACCGCAAGGTTTCTGTAGACGTTTCGGAGAGGCGTCATTTTGGATTGGTTCTACTCAAGTTTGGGTGTTTGGGCTGTGTAGCAGCATCTACAGTGTCTTCAACAACATCGACCATCATACTTTCCCTAGTAACACTCTATTCTCTACTCTGTCTTATTTTTCATACACTTTGCAAGTGATTCAGTCAGTTTGGCAGCCATCCAGGGTTGCATTCAGTGTGAATACTGAGTACTTGGAGTGTGTTAAAGGATTTTGCATTTGGTAGAAAGTTATGGTTGGCAGTAGTGATGTATTCAACATGTTGTGCGCTGAGGACAAACTTGATGGGACTAACTACCCATTGTGGTTCTATATGATGAGGCATGTACTGGTTTTGCTAAAGGCTGGAAAGTGAAAATTGTCATCTTTTACAACTACTAGTACAACCAGGTGTTGCAGGTACATCTAAAGTAGAATTTGATACAAATGTGGCTCCTCCACATGCACCACCAATACCTCCCACTGCTGCTCAAATGGGATGGAAGAGATGCATAAGCACATGTATTGCTTGCACTTTCTATGAAGCAAAGCATTATTCATCATATTCGGTCATGTAAGACTTTAAAACAGGCATGGGATGCACTTGTTGCTTATACCAAATGCACAATGAAGCACATGTTGCATATCTGCGCAAACAGTTGAGCACATGAATCAGGGAGACTCAATGGACAACTTCTTGACCAAGATCAAAGATTTTAAGGAGTAGCTTGCTAGTTTTGATGAGATATATCCTGATAGTATATTCGTGCCCATAGTTCTCAATGCATTGCCAAATTCTTATCAGAGTTTTACCTCTACACTTAGACTCATGATGAAGGGAAATCCAAATGCCCTTACATTTGATGAGCTGGTTTCAGAACTCTTGCAAAGAAGAGCACAAAGAAGAGCAATCTAGGCAAAACAGATCTGTTATGTGAGTTGGTGACCAAGCTTTTGTTGCCAATCAAAAAGGCAAAGGTAAAGCTTCTTCACATGGTGGCTATAAGCCAAAATCAGAATCCTCAGGGTAAGGATGCAGAGAAAGAAGGTGATAAGCCGAAAAAGAAGGGATAGTATCACTATTGTAGGAAACTAGGGCACTACATAAATGAGTGCAAGAAAAGGCTATAGAAGGAGAAAAAGAAAGAATCGGGCATGGCTGTGGGGCTGATGCATCTGCACCAAGTGCAGAGAAGAAGGAATCTATAAGCTTTGCTCAAGATGATTGGGCATGGACTGTACATTGTAGTTATGACCTGATGATGTATGCATGTCAGTGGGGTAGAATCGGATGCTTGGTACTTTGACAGTGGCGCTAGTAAGCACATTACTTTACAAAAAAAATTATTCTCATTCTGGAATCTATCCCAAGTGTAGGAACTGTCACATGTGCAAATGGTTCCTCATATCTTGGGGGATGTATTGGCTTGGTTGGTTAGCCATAGCTGTGTGTTCTGCACCGGCTAGTTCTTCTAGTCACATGTGCAAATGGTTCCTCATATCCTGGGAGACGCATTGGCTTGGTTGGTTAGCCATAGTTGTGTGTTCTGCACCGGTTGGTTCTTCTAGTCATTTTCCATAGTTGTATGGTGGCGATTTCTATGCAGTGGAATTGTGGTTACCCTTGGGCTTGGCTAGGCCCTAATAGCGAACATTCGCACAGTTGTTTCATCCTTTAAAAATTCATATAAAAAGTTTTTTTTTTCTAAAAAAGAAAAAACCCAAATGCTTCACCTATTTCCTAGAATCCTAGAAAACCTCCTACAAGGGGAGATTTTTTTTTAGAAGCAAAAAAGAGCCCCTAAGTCCACAATGATCATTTTTCCTTGGAGCATGGTCATGCACGCTTGGTACTCTTGGGTGTCGACTTTTCAACATCAGGTTTTTAGGAACTATCAAAGGTCGGGACACTATTACTGGTGGTGTACATGCAAACTAGTCAAGGGAATACCCTCTTGACGCTTCCATGAACACAAATTGATGCATTCACACAGATCGTCAAGATGCATCACAATAGGTTGCAGTAGCTTTGATGCTTCTTCTTATTGGCGATGGGAGGTCAAAGGAAGCAACAACAAAACAATAAGCAATGTGCTTGGAGTGCATATTTCTATGTGATTAACTTGCCCAACCACTAATGGTGTAGTGGCAGGGTTTCCTGAACTATAATGGATTGTTTTGTTATTGCAAATGATCATTGCACTTACTCAATGGATGTGGCAGTTGCTGTCATGGATGATTTTGGTTAGACCTTGGTGATGTGCTCTCAAAAGGATGCCAGCATGGTCAAGTACATGGCTACTCAAGTTAAGATGGAAGCATGTGAACTCCTGAGCTAAATTGTGTTAAGATAAGATTGGATTTTGTGTGAAGATAGCTTCCAAACACATTGGGATAATTATTATTTTTTCAATTCCATTAAATGAGAGGTGCCTCATTTTCTTTGTCCTGTAGCTACATGCCTTTGATGTGCTTGCACTATGAATGCTTGGTTGCATCCACTTCATCAAGGTGTAGAAGGATTTGTGATAAGCAAACAACTCAAGAAAGAAGTTGATTCACATTACTTTACCTCTTCATTCCGATTTAAAAGTGAAGGAAAGGGTGGATCTTAGAGAGGGACATTGGATAAGAGTCGCTCTTCCATGCTTTGGTTCATGGAGATTTTATGTCTAAAAGGTGGATCTATTTTGGAGCTTGGAGGTGGAACAAGACCTACATTCAAGGTGATACTCCATACTGGCTATCCTTGTCTTATTATAGACAATGACTAGGACATATGTGATGGGTATTTGCATCCTTTCATAAGGATCCATTTCAAGGAGGTTGAGGCATTGCCATCCCGCTTCGCAAATGATGAGGATACACTTAACTTTGCATTACCCTTAGACTTGCTTATGGATGTTTTGGTTTCTCATAAAATTATTATTTTTCATTTTATATGTTCTTACAAAATTAAAGGGGTTTTCCATGCTATGTAGAGCCAAATGGCAAGCGTCACGGTAGATCATGATGACGGTACAGTGCTTCGTTGAAGGAGAGGCGACAATTTTGATCACATTTTGTGGATGATAGTGTAAAGATAAACAATCCACACCATGATAGATAGTGTAAAGATAAACAATCCACACCATGATAGATAGTGTGTTTTTTTAACTTCATGCATTGTTAGGCCTTTCTAACTCAAACTAGGACTCATATTTTGGTATTTTTTTCATGATACTAGAGCATGTGATGGTCATATGTTGGGGATGACGTTTTGGGTAGAACTTCTAAGCTCTTGCACTAGATTCAATGAATTATATCTTAGTATTTTATGATTGTGGATCATGCAATGATTATGTTGGATGATAGGACTATATTTTCATTTGGTAGGACCGTATGCTAGAGCACTCCCTAGGTAAGAAGGCTAAACTCTTTTTAATCCACCTCAAGCGAGGAGCTTTGATCCAATTGAATACAAATGTGAGCGAAGGAACAATGGAACACGTGGGAACAAGAGCCATCACATGGTCCACCAAGCTCCAGACTCACTAACTAGCTCTCTAAACATCACCATAAATTTCATAAAAAGGGCACGAAATTAGGAAAAGCTACAGTGAAGGAGTGGGAGCAAGACTAGGAACCTCAAGGTTTTTTCCGTTTAGGAAGTGGTCAAACCATATCCAATGCAATAATATTTCAAATATTTATGTTGATCTTGAGCTAAGTTTATCCCAAGCTAAGTGTTCGTTGGGTGGCTCCATTTCAAGGGTGGCTCAATTTTAGTGGGTGTTGGATAAAATGATGTTTCTTTTTGTTGGTGACACAAAGAAGTTGGCTCTCTTGGTGGTCTATGCCATATGCATTGATAATCTCATGTGTGGAAAAGATGTATGCCACACATAAGATATAGGAGATATATGCTACAGGAGGTAGGAGGAAATACATCCACATAGGAGTCTAGCTCAAAAATGTGCACGCAGACCCTCCTACCTCTTCCACCATATATCTCTTGTATCTCGTGTGTAACATAGGGGCCAAGGTTTTGTGGCCCTCTAGCTACTAACATGGTCTTGCTCTAGCTTACAATCTTTGACTCAAGTTTTCACCTGGTTGAGCTAAGATCCATATTCACTCATAGTACATTGATTTGCTTTCTAAGAGATGTAGCATCTAGTCCTAGAAAAGAAAGAGAGACTTCATAGGTAGATTGCATCATCTTACTGCTCTCTATGTGTAACATTTTCTTTGGGGGAGGAGAGAGAGAGAGAGAGCCATGCATCATATTTCTTTGTGTGAGTAAAATCTACTCCGAGAGTTAGAGAGAGAGCATGCTAGGCATCCACATGAGATGGAATGAGAGACACTTACTTGCTAGTTAAAAATCATTTTTTGACGGTTTTGCTGCTTAATATTTAAATACCCTTAGCTTGAAGGGGATTTTTTAAATGCATTTTCATCAAAGGAAGGGTTTTTCTAAATGGGCATAACCTGCGGTCCCGCTACCTGTCCATATCTAGTTTTTTTATTTCAAACCATGCCAACTACTTAAAATGGTGCTATGTACTTGCTATCTATGCTTTGCTCTATGCGTTTTCTGAAAAGCTGATCATGATCAAGGTTGCTTTTTGATGCCCCTTCATGGGCATTTTTGCTCATTTTTTTAATGTATGGTAGTGTGGGATGGCTGTCACCCATGAAGGAGGGCTGTGCAATAATAATCATGTCAAATTGACGTACATGATTTGAAACTTCTCATCATAATTCAAAATTATATAAGGTCATGATTTTCTATAAGAAAATAGTATGCAAATTGCAACAAGTGATGGACCCATCATCACATGAGGTGCACTTGTTGTAGGTTGAATTATGAGAAGGCAAATGGCCTACACTTACTTTTAGGGAGCATAATTAAAATATAGGTTGAGTCATTTTTTTTCTAGAGATCATTATTGCATTATGCATAAACATAAAACCTAATAAAAAATAGCATTCAAATTGCAAAGAATTTTCCCTCCTCTTTCAAAATTGCAAAGAGTAAGTTTCCCTCCTCTTTCAACTTTCAAGACAAGAAGAGTACGCATTATTTTTTCATTTTTCCTTCCCCTTCATCCTTCCAGTTGGAGAGTATGTTTGAGATGTATGTTACTCCTTCATGATGAATTGAAAATCCAAATATGATAATTCTTGCAGGCAAGAAACTACATGGACATACTTTGCTTTACAATGTTCTCATGAGTTAGAAGAGGTAAAGTGATGGCTTTTTTTCTTTTGTTTCATACTTACTAGTATTGCACCCGCGCATTGCTGCGACCGACCAAGGTTCCAGAAAAGAACTATTCCCTCTCTACAACCATCTCTCTCTCTCTCTCTCTCTCTCTCTCACACACACACACACACACACACACACACACACACATGCACATGACCCTCTCCCTCTCTCTGTCACGTACACACACTCTCAAATGTTGAAACTCTCTCTCTCTCTCTCTCTCTCTCTCTCTCTCTCTCATGCACACACATATACACACCTGCTCTCTCTCTCTCTCTCTCTCTCTCTCACACACACACACACACACACACACACACACACACACACACACATGCACACACTCCCTCTCTCTTCTTACACTCTCCCACACATAGAAGCGCTCTCTCTCTCTCTCTCTCTCTCTCTCTCTTTTTTTTTTTTTTTTTTTTGGAGGAAACACAGAGCTATAATACTGGGTATGAAAAAACCCCAAAGTGCCAGAGGTGGCCTACTGAGGGGGCATACAAACTGTGCAGTGGGAGGCGTGAAGCCTGTGAGCAGTCGGTGCTACATCACGGTGGATGATGTGATGTGTGCAATATGAACCACTGTGGGGGAGAGTACTCCCATCTAGCATGTCCTCCAACAATCCTGAAGAAGAGACCCGTGCGCCCCCAACGACGAATGAAGGCCTGGAGTCTGTCCTGAGCTGTCTGTGAAGGCCGACAGGAATCATCATACGTGGAACGCAGTGCACGGATAAGATCGAGCCAAATCAGGACTAGAGTATCACGTGTCGATTGCCGCGTGTGACTAAGGACATGGAGACAACGAGCTCTCCAAATGTTCCACATCGCAATCGCGGCAATCACCATAAAAACATCATCCCTCTGCCAATGCTCCATGTGCAAGGCGTCAGGAGGAATCATACTGAGGTACCCCCTCCGATACCCCGTCGCCGTAAGCATAAGCACAGCATCAGTGCCCTCACCCTCAAAGAACACATGAGGTCCCGGCCAAGGAAGGAGCCATAACACAGACCCCCAACTGAGGAAACCTGCATGCTGACCAGCTCTGCTGAGGAGAAGAGCCACTGCTCGCCAAACAGAGGAAGCCATAGGACACGACCAGAGGCAGTGGGTCTGAGACTCCTGAACCTGGTGATCACAGCATATACAAATGGGATCATGGCCCATCAAGGCACCCCAAGTGCCGACAGCAAGACCAGCATGAGCAGTCAACCAAAAAAAGAGAGTGATCCGCCGAGCAATCCTCAGCCTCCAAATAGATACCCAGTACTGTGCCAGGAAGGCATGAGAGAGACCTGCATGTAGCCAAGTGCCCAAACGCGTAGGTCTATGTAACTGTCGTCGAAGCAAGCAGTGCCTCCCAATCCGAACAGTATACCCGAAAAAGGAAGTATGCCTAGCGCCGGTCTCCACAGCAGGCCACTCCCATTCCCCGGGGTCCCAAGTCAGCTGCGAAAGAGGCCGTCCCTCCCAGATCCATAATCGCCAACGGGCAGCCATACCAATGTGAAAAGACGGGTCCACCTCCCGTCTTTTCCTGAAAGAGCCAACAACACGGATGGGAGTCCAGTCAGCCTGACGCAGCTCCTCTAGACAACCCAAACCATGAAACTGTAATCTGACATGGCCAAAAGCATCTGGCATGCCCATAGGGATAAAAACCATAGGCCAATAACAATGAGAGCTCCAAACAAGAAAGGGTGTACCTGCAGTGCCAAACATGCATAACCATCCTGAGTGCTCAGGCATCTCATGTAAACCCCGAATGGCACGATCCCAAAGCTCTGGAATAGTTGCATCAATCTCTGCAATCCGAGGCAGAATACCCCTGCCTATGGAGAACTCCTCCCCAATAAAATCTGCCGGCAGCTGCCGCGTCTGTGACCAAGCATGCATCGAAGCAGCCGGGCCGCTATCCCAAGCCGCCCAGTCAATGTGGGTCCTCTGGCCAAGCTGGCGACCCTCAGTATCCAACACATGGGGATTCCAGATCAAGGGCTGACGCTCAATCTCTGGCAGAGAGGCAGGAGAACGTCTATGCATGCCCTGTCTCATGGAGATCCATATCTGTAAAATGGAGCGCATGAAGGGTGACAGATGGGCAGTACGCAGAGGAGAATCTGAAAAAATATAGCGTATACACGCAGCCCAAGAATGACCATCGCGGGTTCCCAACTGCGGGGTCACTGTGTGCAAAACCGATCTGAAAAGAAGCTTCCAAGTTTCATTGCCCGGAAACAAGGCGCGGACAATGAACTTGGTAAGCAAAGCACGACACTGCATCTCTGGATCAATAATGCCAAGGCCCCCCTCTGCAATGGGCCGGATAATCGTCTCCCAACGGACTCTAGCTCTAGTGTCAACAGTGCCGTCACGGCCACTCCACAGGAAGTTGCGAATCAGGCGGCGAACCTGCCGCATCACTCCCGTATGAAGCATCCAGCAGGAAGCAATGTACCAAACAGATGCCAACAGTACCTGATTGGCCACAAGGACCCGCCCTGCAAGAGACAAGTGCTGGGAAGACCAGTGGCAGAGCTTTCTGCGAAGCAACTGCAAAACCGGCGCAAACTGCTGCTGGGGAGAGATATCCAGTCCCACCTGAAAACCCAGATAGCGACAGGACTGACCCCGCTGCAACCATGTAAACCCCTCTGCCACACCCCAAGACGGGACATCCTCAGAGCCAACCAGCATACCATATGACTTGTGCCAGTTAATGCGAGCACCACTGGCCAAGCAATAAACATCAAGAACTGAACGCGTCACATCAAGGACAGCAATGGCATAACGGACCATGAGCAAAGTATCATCAGCATACTCCTGATCAATCAGGTCACGCTCGCCTGTAAGTGGCAAGGTGACTCCCTGTATATCTCTCTGCCGGGCATGAAGAAAGTCAGAAAGTGCCTCTCCCACAAATAAGTACAGAAAGACTGCAAGGGGGCATCCCTGTCTCACAGAGCGAGAGATGTCAAAAGATCTGCCAACAAAACCCCCAATAGTCACTGCACTGGCTGCTGATCTGTAAAGTGCAGATACTCCGGTGATCCACTGCTGCGGAAACCCCATGCGAGCAAGAGTACCCTCTAGGAAGGACCAATCCTCCCTATCGAATGCTTTCTCAAAGTCAAGAAAAAGCAATGCTAGGGGAGTGCCAGTAGACTGAGCCCACTCTACCGCCTGATGGTAGCAAAAGATATTATCCAGGATACATCTATCCTGGATAAAAGCAGTCTGTGATCCATGAATGATGTCTGGAAGAAAGGGCCTCACTCGCACTGCCAGCATGGAAGCTAATATCTTATATACCGTAGGAAGGAGAGTAATGGGGCGCCACTGTCGCAGGAGCGTGCCATCCCCCCCCTTAGGTATAAGAGATATGAGCCCAGAGCAAAGAGACTAAGGCATGGTCCCAGAATCATAAATCTCCTGAAGCCCTCTCAGCAAGGGCCCTGAAACTGCATCCCAATGAGTAATGAAGAACTGTCTAGAGAGGCCATCATCCCCCGGACAAGAAGCAGGGTCAAGAGCCTCTACCGCCTCGCGTAACTCCTGGACTGTGAACAAAGAGCAAAGGGAACGAGACATGTCCGCAGTGACTGAACGTCGCGTGTGGGACCATACAGTAGCTCTGGCCGCCTGAATGTCATCTGTCAACGGATCAGCACTGAATAGATCAGCATAATAGACTGTAGCAATCTCCAGGACTCTATCTGGGTGAGTCTGTAAATGCCCATGGTCATCCAAGACTGCACGAAGAGCAGTCCCACAAGGTCGCTCTCTATGTGATGCAAAGAAGTCTTTGTTCATTCGGTCACCGAGCGCTACCCAACGAGCCGCAGTTGCGTGACCAGAAAACTCAGACCTCCTCTCTTGAACTGACCGGATCTCATCAAGCAACTGTGCATGTATACCAGCATAATGTGCATCTCCTGGATGGGACTGCAAGAGACGCTGCACCGATGCTAATGGTGCAAGCAGAGATCGCTCACGCTGGGCCACCTCACGACGACAAGCGGAGGCGGCCGCCCGGCAAGAAAAACTAGACTCTCTGATACAGGTGGCAAGGAACTCAGCATGTAGGAACTGCACTGCAGAGGACTGCGAAGTGGGATCGGCTCCCCAGATCTGAGCAACCGAAGCAGAAAGATCGCTACCAGAGAGTAGCCTGTCCGGAATGCGAGACCCTCGGCGAACTGCATGAGGCCGCTCAAAAGAAATAGTCAATGAGACAGGGCTATGATCCGACATCGAGGTGCCAGGCCAGATGCAAGTGGAGCCGCCCAGGAAGGAGGCCCAATTGCCAACATAAAATCTATCCAGTCTCTCCAGTAATCGGCCCTGCTGACGGCGAAGACCCCAAGAAAAGGCCAAGGAGCAAGGCAAGTGGGCAAAAGAAGGCGTATACCACGCGTCAACAGCTCGAATGCATAGAAGAAACCTCTCCCAGGCATCCTGCTCTGAAGGTGCGATAGAGGTCAACACAGGGGCGACCTCTGCCTGGAAGTCACGGGCAGACTCAATGTTGTTAAAGTCACCTCCAACAACCCATGAATCTACCGAGGAAAGCAAAGGACACAATGCATCCACTAAGAGGCTCCAGAAAGCTGAACGAGCTCTGGCAAGAGTCGGGGCATAGATCGACAAGAAGCCAATCCGAGAATCCGCAATCCTCACAATCACATACATCGCTCTGCCAGGTACCAGAATACCATGCCGAAGTACCGAAGCCACAAAGGATGAGCTAACGGAAATGCAAACACCACAACTGTGACCGGAGTCCCCAATGGCCGGCGACCAGTAAGAGCGGGACCCAGAGCCCAGGAGGTGACCAAAGGGATGCGCCAGCTTATGCTCCTGAAGCAGCAAGATGTCTACAGATGGCGAAGTGGCGCTAGCAATCTCCCGCTTTAGTCGGGAAGCTCTGTTCCCAACTATCCTCGAAGTGCATAAACCATTAACATTCCAAGAGAGGATATGCATAGCCCCAAGGAGGAGGAAAAAACTGTATATCCAAATCAAACACCCACGAGCAAGGAGTCAGCAGACCCCAAACCAAAGGTATAAGGCAACCACAACAGTGAACAGCCAACAAGCTGACCGAAGCAATACATCCCATGAAAGAGCATGTACAGCCAACAAGCTGACCGAAGCAATACATCCCATGAAAGAGCATGTACAGCCAACAAGCTGACCGAAGCAATACATCCCGTGAAAGAGCATGT